>NC_056725.1:1060422880-1060762880 GCF_019279795.1 Protopterus annectens | reverse complement strand
ACCCCTGTGGGCATGGAGGGGGCTGAGGATCGCGTACCCGGGCTTACGGGTTGTACCCGGAGGGGCGACCAGGCAGGGGGGTGTACAGTCCCTGGGAGAGGGCGTAGGGCCCTCCGGGGAAGACAGCTCGGGGTGTCCCATCCTTCTGGCCCCGGGGATGCGGACATACGGCCGGCATGGCATCCCCGGCGGCCCCGGGTGTGAGAGTTGGCTGATGGTGCAGGCAAACCGAGGGCCTCCCCGCGAAGCAAGGTCCATGATCCCGTTCTCCCGGCCCTGGGGGTGCGGAGATCTGGATGGTGGGGGCAGGCTGAGGGCCTCCCCTGGAATCCAGATCCTCGATCCCGTCCTTCCGGTCCCCAAGGGTGCGGAGATACGGCCGCCATGGTGTATCACACCCTGGGCTGGCTGGGGGAATAGATGGATGATGCGGGTGGGCATGGAAGTCTGGATTAAAGTCTGAGGCCTCGCGGCCCAGCAGAGTTCCACGAGGCTGACAAGGATTGGAGAGAGGTCCCCTTGACAGGCTCGAGAGAGCTCCCGCCCGGGTGAAGGGTGTCCAGACCATGGACCCCTCTGGGATGGAAGCCCAGAAGGGGGAGAGAGGCGGAAAGCAGCCCGGGAGGGTGCACCCCACCTAGGTGAGAGGGTCTGGACCGTCACCCCAAGTGGAAGTCCTTAAGGGAGCGACCGGCGGGAGTCTGCGTGACCCTGAGAGCTCTTGCCGGGCAAGGGGAAGGCGTACGACCTCGTCCGGCACCAGAGGGCATGTCCAAAATATTGCTAAGTCCCCAGAACCCCTCTGGACGGGAAAGTAGAGGGGACGCGGAAGTACCAATGAGGGCAGGCCTGCCCCTTGGATGAGAGGAGTTCCACGGGGCTGGCCGGGACCAGAGGGAGTTCCCCTGAGAGGCTCAGAGGGCATGTGGGCACAGTCCGGCCAGGCAGCCTCCAGATCATCTGGGGGAGATGGGAACCATGGAGCTCTGGACAGGAAAGGAGCATGGGCTCGAAGTCCCGATGAGGGTGGGCCTGCCCCTCAGCGGCCGAGGGGAGTTCCACGGGGCCAGCAGGGACTGGAGGGAGGTCCCACTGAGAGGCTCAGATGGCACAGGGACACGGCCCGACCAGGCAACCTCCAGAAGATCTGGCGGAGACTGGGACTGTGGAGCTCTGGACCGGAAAGGAGCATGGGCTCGGAGGTCCCGATGAGGGCGGGCCTGCCCCTCGGCAGCCGAGGGGAGTTCTGCAGGGCCGGCTAGGACCAGAGGGAGATCCCCCTGCGAGGCTCCGAGGGCATGGGGACAAGGGCGGCCAGGCAGCCTCCAGGAGAGATGGGTGAGATGGGGTCCGTGGAGCTCTGGACCGGAAAGGAGTGTGGGATCAGAAGTCCGGTGGGAGTGTACCTGCTCCTCGGCGGCCAAGGGGAGTTCTGCGAGGTCGGCTGGGACTGGAGGGAGGTCCCCCTGAGGGGCTCCGATGGCATGGTGACACAGAATGATTTGGCAGCCTTCAGGAGATATCTAACTTGGTAAAAGAGCCCTCCCACCTGCGTGGAAGTGGAAGCCCAGAGGGGTCCCTCCCCACGGAAGTCTGGAAGGGAGAGGGGGCGGAGATCGGCCGGGTGAGCTCCTCCTGGGTGAGGGGGGGGGTCTGGACCACAACCCCCCCCTCCACGTGGAAGTCCTTAAAGGAGCCGCCTGCGGGAGGCCGCAGGGCCAGGAGAGCTCCTGCCTGGGTGAGAGGGGTCAGGCAGAGACTCCCACGATGGAAGTCTTCGAGAGATCGACCAGTGGGAGTCCTCCATACCCGGAGAGCTCCTGCCAGGAAGGGGGTAGGTGTCTGACCTCACCTGGTACCCGACAGCATCCCCAAAATATCACAAAGTCCCCGGAACCCCTCTGGATGGGAAAGTGGAAGGTATGCGGAAGTCCCGATGAGGGCAGGCCTGCCCCTCAGCGGCCGAGGGGAGTTCCATGGGGCTGGCCGGGACCAGAGGGAGGTCCCCCTGAGAGTCTCCGAAGGCATGGGGACATGGCCAGGCAGCCTCTAGGAGATCTGGGGGAGATGGGGACCATTGAGCTCTAGATCGGAAAGGAGCGTGAGCTCGGAAGTCCTGATGAAGGTGGATCTGCCCCTCAGCAGCCAAGGGGAGTTTTGCAGGGCCGGCCCAGACCGGAGGGAGGTCCCCTTGAGGGGCTCTGAGGGCACGGGGACACAGCCCGGTCAGGCAGTCTCCAGGAAATAAGTAATCCGGGGAAAGAGCCCCCCAGCCGGGTGGAATCTGAAGCCCGGAGGGGGTCCCTCCTCATGGAAGTCTGGAAGGGAGAGGGGGTGGACGTCGGCTGGGCCATGAGAGCTCCCACCTGGGTGAGGAGGGGTCCGGACCATGGCCCCCTCTGGGATGAAGTCCAGAAGGGGGGAGCGCTCCTGCCCGGGTGAGAGGGGGCAGACACAGGCAGAGCCCCCACAACAGACGTCCTTGGGGGAGTGACAGGCGGGTGTCTGCGGGACCCGGAGAGCTCACGCTGGGCAGCAAGAAGGCATCAGACCTCACCTGATACCAAACGGTGTCCCCGAAATATCACTAAGTCCCCAGAATCCTCTGGATGGGAAAGCGGTGGGACGTGGAAGCTCTCATGAGAGTGGATCTGGCCCTTCATAGCTGAGGGGAGTTCCGTGGGGTCGGTTGCACCCTGCGGGTCTTCCCCCAGGTCGTCCATTGGGCACACGTGATCCATCACGATTTGGCAGCCTCCAGGAGTTAAGGAACGATGGAGTGCACCGTGGGGAGTGCGAGTCCGGGTCCCAGTCCCATGGAGAATGTCTTGCGGCAGAGCCAGAGGCGCCTCTCCCCACCATCCATCGACCGATCGGGCCGACCAACTCCCACTGGCGGAGGGCCCCCGCGGTGTGGCTCTGCAGGTCACGGCTGGTGGGTTGAGCCTCTCCTCCCCGGGAACGAGCCACAGGTGGGGGGCATGGAGCGCTCCACGCCCCTTAGCGACAAAGTCGAGGCAAGACCGATGAGCCCAGGAAGAGGCGAAGGGGTCCTGCCATGCACCGGGCCACCCTGCTCTGGTGGGCCTCACCTAGCACGGGAGCTCTCTCCCTCACTCTCTGGGTCCGAGCAAGGCAGCGCTCTGTGCCGGCCCGCGGCCCTCTGGTCCAAAACCAACACCCGGGGACCCCCTCCCACGGGTGGAGGTGTGGGCTCTGGCCCCTCCTCTCCGCCCAATGAGGTGCTCCTATCTGGTTGATCCTGCCAGTAGCATATGCTTGTCTCAAAGATTAAGCCATGCAAGTCTCAGTGCACACGGATGCTACAGTGAAACTGCGAATGGCTCATTACATCAGTTATGATTCCTTTGATCGCTCCACCATTACTTGGATAACTGTGGTAATTCTAGAGCTAATACATGCGGACGAGCACTGACCTCCGGGGATGCGTTCATTTATCAGACCAAAACCAATCCGGTTCTCGGCCCGGCAGCTTTGGTGACTCTAGATAAACTCGGGCCAAATGTGTGCCCTCGTGGTGGTGATGCGACATTCGAATGTCTGCCCTATCAACTTTCGATGGTACTATCTGTGCCTACCATGGTGACCACAGGTAACGGGGAATCAGGGTTCGATTCCAGAGAGGGAGCCGGAGAAATGGCTACCACATCCAAGGAAAGCAGCAGGTGCGCAAATTACCCACTCCTGACGCGGGGAGGTAGTGACGAAAAATAATACAGGACTCTTTCGAGGCCCTGTAATTGGAATAAGTACACTTTATATCCTTTAACAAAGATCTACTGGAGGGCAAGTCTGGTGCCAGCAGCCACGGTAATTCCAGCTCCAACAGTGTATATTAAAGTTGGTACAGTTAAAAAGCTTTTAATTGGATCTTGGGAACGGGATGGCGGTCCGCCGCGAGTTGAGCTACCGCCTGTCCCAGCCCCTTCCTCTCGGCGCTCCCTCAATACTCTTAACTGAGTGTCCCAGGGGTCCAAAGCATTTACATTGAAAAAATTAAGAGTGTTCAAAGCAGGCTGGTCGCCGGAATACTTCAGCTAGGAATAATGGAATAGGACTCCGGTTCAATTTTGTTGGTTTTCGGAACTGGGGCCATAATTAAGAGGGACGGCCAGGGGCATTCGTATTGTGCCACTAGAGATGAAATTCTTGGACTGGTGCAAGCCGAACGAAAGCGAAAGTATTTGTCAAGAATGTTTTCATTAATCAAGAACAAAAGTCGGAGGTTTGAAGACGATCAGATATCGTTGCAGTTCCGACCATAAACGATGCCGACTAGTGATCCGGCAGCATTATTCCCATGACCCGCTGGGGAGCTTCTGGGAAACCAAAGTCTTTGGGTTCTGGGGGGAGTATGGTTGCAAAGCTGAAACTTAAAGTAATTGAAGGAAGGGCACCACCAGGAGTGGAGTTTGTGGCTTAATCTGACTAAACACGGGAAATCTCACCCGGCCTGGACATGGAAAGGATTGACAGATTGATAGCTCTTTCTCGACTCTGTGGGTGGTGGTGAATGGTTGTTCTTAGTTGGTGGAGCGATTTGTCTGGTTAATTTAGATAACGAACGAGACTCCACCATGCTAACTAGTTATGAGAAAACCAGCCTGTGAAACATGGAAAATTGATGTTGGAACTGCAACGTATCCCAAAAAACACTGCACCCGTTGAAAATTAATAGAAGGACATGAAGCAGTGTTGCTCAGCATCCAAAAAAAAAAAATGAATGTTTATCAATGAAATGACATTTTTTGTAGTGAAAATTCTAGAATATGTGCCATTGCTTAAGTCACTCAAGGTGTGACCGAGCCTTTAAGTCTCTCTTGTTTATTTTTCAGGATGTTTACAGTTAAGAATGGAAAACAGGCACGAGATATTCAAGGTATTAGGCATTTGTTGTATACTGCAAGGATGCTTTCAGTATCATAAGCACTGATACAAGTTTTCATTTCCAAAGGAAAATAAGTGACACTTAAAGCAATTTGATCTGGCAGCTGTAGAAATGTGAGGTGGTAGAAAAATGTTAAACTCCTTGTAAAAGGAGCAGACATACGAAATCCAGACTATACTCCAGATGATACGGGATCAAATGGCTGCCCTTGTGCTTTTTCATCTGACTGGGTATGAACATGATCAAGACTTCCACACCAGCTCACTCATGTTTAAAGAAGGAACATCATCTGAGGTAAAGTACAGAAGTGCACTTCAACTTAAAGGAACTCAGAAGTAGTAACTCAGACAAAAGTGCTCACACTCATCCAAGCAGCATGTGTCTGTGCGTAAGCAAATGCTGCACTCATTAGCCAACAGGGAAGGACAGCAGGTGCAAAAGAAAGGACCAAACCAGCTACAGACGAACCAGAGGAATACTACTTAAGGCTCACTCTCTTCCTGCTGTTGGCACTTGGAAGAGGACATTATAAAGTGACTCCGCATTGGAAAAAAGTATCCCTAAACTCTACAGTGAGACTGGTATAAAGGTCAGACTGGACGAAGGAAAAAAATGGGCCTACAGAGCACCATGGAGGTTTGATGGTCAGGCTGATAAGGGACCGAATATTTATTAACAATAAAGAACATGTAATACATTTAATTTTATAATGATCCCCCCATCCTCTTATTTGAGTTTCCCACCTTCACAAATGGCAGCATCCATTATAACTGAGACTGTTTGGCAAGGACAATGTGCCACTTGCATCTACAACTCTTCTTCACTCTAACTCATTCATTAAGGTCCTTTGCTCCTTTTCGCATCTTTAATTTATTCTATTCTAATTTCTTAATTGTTTTGAAACTTTTGCACATAATGGAAATTAATGCACTGGACTTGCTACATATCCTTAGCTCTGAACTACCATTGTAGTGTTTTACTGTAACTTATGTGTTATTGTACTCATCTATTTTGTAGATCTGGTCAGTTTTTGACAATGGACTAAGACGGAGAATGGTCAGAACTGATCACTGCTCTACCAAAGTTAAACAAAAAAAATCCAAATAAAAGTTTCTTCCTCATCAATGCCCTATTCCAGAAATTATTATAACTGTGGTTGTAACATTAAAAAACTCAGTCCACCTAATGAGTTCTCACTTTTAGTCCCAGCCAAGCCTAGATCACAACACAATAATGGCTGCACAGTCCACTGATGTCATGTCTGTAATGCAGACAACTGACCCAAAATGGTTTACTATCATAAATTCGAAAATCAGAAGAAAACGTGTCTGAATTTTCAAATTTATACATCGGAAATGAAATTTCCGTATGTCCCTAATGTCGAAAACAGCTGTGTATTGTCGAAAATGTCGCTCGCGGCATTTTCGACAATACACATCACTCCCACCCGTCCCGTAGCTCCCTACCTAACTAGCCTAAACACACAGATATGCAGGGGGGCAAGCCCCCCTGCACCCCCCAACTTAATATTCCAACTCCGAGATCGCACTACAGTGAGGAAAGGGATGTATTTCCCTAACCGCACTGTACCGCGATCCCCTCACATGAGCGAACGTTATAGTTGCGAATGCACAGTGCATTCGCAATGGTAACGTTTGCTCACATCACCTGCCGAACTATGAAGTATTCGAACATCTGTTGTTCGAATACTTCATAGCCTTGCAATTGCACGTCGGCATTGTGATAGTAAACCACCCAAAACTGGTAAGTGTAACAAAAGTTTATGCTAGACAGTAACAATGGTTACTTTTGTAGCTCTTTTGGAATATGTTATTGAGTCATACTGTTTATTAATATGTCTAGGCCTTTAATATGACTTTTTCTTCTCTTCCTCCCTTTCACAGATAACAGCTCAGTGGAATGGGAGGAGTAGACTGATGGGGATGGAAGGACAGAATACTTCCCTGGAGAATGCTTTACTCTGCAGCCTAGAACTGTAAAACTGACAGCAAGAGGTGTTTTCTAATTATAATGTGCACTGAATGTTTGATTAAAAAAGGCACTATGAAACAGGGCATCTGGAGATAGGAGATGGAGAGATAACCGGGCTAGTGATTACTGATCTAGAAATGAAAAGCTCTGGTACTGATATAGAAATGAAAAGCTCTGGTAGTTACCTTTTCACTTTTAGGCTAAACTAGGGACACCTTTGGAAATATCTGGAGAAAAACTGAACAGACATAGGTAAGAAACTGGCTAAAATACCTGTAAAGTGTTTTGTTAAAAACACAGAGACAGAAAGACTGAACCTATGACCAGTATGTACTGTTCAACAATGTTACAGGAGATTGTGTCATTCCTATAACAAATATTGTTAGGTCTGTCCAAAAATATAAATATATATGAAAGAGTGCATTACTCTTCCTGATACAGTAATGGCCTTTGCACTGCTAGACAGTAATTGCCTGGGTGCTCAGGAGAGACACTTCACTCCAACTTTAAGTCGAATCTTACTTTTGCTCCAAATATGTCTGTCCTAAAGCTTACTTCTAGGAAGAAAGCACGGAGGTCATAAAAGCAACAACAAGAATTCAAGCAAATCATGGTGTCGTTAAGTGACTTCGATATTTTAAGCCAATACCTGGATTCCATTGCCTTTAGGAAAAATGACACAGATACCACACAGTACTTTGTTCAGTAGCAATCGCCTGGACTACTTTGGCAGTAGGTCTCAGTGTGTATTACCTAATTACCAAAGCACATTCCATTGGGCAAGTTATTGTTCACAAACAAATGAAAAAAAGAAATTAAACATGAGTGACAAAAGTACGTTTCCACAAGATGGGCAAGTACCTTAAAAAAGAAAACTGTGCAAACAGCTCACCCTGTGGCTACAAGTTTCTGGGAGCTGGATATTTTTTGCTGTTTCCTAAAGACTAGTCCCCACACACACACACACACACACACACACACACACACACACACACACACACACACACACACACACACACACACACACACACACAATCCTTGGAGTCCTTAAAATACCTTTGAGTACTACCTATCAAAAATGGTGGAAGCAATAACTTCATAGATATTAAATAAACTTTTTTTTTTTTTTTTTTTTTACACAGAGAAATTAAGTATTTTGGGAAATCTCACTTGGCTTCACTAGGAGGCAAAATGTGAGGAGAGGCACTGTGAAAATTTAAGTGTGCCACAGCTCCATGGTACAGAAGAAAAAAACATGACTACAGCCCAGACAACCAGAATCTGACTAATGAATATGTCAATGCTGGTATGGTCATATGGGAATGCAAGTTTCTAGTGAGTTCGAGATGGTGGGGTCATCAAATAAAATTTTACTGACGGTTTGTGGATGACCTTCTCATGGTTTGGACTGGCACCATAGTGGAATTAGATTAATTTATTTGCTACCTTCATTTAACTACAGACATTTTGCAGTTCACTGCCAAGTCCCATACTTAGATACCCTATTTGGATGTTATGGTGAAGAGGGAGACTGGTAGTAATAGACTTATTACAAGCCTTTACAGGAAGGATTGTTACAGAGTTTTGTCCATTGTAGTAGTATGCATCCTAACCATGTGTCTGAGAATGTGGTGAAGGAACAAATGTTAAGGGCCTCTAGGCTACATGTTAAAGACCAGGATTTTGAGGAATTTATTGTGACCCTGAAGGATGATTTTGAAGCTAGGGGGTATAAGGGGACTGAGATAGCTAAGGGTATGTGTGATGCCTGCAAGCTTAGGAAGGGTGTTGGAAGACCCTATTTTATGACCCCCACCCGTAACCCACATGACAAGTGAGAAGGGACAATGTTTTAAGAGTTCTTATGACTTTTTTCAGCGACATAAATAAGGTCACTCATGTAATTAAAAATATTTGGCATATACTAACCTCTAATTCATCTGTTGAAGCATTAGTTGGTACATCTCCTAAGATTTACTACAGGAACATGGTGAATTTAAAAAGGTTGTTGTGTTACTCGGATAAGTTGGGTTATGTACAATGGGGAGAGGGTACCAAAAAGTGTGGTACTTGTAATTTTTGTCAGTATGTTAGAGTGGGTAATGAGTTTGTTCATCCAAAGACAGAGTAGAAATATTGTTTAAATGTTATGGCTAACTGTGACACTATGAACGTTACTTATTTAGCCAAATGTGAGCAATGCAACTCATTTTATCTTGGCAAAACCAACCATCGGTTTTGTGAACGTATTAGAGACCATATATAATGTATAAAGTAGAGTTGTGTACACTTACCATAAATGTAGATGTTCGAGTGTATTCACTGTTGCAATCACCACCTGTGGATTATCCCTGCTGCAGTAGCCTTCGGCCGACCCAAATACCATAGTCAATGTTTTTCTACATTGGCTGCTGCCGCTTGCTGTCTGACGTCAGGTCATCAGTGCTATAAAGGAAGGCAGCCAACGCCATTACATCAGTTTTTCTTGCCCTAACCAGTCAGAGGCCCAAGTAAATATGGTAAAGTGGTCCTGGTGGCTAAAAGCCACCATTAGAAAAGTACAGTTTTGTACCTACCATAAATGTAGATGTTCGAAGATCCACATTGCTGCAGTCCTTACATATGGGTAGTCCGCTGTCCTCGGTCGGCCCTCGAATACCATTAGGCTGGGTCAGGGCAAAGGCTTAAAAACTGACATCAGAGGGTACAAGGGTACAAAAGCGCATGACCATTTCATTTTCTCAGTCTTCCCCAGATGTCAGAAGGCCCTAACAAGAAAGGCCAAAGCCAAAACCAGCAAAACTAACCAACCACAACCACTCCACCATACCACAATATGTACAACAACAACCACAACCACCACACCTCACCACCTAAGAGGGAAGGAGGGAGGGAGAGAGAATAGACTGCAGCAATGATCTTCTCTTATCTCTACTACATGGTAGGTACAAACTGTACTATACATTGCATCTCACATTGCTGCAGTCCTATGATACATAAGGGTAGAATCCCAAAAGCAGAGGAAGGGAGGATGGCAAACTAATTAAGCCCTAAAGCCAAATGCCCTGTAAAATAGCAGTGGCAAATCCAGCCCTAGATTTAGAGTAAGAAAAGTGGTGGAAAGTATGCACTGAACTCCAAAGTAGCTGAAAGTAGCTGCCTTCCAAAAAGTATCTTAGTAGCCACCCCCCTTAAAAGCTGTAAGTGGGGCAAGCTAGTGGAAGCCTAATCTAATCCCACAGGAATAATCTCACGCGAAAGGAATAACAGAAAAGCAATACAAAATAAAAACCCAATCCAATAGTCTGTTTTGAGTTTCTATCCTTGTGGAAAATTAAGAAAGCTCCAACTGCCATAAGGGCCTGTAATTTCAACCCTTCTACGCAGAGGTAATGGCCCAACAAAAGCAGTCTTCCATGATAAATATTTCAATCACTGCAGATGCTGCAGGCTCAAAAGGTTGTAGGTGAGTTTCTCCAACAAAATTGAGATCCCAAGCAGGACAAACCTTTGTCCAATAACTCAGTAAAGGTATTGCAACATAACTTAATTAGGTTTAGAAACATCAAAGTCCTTTGCTACTCCAAAAAAAAAAAAATCTCCCATTTATATCTGAACTTTCTTTCTTGTACTAGGCCTCTGGCTCCAAAAAAATATTCAAAACTTGTTTGTTGTGAGTTTAAAAACCTCCAATGCCAGAACACATCTGCTAAGGAGTTCTGTGCTCCTGGCAGAAACCTTGCCTGAAGATTTAGCTGTAAACTGAGAGCAGTCTCCACAAAATCCTCTTGCTGCCAACGGAGGGATAAGAATGCGTTCCCCCCCTTTGTTGATGTACCACATGACAGTTGTGTTGTCTGTTTGAATCAACACCTGCCCTGGAAAAGTAAAGAAGAAGCTCTCTTGATGCGGTGGACTGCTAAAACATCTCCTTCATTATGTAGATGTGAACACCATCCAGTGATCTTTGCCCAGCAGAGGTAAAAGCTGATAAACTTGTCAATTTTGAACTTGGGAAGGAATAGATAATATGTGTTGAGGACAGATAAATCATTTTTGGTGAAGTGTTTCCTTTCTTCTTTTGGTACTAGAAACAGTGAGAATAAAATCTGGAGCCTGGCAAGTAGGAGGGGTGGCCTGTAGCCCTATTTGAAGTAGTAAGAAATCTGTTTGTTGTGCAGGTCTTTGCTGAGGAGGAGGAGCGAAAGGCCTCTGAGAGGAGGTAGGGAAAAAAAAAAATTAATACCCCTCGACTGTAAATCATAACCCATCACATCTGGGTGGGTAGCACAATCAATTCCTTCATGAGTGCTGCTGAACTTCCAAAAATTCTGCCCAGGGAAAGGGCAAGAAGCCTTGTCTTCCATGAAAAAAAGACTGACTCCACAGGTACTGGCAAAAGGACTGGCCCCTGCCCTCCTGGTGGAGTGTGCAGGTGAACTCCCTGAACCCTGGCCTGAAAGAACTCCTGACCAGCACCACCTACCCTAAGATCTACCCCTGACTGAGAATCATAAGAAGGATAAATGAATTCTTACCCACCTAGGAGCCCATGCTCCACTAAAGGATTTTACACTCTGCAAAATCTTAGCCTTGCATAGACTGCCTTTCAATTGATTTCCTTTTTAGTTTTGATATTTCAACATCTTATGCCCCCTAAAGAAAGAAGATACAAGGGAGAAGAAGGGTGGGTGGGAAACCAGGACTACAACAGTGAATACACTCTAACAAATCTACATTTATGGTAAAAGTGTACAGAACTTTACTATGTTCTTCATGTTTCACTGTTGCAGTCATTGCCTGTGGGAGGATTCCCAAAGCTGAGGAGAGGGGTGGTAGGATTAGTAAGAGACCTAGGAATGGGTCAGCATGCCCCGCAGAACTGCAGAGGCAAATCCTGACCTGGCCTTAGAGAATAGAGGTAGGTGGTAAAGCTTGTTAACGGTATAGACAGAAGTCCAGGTGGCAGCTTCCAGGATGTCCCTGGCAGGTTTCCCATACAAAGTGTAGCAGAAATGGGTACAGTGTGACATCCATTGGGAAAAGGATAGCTTGGAAATGGGCTTCCCCTCTGCCCCTGGGGCAAAGCTGACAAGGAGTTGGTCTGTTTTCCTGAAAATTTTAGTACAGTCCAGATAGTATCCGAGCTGTCTGTGCATGTCTAGTGAGTGCAGAATTCTTTCACCCTTGTTTTGAGGGTTAGGAAGGAAGGGGGTAGTGGTATGGCCTAGCATATAGTTACATCATTAGACACCGCCCTGGGTATAAAGGAGGGATTAGACCTGATGGAGACCCTGTCTGCCTGGAAGATGATGAAGGGCTCAATGAGCATCAGTGCCCGAAGATGTGAAACCCTTCTGGCTGAGGCTATAGCTAGGAGAAAAGCAGTCTTCCAGTAGAGGTATTTAAGTTCTGCTGAAGCAGCAGGTTCAAAGGGTGGTAGAGTTGGTTTTTCCCCCAAAACATAATTCAGGTCCCAGGCTGGAGTGGGAGGTTTTTTGGGAGGTCTGACATTAGAAGGCCCTCTGAGGCACTGTTGAATCAAAAGGTGGAATAACAAGGGCTGTTCAGTATCAAAAAGAGCCGAAATGGCTGAGACGGGGATTTAAATAGAGGAGAAGGAGAGGCTACTAAGCAGCTCGGCTAGGTAGTCCAGGATAAAAGGGATGGAAGGTGCTGTGGTATTGCCCCCTCTGGACTGGCTCCAGGAGCAGAATCTTTTCCATTTTCCTGTGTAAGATTTTCTGGTGCTGGGTCATCTGGCCTCTGTGATAATGTGTAGGACCTGTTTGCTTAACAGGGGCCCCTAGCCTGCCTTTTGAGTATTTGCCAAACTGATAGTTTGAGAGAGTCTGCGAGTCTGGGTGCAGCATCCCCCCCGAGTTAAGAGGTAAATCAGGGGGAAACTGGCTGGGAGGCTGTAAGGTCAGGCTGCTCAGTAAGGGGTACCAATGTTGTCTAGGCCAATCTGGAGCAATGAGGATGGCCTTTTGTCTCTCCTCCCTTAATGTGACCAGTACCTTGGGGATAACAGGGAATGACTGCTCTGGGGGGGGGATGTCAAGGCATCCACCTTCCATGCTAGGAGGCGATATTCCCTGGTACGGAAAGCTGCTGGTTGGAATAAGAAGCAAAAAGATCCAGCTCTTGAGACCCCCACTCCCAGGTGATTGTGAAAGGATTTTTCTGTACAGCTGCCACTCGTGGCAGTCCAGGAAGTTTCTGCTTAAGTGGTCTGGCAGGGTGTGGTTGATCCCAGGTGGGTATTGGCTATCAGGTGTAGTTCCATGGAAGAAGCTGCCAGCCCGAAGTCCACGGCTAGCTTGCACAGAGGATAAGATAGGGTCCCTCCCTGTTAGTTGGTGTACCACATTACTGTGGTGTTGTCTGTTTTGATTAGGAGAACCCCTGGCTTGAGATGGGGTTTGAAGCATGTCAGAGCCTTTTGTACTGCAATCATTTCCTTCTGGTAGACGTCTAAGGGAAGGTGATGGGCATCCCAAAGACCTTGGGTGCACCTGCCTTCTAGGTGAGTGCCCCAAGTTATGTCGGAAGTGTCGGTGGTAATGGTCTGCCCAGTTGGACAGAAGTTGAAGGAAAGACCTTTGTTCTGGGCAGGGGTCCCTGCCAATCAGAGAAATTTAGCTCATAGAGGTCCCTGGAGGTAAAGAGTGCAGACACCAAAGGTTCTTTAGGTACCACTGAAGTTTTCTCATGTGAGACCTGGCCAGAGAAATTAGAAGGATGCAAGATGCCATGTACCTCAAGGCTTACCGGGACTTCCTCACTGTGCAGCGATGTCTGGAAGCCAGCTGGTGAAAAGGAGCTGCAGGAATCTCTGCTTTTTTGGGGATAGGAAGGTCATTTGGGTTGCTGTTTGCAGCAGTGTTCCCAAGAAAATGATCTTCCTGGAGGGTGTTTTGTCCTGATTTCTTCTAGTAGATGGTGTACCCTGAGGGAGTTAGGTGGGTTTTGACAAACAGGGGGGGCTTTGAGAAGCTATTCTTTGCCATCTGCCAGAATGAGGCAGTTGTCCAGATAAGGGTAAATTTGTATGTTTTTCTGCCCGCCAAAGGCTATGGCTGGGTCTAAGGCCTCTTGTAGAGGTACGGTAACTAAGCATGCATTTTTGGTCAGCCTTGGCAGCAACTGCTGCAAAGTTAGCATTTTGAATTTGCTAACAGTCAGGAAGGTGTTCTGAATGAGTAGATCCAGGGCGGGGCACCAAGCATTCTCTATCTTAGGAGCAAGGACTATTGTAGAATAAGAGCCTTTACTTGACTGATCTGAGGGGACCAGTTCCACCACCCTTAGGGATGAGTGAGCTTGGACATGTTCCAGTGCCTCTGCTCAGTGACATTGAGGTAAGGGTACCCTCTTGGAATTGGGAGTTAGTAGAAGGAAAATTCATATCCCTGAAAAAAGATCTTTAAGACCCAATGGTTCTTGGTGAGTGGAAGGAGTGCAGAAGGGGGAGAAGGAGTCCTTGAGGGATTTTTACCCTAGAGGGATGGCTTAGAACTCCCTGCCTTTGGACAGGAAGTGGTCCACCGTTTGGTTCTCTGCTGACCCCGGAATAGGAGTCTGGGTGGTCTATCCCTGCGGGGCTTACCTTGCCCCAGTCTGCTAGGTGCAGGAAAGGACCAGTGTTTAAAGGGAAAATTCCTACTGAACCTGGGAGGTTGAACCTGAAGAAAATCTTTTACTGTCTGCACAGATTTTGTTTTGTCTTCCATCTTTTTAAGCACCTCTTCTGCTTTTACTCCAAACAATCAGTCCTTATATACTCCTAATTAAAGACACTGTATAACATTGTACTGCTACTTAATGCCTTGTAATAATCCTGCAACATTGCAGTTTAATGCTAGTTTATAATGAAAATTGTAAAATATGTTGGAGCTTTTCTTCCCGGGCCTCCACTGGAAAAGGGCTCTTCAGCTCAGACAGACAATCCCGGTCAACAAATGTAAAATAAATAAATAAAATAAAAAATTATCCAAAGGTGCATCAAGTAATTTAGATAAGACATGATCAGGGAGAGGTTATTCCTTCAACTATGCATGTCTCCTAATGGCAGATCCTGACACTGCTGCCCTGCTTGAGACTTCTAGGCCGACACTGCTGCCCTGCTTGAGACTTCTAGGGCGTCATACCCACAGTGTAATGAGTTTTTAGCCACTTGACAAGTAGAGTGCAGTAAATCTGCTAACTCTTTCAAACTGGCATAGTCAGGAAAGTTTGAAATCTTTTGTTTTAATAGTTCCAAAGTGTCTTGTTGATATTTTAACAAATGGAACTTACAGTTGAGTGCTCTGATAGCCAAGGCTGCAGAGGTGTATACTTTTTTTTTTACACCATATGTCCAGAGCTTTGGAATCCTTGTCAGGAAGAACAGGCTTCTTTTTAGAACTAGCCTTAGCTCCTTTATGTCCCTGCGTAATGACCTCCAGGTCTACAGCAGGATTTCTGTACAGGTATTTGTGAGAATCCGATACTCTGTAATACC
Organism: Protopterus annectens; assembly: GCF_019279795.1. Classification (NCBI taxonomy): domain Eukaryota; kingdom Metazoa; phylum Chordata; order Ceratodontiformes; family Protopteridae; genus Protopterus; species Protopterus annectens. The sequence continues at coordinate 1,060,747,473 of NC_056725.1, read as the reverse complement.
TGTCAAGTTTTCTGTGAGTAGGTGGGAGGGCGTCAGGAGTTAAGCTGGATTCATGAAAGACATCATCAACCACCTCTAAGATAGGAGGGATGGCCAAAGGTCTGTGCTGCGGCAGCTCTAGAAACTCTCTTAGTCTTTTCTTAGACTGAGAAAGTCCTGGGATTCCCAGTGGAAATGCTCCCTGACTGTGAGAAGGGCTTCCCCAAAGGAAGGATCTTCTGGTGGGGAGGCAGAATGAATGGGTTCCTCTGCATCTGAATCCCCATAAGCAGTCAGAGGTAGACGTTCCTCTTCAAAAACTGAATAATCAGACTCCTCAGAATCCTGTTCTGCCAGTATTTCAGGAGAAAGGTCTCTTTTCCTTTTAGAAGCTGTGGCCTGACTACCCCTGATAAGGGTGATAAGATCCTCTGCCATTTTAAGCATTTGAACTTGGGGTGGTGGAGGAGTAAAATGGTGGCTAGAGGGGCTAGAGGTAGTTTTCCTAGGAGTGGCCTTGCCTCTCAGCCTAAGAGTATCCATCGGTCTGACAGAAACGGTAGTAGGGGGAGAAGACATCTTTTTTTGTCTAGATTTGGTAGTACGAAATACCTCCTTGGAAGCCGGTGCCTGCGTCGTGGCTCCAGACCCAACCAAGGCAGAGACAACCATAGGCTCAGAAGTCAAAGATGATGTCTGCGGCATCCTGGACTCTGAAAGGATCTCAGTAGAGGCCTGCAGCTATATCAAATCCGCATCAGGGGCTGTGAAGGCACCACACTGAATTTCCAGAGAACTGACTACCTGTTTAGCAGTAGAGTAATTGGCCTTGAGTTGTCTGTCTCTCTCTTTATCCTTACATTTTTTTGGAATGTCTATGGATTGTTTGCTGACGGACGCCATTTCGGCTAAAACAAGAGCTTTACAATGAATGGTTCTCACGTTAAAGAGGGCACAGAACTAGGAATGCGGGACGTTGTGGTCTGGGCCTAAACAAGTGACGTAGTATAAATGGAAATCTAGGTGTGGTATTGGCTTTCCACAAGCAAGACAATTGTTAACTTTTTCTGACATCAGCTAGTGCAAGAAATAATGATCCCCAATGGGGTACTTGGCTTTAGAGGTTTTCAGCTGAAATTCAAACTCTGGTAGCGACTGACTGCCACACTTGCGAACTGCTTCTGCTACAGGCTCCACGGCAAGAGACTGATGTAATGGCGTCGGTTGCCTTCCTTTATAGCACTGACTACCTGACGTCTGACAGCAAGCGACAGCAGCCGACGCAGAAAAACATTGACTCTGGTATTCGGTCCGGCCGAGGGCTACCGCAGCAGGGATAACTCACAGGTGATTGACTGCAACAGTGAAACATGAAAAACATATAAAGGTAACGCTGTCAATGCCTTAGCTAAACATGTTTAGATGCAAGGTAATACAGATGGGTTTTCTTTTACTGTGTTAGATGTTATATATGAAAATGCTAGGCTGAGTGACACTGAAAATGAAACAAAGATGTGAAGCAAGATGGATAGCCAGACTACGTTCTCATATGGGGAAATGAATTTGTACTTTTGAAACCGGTTTTAAAAGCTAGAAGGAAAAGGAAAAAGTAATGTCTATTTCCTTTTTGCTGGGCTCACTTTTTTGACGGTGATAGTCCGACTGGATACATGTCCATTTTCAGCTGGAGGTCCGGGGAGAAAGCTAGATTTTGCCAACGGAGTTGGCAAAACAGAGCCCCTGCTGTTGAGCCACCCTAGGAGATTTAGGTTTTGACAATGATGTGTCCTATATGCCTAGCCTGTGGCAAATCTAGCAATGTGGTTGTAACAGCAAAACAGCTTAAGACTGGTTTTGTTCAAGTTGATGAGTAGAGGAGAGGCATAGAGAAGAGTAGAAAGTAGGTGAGAGCGGACAATAGCAGCTCTTGCAAAAGTAAGGAAAGATTTGATCTTGTAAAGGGAGCCAAGTTTTTTGTTAATGGTTTTTATAGTTTGATAGATATCCAAATCAAATTTGAGGCTATTGTCTACTATAACTCCCAGGAGTTTGGTTTGAGTTTCCGTGGAGATTATAGTGCCATTATTAGATTTTATGGTGAAGAATGGAGGGGAGGACCTATTAGTGGGGGGGGAGAAAAGAAGTAGTTTGGTTTTGTTAGGGTTTAAGATCAGACGGCGATTTGTAAGCCAATTTTCGATGGTATTAAAAGTATTCTGAGTAAATGTCAGAAGATTTGTTGGGGAGATGGCAGAGCAGACCAAGGTGGAATCATCTGCATACTGAATGTAGCATTTGGGATGATGGAGTGAAGGTCATTAATAAAGACAGAGAAAGTAGGGGTCCTAGAATAGAGCCCTGGGGGACTTCTAGGGTGATGGGTAGACGGGTTGACAGCTTTCCCTACCAAAGGACTGCTTGTTGTCTTCCAGACAGGTAAGATTGAAACCATTGGAGAAAAAGGTGGTCTAAGCAGAAGGCCTTCAGAGTCTGGATGAGTAATTGGTGGATATTTTAAAGTGTGACTGCTGTGTTTCCATACTGGGATTTATTTCACCTGCTGTTTGCCTATTTTACCTGTGAATACTTTGAACTGTGACTGCTGTTTCCACACTGGTGCTTCTCTCTGTACTTTATTCTAACTCTGTCATTTTTCAAGTGATGCAGTGCGTCATTTTGCCCATTTATTGATCTTAAGTAGGTCACGTGCACTGTACTGCACAAACTTCAATTGGTCGAGAAATCTCCACACAATGAACTCGTAGCAAGTGTGGTGAACAAAACCAAGTTTTATAAAGTTGACCAGTTCTATCTCTATATTAATTCTACTGATTTAAAAAAAAACTGCAGAAAAGAAAAAGAACCTTACTGTGTCAGTGGGCTTCCCCCAAGATATTAAATTATGATGTGTTTTGGGGTAGGCATCTATAATAGTTGATCAAATTAAGAAAAATTCATACGTTTTGGTAATACGTTCCTCTTAATTCTTGGCATGACCCAACCTCTTTACAAACATAAAATATACCATATAATGTAGAACTGACAAAAAATAACTTCAGATATAAGAAATATTTTGGACTATATACAATGTATGTGACAAGTGGACAAAATCAGTGATTTGTCAGTCTTCAGAACAAAAGTGCAAAACACGAAATTAAGTGTACTAACTGCATGTCCTCCCTGTGGTCACGTGGGTTTCCTCCAGTGCTCCGGTTTCCTCCCACATCCCAAAGACATGCTGTAGGTGGACTGGACACACTAAATTGGCCCTAAGTGTGAGTGTGTGTGTGTGTGTGTGTGTGTGTGTGTGTGTGTGTGTGTGTGTGTGTGTGTGCCTTCTGTGGAAGGTTGGGCGCCGGGCTGGCAACTCGACACTGTAAAACTCCACTGCCAATCATGAATGGACAGTGATCCTCTGTGGCAAACCCTAACCAGGAAAAAGCCGAAAGAAGAAGAAGTACTGTTATGTTATGGAGCTTTTCTCACTGGGACTCTGCTGCAAATGGACCTTGTTCCGGTCGGATTTTCCTGGTAAACAAATGTAAAATAAATAAAGTTTGACCCTTTGAAAATAGCTACAGCATTTTGAGCTACTTAATTAAAGCAGCAATGTTTTAATATCTAGCAGCAAATAGCAGGATAAAGACAGATTTAGACATAGCTCTATGAGTCTATCTGCATACAAGTGAAACAAATGGAAAACTGATTTACAGTAGCTGCTTTCTAGCTCAAAGGAATAAATCAGTGTTTGAGTCCTGTTAAAGGGGGCAAAGGAAGCCTTATACTGCTGCTTTTACACAGAAGCAGCTTTGCTGCCTTGAGAAAAAATATTTAGTTCTCATGCTTTGGGAAGTGAGTGAACTGCATGTAGTCAAACTGAAAAAGATCAGATTCAGACAGGGCAATGTTACACAAATATATAAAAGTGGTGCAAAAATCACAGAAACAGGCTATGAAATGCCAGATTGCAACAAGACAAATATCTTTTATTCTCCTTACATATGGTAAGTTTTAGTATGAGACAATTTGCCTTTTTACTTTGGAATGGTAATGGGTCGGTCAACAGTGGAAAACAGCATAGTGCTGACATTTACAACAGTAATGCACAAGTAATAATGTTAAAACAAACACACCTGAACCAAACACCATGAATGTTTTGCAAAGAAAAATGGGGAAGATTTTTTTTTGCAGGCATTGAAGAGTGAAAAGGTGGGGGGGCTTTTGATGTTAATTAAAAATGTACCCTAATAAAGACAGTGGAACAAACGATGGATAGGCAGGGAAGATTTATAGTGTGACAAGCTGCTGGCAGGTTATAATAATTACAGTGGCTCAGCATATATCCACTAAAAGCACCAAGACAAAATGTAAAGTATATTATCACATACATTATACCATTTGGATGTATGGTTATGGCTGCAGATTGTAACACTATAGGAAATAAGGAATGAGGACCAAGAAATCATAGAATACCAGTTTAAGGTAGGTACTTGGAGAAATGTGTGTGTACTTGGGCTCAGTGATGTAATGAAACGAAGAGAGAATAAACTGGAATACATATATATATATATATATATATATATATATATATATATATTTTTTTTTTTTTTTCAGGTAAATACAGTTGTTTTAGTGTGTTTGTTGGGATATTTTCCAGACACCCTAATGGTAATGGACATCAGCTGGGAATAACAGCCCTGTGGCTCTAATGCTTAGTCAAACAGTCCACTTATGCGGTACTGATGAGGCCATGCAAGGCAGAAACATGCATTTCCACAGCTAATGGGGTTTGGCTTTATTGGCCTGAATTTGTCCATTAAACGACTTAAAAAGAAAAAAGTCTTGAGCATTCAGAATCGCCATATAGTTGCAACACCTAATGTTCTCAACGTCTAGTATAACAGGCTTGAAGAATCACACAGTGGAAATTTTAGCTTGGCTAGAATTTTTGTTTCGTTTTTACTAATTGCTTTTACCTTTTTACTCATTGTTTTAGTCTGTTAGTTGGGATATTTTGCAGACACCCTAATGGTAATGGACATCAGCTGGGTATAACACCCCTTTGCTTAACAGTCCACTTGTGCTTTGCTGATGAGGACATAACGCCGAAACATGCATGTCAACAGCTAGTGGAGGTTGGCTTTATTTGTCTGAATTTGTCCATTAAACGATTTAAAAAGAAACAAGTCATGGGCATTCAGAATCACCATATAGCTGAAACACCTGATGTTCTTAATGGCCATTTGCATATATCCCATGTGCCTCTAGTACAAGAGGTTTGAAGAATCACACAGGAAAAATTTTAGCTTGGCTACAATTTTCTTTTAGTTTTTATGAAAATACAGCTGTTGCAAAAAGTTAGATTGACGTTAGATATTAAAATAGGGCTACATACAGCAAACCATGAAAACACAGCCAGTGACTAAAGTCAGACCTTGTGCCTATGTAAATTAAGTTTTGTAAGCAAGTAAAAAAATATTTTAAGGAACATTTCTAAATATTGCTTCTGAAAAAGAAGTTGTTTAATAACTGGGTAGATCAAACTAAGTGAAATGTAATTAGATCTGAAAGTACAGAGTAAAGAACTTGCAAATAATTGGAAGAATTGTAAATTGAAGAGTAGAAATCTGGTCACAAGAAAAGCAAATGATATATGGAATAATATTAAAAATACATTTCTAGAGGGCTTTAAAAAAGTAAAGGATTTACAGGAACAAAAATTAAGTGGAATGTAACATGTTGAACAGGAATTGAAATAAGCTAATATGTCTACGCAAAAGAACTTAGAAAATATGAATAAACATAAAGCAATGGTTTTAAAACAATTTTTTTGACAGTAACACAACAACAACCAAACTGCTTGCTCAATGCAAGTTGGAACCTTGGTCTGACCAAAGTGAGTATTATCTTGACTGTTCCTAAGGGAGTAACTTTATTCTGAGATTAGGTCTAATTGCTAAAGAGGTGGACAGTTGCCAAAATGTAGAATTTTGTAAATCAGTGAATTAAGGAGTGTGGCTCTGCTGGTAATAAGCAGCCACTGGGTTTTTCATATAGGGTGCAGTGGTAGCCATTATTATTAGCACAAAGAACACATTTACATATTTATTTTCTGGAAACTGATTTAATTTGCTGAGTGGAGGGCATTCTGGGGAAAGGCATATTCTTTTAGGCCATTTGGATTTCCACAGACATGAACATTAACATTTAATATCTACAGGCACAGCTCAGGATATAATGCAGTATAGTAGTGAGCTGTCTAAATTGTTCAGTCCTACGACAGGAGCTAGGCACTGTTCACCACTTTCACCATTAATATTTCTGCATTTAGAACCATTAGGCAGAGACATAAGACAATCAAAGGACTGAACAGTTTAGACAGCTTACTACTACAGTGTACCCTAGCCTGAGCTCCACCTGTAGTGGTGAGCTGTCTAAACTGTTCAGTCCTACGAGAGGAACTAGGTACTGGTGACCACTTTCACCATTAATATTTGCTTTGCACTTAGAACCATTAGACAGACATAGGACAACCAAATATAATTAGATATAAATGGAGAAATATTAATGAGTATATAGCCCTTACTGTGGATGACATGCTACTATATGTGACCAATCTTGAACAGGATATAAAAATTATATTATAAAATGAAATTATTTACTAGTATATCCGAATATAAATTAAATGAAAGAAAAATAAAAACTATAGTAATGACTTATGCAAACATATGACTTGGTATAGAATTTCCTTTTTTGTATTCTCATGACAAGATGAGATGCATGGAAATTTGGATGAAATAGGACTTTAAACAAGAACCTAAATAAAGTTAGATAATTAGCAAGATAAGATTATGAAAACTGTTATTTATAAACATCAAAAATAAGATATAAGGGATTAAGAAGTTTTTGATCCAACCGTTTTTTGTATGTAGCTTAGACTTGCAAGCATCAATTGAGTGATCGTATGTAGAAGATATAAAAAGGAAATTAAGAAGTTTATTAAAAAAAAAAAATGTGATAACAAAATAAGAGTGTAATGGGAAAAACTGATAAGATAACAAGGTGGGAAACACTGACAAGGTAACAAGGTGGTTTGGGACTACCAAATTTGGAGGTATACTATGCAGTCACACAGCTTATTTTGATATATTTGCTTTAGGACTCCTACCACATGACCAAATGGAAGTGCAAGCTAGGAATATTACCAGATGAGGCAACTATAACAGATTACATGTGGTTATTTGGACATACTTAGGAAAGAAATATAAAGAGAATTATGTACAACCTTATACAAATAAAACTAATAATCATGTATTTGTTCTTAAAAGAAGTTAGACCTCAAAAAACAGAACACTGACAGTATATACCAAGTATAGCAATAAGACACGAAAGAAAATAAAATGTGTTTTGAGTTACTGAACTTAAATCAACTAGCATATACACATTTAATGCTAGAGTTAAAGAAATGTACGCATACGTTTGATAGCAAATTTGTTGTACCACAAAAAGTACATTTTATAACTGAGGCTAGAACAGAAATGGCAGACCAGAAGAGATTAATAAACAGAATATATAAGGCAAAATTAGATCCAAGAAGCAATAAAGTAAAGAATTAAAATAGCGTGAAGTGAAAGATTGGGCATAGAAACTTCAGATGATCAATTTAGGGAAATATGAGTTGCCCCCAAGAATGCAACTAAATTGAAAATATTTAACATTTTTACAAACAAAATTTTATATCCCTATAAGACTTAAAAATGTTCCCACAGGCAAGAGGCACACATTACGATGGTTCAGAAACAGGTTCTTAACAACATATATTTTAGAAATGTATGGAGTTGAATCAGTGATCATTCCGTGGTGGTACAGCGGAAGCGTTGTTACCTCACAGCAAGAGGTTCTCCCGTTCGATTCTCGGCTTGGGAGTGCCTTCTGTTTTGAGTCTGCATGTCCTCTCCACGGTTGGGTAGTGTTCGAAAGACATGCATGCGTTGAAGGTTGGGCGTCGAGCTGGCACCTCGGCATTTCGTAAAAATCTACTGCCAATCATTAGTGGACCAGAGTTCCACTGTGGCAATCCCTTACTAGGAAAAAGCTGAAAGACAAACAAAAACAACACGGAGTTGAATCAGTAAAAAATGAACAATATGCAAATTTTTGTTCTCGGAAGTGAGTTTAACTTCACTATAGATATGTTCTTGTAAGGCTCAAGTAATTTAATGTGTATCAAAAAGGTGAAACCATTGTTATCTTCAGTGTTGATAGTGGCTAAGAAAGCCACAAGTAGAAAATGGAAAACCAAAAACAAACCACCAATAAGAGAAATTATTAGAGACATTAAAATTATGCAACAGATGAGAGAACAGAAACAGAATTTCCACATACAAATGGGATGAAGGGGGTTCTATAATGGAAACTGAGCTTACAGAGGGACACTGGCATTGAATAAAGCACCTACCACTCAGCTATATTTAACAAAAGTATGTAATACAAGGTATGAAGTCACTGGTCCAACTGGTAAGACTTGTAATAGTGATAGTAAAACAATATGGCCGATACTTAATAACTGATCTCAGGTTCTATAGTAAATAGTTAACTTGCATGTTTGAATCTTTTTCTTAAAAATAAATATGTTAAATCAATTTGTAAATCAGGATCAGTGAGAATAGTTGTTTGTGATGTATGTATTTACATGCTTAACAATTCAATTGCAAGTTAATGAAAAGTTAAATGTAAGCACTGATTGTGTAACAAAAGGCTAGGTTATTAGCATTATATAATCATACAATTATAAAATGGGTGTATCAGCAATCACTGCCAAAATAATTAGTGTACAAATCTTGGAGACTACACAATATGCAAAATGGAAAATGTTCATAATAAAATGCTGCTCTTAAAGCCAAGATAGAAATACGTGTGATAAAAAAAAAAGATGTAAAATAATCAACATAAAAATCTCTGGGAAAAGATGTCATTCCTCTGGAAATTTGGAAAGTGATAAAAATCTGATAGGCCTTAAGAATATTTTAAGGGGAGTGTCAAACATCTTGGAAGAAAGCTGGGGTGGCTGTGTTACCAAAAATAGGGTAAAGAGCCTTAAGACTCAGCTTAACATATACCTATTTTAGTTTTAAACTGCAGTTATAAAGTGTTTATGTCTATACTACCAAAGCTGACATATATTGATCAATGCAGTTTTCGGAAGGGGCGGCAAATATTTGTCAACATTAACAGACAATGATGATTCAAGTAAAAACAAAGTGAGGGATTTTATGAATCGGGCAATGGAAGAATTTCCATTCCATGACAGAAAAATTGGGTTAATTAGGAGGATATATGAAGGGTCAGGGGCAAGAATTAAACTGGGAAGGTTCCTCTATGATAAGCTCTGCATTTACATCTAGGCAAGGGACAGAAGATCAAGGCAGGGAAGTCTTTCCTCACTGCTGTTTGCTTTACATTTAGAGCCACTGGCAAAAATAAGCTAGTCACAAATTTCAGGATATAACTGGTATGGCACTCAAAAAAAGTTGGCTTTATTTGCAGGCAATGATATTTTATACTTGATAAATCCAGAAAATGATAGTGTGTTGTGAAGCACTTTGAGACAGTTTCAGGTCTTTTCAGTTTATAAAATTAATGAAGACAAAATAAAGGCTATAGTAAATTACACACCCATGTATGAATTACTTCAGCAATGCTCATTATGGCAACATTAGATGAAGTGTTGAGGTGTATGGATTAAAAAGGATTCTGTTATGGCAGCAAAGGATATGTGGAAAAAAGCTAAATTAAAGATAATACAAAAACGGAAAAACTGAAAGCTCATGATTATGGAAATGGACAGTAATATACAATAAACTCTCAAGTTAACCAGCACCCATGGGGACTGGTAGATGCCTGATAACTGTAGTTTCTAGTTGCTTGAGAGTTACTATTAAAATCAGGCCTCACTAACACTGTACCCTATACTACTTGTTTGGTTTCACTTGTTCTCAGTTTGGGAGGAGAGGGAATTTACTCCTATCTTCCTTTTTAAAACTCTATTACTCTAAAAACATAAGTTATGTTTCTGCAGGAGGAAAACAAAGTGCAATACATGAAAATTGCACTGTACCTTGATTTTTTTTTTTTGCCGATTGCTTGAGTTCCAGTTAACTGAGAGTTTACTGTACAAGCAGTGAAAATGTTTTTAATCACACTGTGTTATAGGCACATCAGGTATATTTTTATCAACCAAAGGAGTTGTGAATGGTGATTAATAAACAGCTGAAAAATTTATTTAGGACGAGAAGAGGGCAATAGTTAAGTCGGTTAAGTGGTTTTCCCAAAGACCAACATGGTTTAGTATATATATATATATATATATATATATATATATATATATATATATATATATATATATATATATATATATATATAAAACTAAAGCAGAAAGTTATACATCAAAGTGGAAAGGGATGACATTGCAAATGGGGGAGCTCAAGACATGGAGACAGAATAGAATTGTGGATACAAATCCTTATGGAAAGTCACGACCATCATGCAGAGTATTATATGTATATAAAGCAGCAGATGGTATTCTAAGATTTTAACAATATGTATGCCTGAAAGTAAAGGTATAGAAAACAATCAGCAAGTGGAATTAACTGGAGGAAATTAATTATTGGGAGCAAATAATTTGGGTGAGATGGGTAACAGAGTGAGATGAGATTAAGCAGATGTTTGAACTGCAGATTATAGACCGTCTTTCCTATCAGGTACTGATAAAGATATAGGCAAAGAGATGAGGACAGTGGGATGCTAAGTGAAAGACCAACACTGGAAGAGTTTTAAATAGAACCTAGAACAAATGTTGGTGTTAAAAGAATCAAATCAGAGGAGGATAGAAAAAGTCGAGAAAAAACAGAAATATAATTTACAAAACAGGAAGACATATGTAGGGTACTCAAATATGCAACAAAGCCCACAAGGTTTGAGATTTTGCTCGGAAGCGTCTGCATAGGTGTTTTTAATACTCGAGTAGACTTCAGAGGGTTTTTGATGAAGCAGACAATTGCTGGAAGTGTGATGGGAGGGGAGGGGAGAGAAAAAAATTGTGAACATGTTTTTCTTTTGGGTGGGGGGGTGTAACGAGTTTAAAGATTTTTACAAATTCCCTACACAGTATTTTGACAGAAATATCAGGGGAACAAATTGTTGCCACAAAGTATTATTTTCTATTTTAGTGCTGTGCATTGCTTTTAACTGCATATTAAAACTTGGAAAGAGACCACAGCTGTGTCTCTTGTGAGTCGCACAGATGTTTTTTTTTTTTTTTAAATTAACACAACTGTCTTTCTACTTGCCTATCCCTTATGTTAATTTGACCACACCTCTCTCCCTCTCCTCTTTCACTGCCTCTTGAGTATAAGCAGTAAATTTTCATTTTGTGAAATCACTCTCCTCCAACTATTTAAATTTATTGGCTATCCCACTATATTCCATAGAGCAAGAATACAAAAGTGACCACCCCTTTTCAATCTATCTTACTCTTTTAAAATTAGTGGCTCTCCACTTAGACAGCTAAAGCTTAGGTTACCCCCTTTTTCATATCCAACTTAGTACAAAATGCAGAGCTTAGGATATTAAACCATTTTTTTTTCATCTTACCTTTAAACATCTACTGCAAGACCATCAGTTATTGGAGAGCCCACATTCTCTCTCTCAGTAGTCATCTTGGGATTAGTGCTTCTCTTTTCTCCTGGTAAGAGAAGGAGCACAGACACATTACTTCCGGGAGACTGATGATCACCAGAAAGCCTAATAACTGCTTCACAGCTGACAGTTTGGAATTTGCGCTTATATTCTACTCCTGGTGAGAGAAGGAGCAGACTGCATTGATTCCTGACTCTTTCTGGTTGGGCAGTGAGTGTTTATTGTTCCTGGTTGGTCTGGTTGCTATTCAAGGCATCTACAAGGAGAAAGCTACAACAAGCCTACAGACCCTTGTATCATCTTGGACAAGACAGTGGATCACCAAATAGGCTGTGGCCTGCTTCTCATCTTGGGATTGGCGCTAATGTTTTGCTTCTGATGAGAGAAGAAACAAAGGAAGATTGTATCCCAGAAGAGTGAAGCTGTAGTGACACCAGCACTAGTAGTAGCCAGGCAGCAGCCATTCACACAACTCCCCTCCTTTCATCATTCTTGAGAAGCTAATTCTTTTTAGTAAGTACTGCTTGACTTGTTATTAACTTCAGAATATCTGCCTAAATACTTTATCCTTAACTTTACAGGGTTTTCATATTAGTTTCCCGTCAAGTGTTTGGTAGTGCCTTGTACAGCCAGACACCTTGAGTGACTTTTCCTGTAAAAGCACGATTAAAATTTCACCAATACCTAGTTTCACACAACTAGTTTGCAGTGACAATCACTGTCCCCAGAGTTGCAAACCCGATAATTCTTACATTGCTTTATATTCTCACTCCAACAGTCTAATCAAACAGGTTCTGTTGCCATGGATATGAACTTTCCCACTATCTCCATTACCAGCTTGGTGGATATGGTCATCATGAGGCAATGCAGAAATTGCCTCATGTTTACTGACCAGTCAATTCTCAAACAAACTGATGTGGTATGTGAGAGATGTATTTATACAATGTCACTGGAGGCAAAGCTCTCGCATAAAAGTACTCCTAAAGTCAATAAGGTTATCAGTAGTCCACATGCTGTACCCATCACACACAATTCAAAGCAGACACACAGACCCATAAATGCTGAGGTACTTAAATGTAACCTTCCTAAACTGTGAAGACCTACACGAAGTACACATAACAAATACCTTGAGGAACACCAAATGCACTCTTTCAAAACAATGCCCACATCAACACATACAGCCACATCTCATGGAGTCTCTACTACTAAACACATAAGACAAGCCACCACACAATCCAACACTCTGGTCAGTGGAGACTCCATCTTGAGACACACTGATGTCCCTCTCACCAGACTGAGTAAGGATAAAGTCACAGTCAGTTGCTTATCAGGGGCTAGGATCCACCACATTATGCACGCACTCAGGCCACTAGACCACAAGTACTAGTATGACTAAGTTATAATCTATGTGGGAGTAAATTATCTGAGATGTACCTCCCTGGACTACACGAAGACAGACATCAAGGAGCTATTGGAATGTGCGTCTCAGGCTGGTATGAGCCTAGCATTGAGCAGCATTTTACCTTTCCAAGGATGATGTCACAATACAAAAAAAAAAGATGACTGACTGATAATTGGATTAGTTTCTGGTGTCATTCTAAGGGGTGCAATATTTGTCAGCATGTTAAGGAGATGGCCAACATTCCATGCTGCTTTGTCAGGGATGGTCTGCATCTCAACCTCTAAACTTTTGAATATTAGCTAAAACATCGTCTTCCCCCAGAGTGCCTTTTTTAGGCAATACCAAACTGAAAGTACTTCTGACATAGCAAATCAAAACCAAGAAAATCTAACGGTATTACTGATCAATGCTAGGAGTCTGAAAAAAAACTCCACTCCCCAGAAGCTCTCATAATCATATAGAATGCTGATGTCTGTGTGGTCACTGAGGCATGGTTTAAGGTCGTGGAGGGCACACATTGCAAGGTTATAGTGCCTTCCACAAATTTAGATCAGCTACTACTCAGGGACTAAATGTGGAGGTGTCTCGATTTATGCCAAAAATAAATATACCTCAAAAGTCTGCTTAAACAGGGCAATGCACTTAAACTGTTCCATGTTCAAATCACCACAGGCAAAATCCAATACCACTTCCTTGCAAGCTATATGTCCCCCTCTATGACCCAGGAAACCCATTCCATGTATTTAAACTTACTGGAAACACTCACCATCCAACCCAATACCATATTCATGGGTGACTTTAATCACCCCACTATTAACTGGGAATCCTATATAACACCAAATGGAACAGGCACAGAGATTCCTGGATTTTGTAAACAAACTTCCTGGACCAGACTCTCAATACACCAAACAGGGGTGCAACCATACTGGATGTGGTCCTCAATAATATGGGAGAGTGCTGTACACCCTCTACTGTAATGTCTTCCCTGGTAATATTAGACCACAAAATGGTCCCTTTTGAAGTAAAAATAAAACCCTGAACTCCAGCTATAATTGGAATATTCAAGAACCTCCTGCTATTAAGTGATAACCTAGCAAAATTTCAAGCCCCCATAAAGCCCAAGAACACTGCAAGCTATGCAGAACTGTTCAAAGAAACCCTGTGCAAGTATGTTAGCTGCACAGAGGCAGCTGTACCCACGAGGAAGAAGCGAAGAACTAACTCTAAAAACAAGCCACACTGGTGGAATAAAAAAAATCAACAAGCTGTATAACAGAAGGAAGAAAATTATGGCAAAACATAGGAGATGCAGCACCCAGCAGGATAAAGGCATTCTCAAACTAAACAAACTCAGAGGACAAATGAAGTCTACTAAAGACAAATTTGAGGTAAATTTGGCCGCCCAAAAAAAGGACAACCACAAGACATTCTTTAGCTATGTCCACAACCTCAAAGTCAATACACAATTGTGTGCAGAGCTCATTGTAATGGAGCCACCTATACTGAGCCACAAGATACAGCAAACCTACTTGGCTAATAAACTCAACTCCAACTTTACCCCTCTCTCCCCCTCAACCTTCCCTTGGGTAATACCATCAAATACAACACCCCCTGCTATCACTAGGGAACAGGTCCTTAATACTCTCTCTAAGGCCAAGAACACTGCAACAGTAGGCCCAGACAATATCCCTGGATGCCTTCTAAATAGCATGAAACATGACCTATCAGAGCCTCTGGAATCACTATTTAACTATAGCCTCCAAACAGGGTTGGTGTCTCATGAATTGAGAAGAGCAACAATCATCCCTCTCCATGAAGGTGGGTCATCTACAGACCCTGGAAACTACAGGCCCATAAGTCTCACTAATCTTATATGTAAAACCATGGAAAGAATTATCATGGAAATTATCAATATTGATACAGTAAGCCTCCAGACAATGGACTCAACCCCGTTTTGTTTTGTCAAGGGCAGGTCATGTCTACTCAACCTAGTAAACTTCTTTGAGAATGTCACCAAAGCAATGCATGAGGGCAAATGGTTCACACTGTCTACCTTGACCTGGCCAAGGCATTTGAGAATACCCCACTTGGACACTGTTGACAAACTCGGGAGGTTAGGTACAAACCTGTATGTCATCTGGTGGATAGCAAACTGGCTCACAGACAGGACCCAGGAAGTTATAATTGGGGAGTCCACCTCTACAAAGAGGCCAGTCACAAGTGGAATCTCTCATGGATCAGTCTTTAGACTGCTCCTTTTTGGATTTTACTTGTCAAAAGTCAAGGCCAATGGCAGTGGTCTTTGGTTGACTAAATTTCCAGAAGACTGCAAATTAGGAACTATCATTGAATGTCACACTGACACAAATGTTCTCCAGGAAGGCATGACACAGACAAATAACTGGTGACAGGGCCATCAACTAAAATTAAATGTCAAGAAATGAATAACAGCATCCTTTGGGAAGTTATCCACCCCTAGTAACTATCATACTGACAAACACATCCCTTAGGGATGACCCAGCAGTCAGGGACTTAGGGACACACACACTAATCTAGCCTTTGACCATCATGTGTCTACAGTAGTGAGTAAATCATTTTATGTTGTACAGCATTTAAAAAAGGTATGGCATCTAAGTCCAAGGAAGTCATTATTCCACTGTATTTGGCATTCATCAGACTTATCATTAAGTACAATGCCCATGTGGTATGTACCTCACCAGGCATATCCAACAATTGAACGTCTAGAGAGTTTCCTTACTAAAATAATAAGTAAAATGTCATATGCAGGCCACCTTAATGCCATATCCTTGTATTCTGTCTCCTACAGGCTTTTGAGGGGACAGCTATGCTTGGCATACAGGGTGGTGTCAGACGCCACTCTGATGGACTACCTGCATATCCACAAAAGAAACAGCAGCAGAATTACCCATCCTAAAGACTTAAACCTTGCCTATGGTATAAATAGGACCTGCTGGAGAGACATGTATGTATCCCAGAGACCATTCTGTTTCTGGAACAGGCTCCCTATCCATGTGAAGCAGAGTTCCTCCCTAACCCAATTCAAGTGCAACTTGGACAATTGGAGAGTGAAAAAGGAATTCATTCCTGGTTTGTCACCTGTGTCTCTAATGGGCACAGGCAACTTGTAAATGGTTCAGCTCCCAGGCCCCTGCTTGTAAATGTTTCATCTCCCAAGCCCCTTCTTAAACTTACCAAGGGTATCAGAACTTGTCAGAGATTTGGGATGCATGGCTAGGCTTAAAAAGGCACTTGTGGTCGTTATCCTAGTAAACACCAATGAACCTACAAGATAAAGTATCCGAGTTGCATAAAAATAGCTAGGCTTTAAGTTTTATGTTATTGGCTGTCAAAAAAAGCAATTACTAGAAAATGGAAATTAAAATCTACATCAAATGTAACTGAAGCAATGAATATGTTAAAAGAAATAAGAGAAATGGAGATGGAGTCTGTACAAAAGAGAAAAGGCACGGAAACTGCCCGCTCCCTAGAACAGAATCCCACATGTGGGAACAACTTATGTAAAACAATGTTCAGGAAAGGAAGCTAGGCTTAAGGGAAGACAGGAATTAAGCAACTTACATAATGTTGGAGTGAATGAAAATTGTTAAGAAAATATGTATGTATACTGCATGACAACAACAATGGAAACTGCTACTGTTTTTGTTTCTACTAATGGATGTACATCCATGTGACAAATTAAAATATGAGTTAATGAAGATCTTTATAAACATAGAATGCAAAAAAATAGATTTCATCCTAAAATGTAATGCCAACAACACTGCTTCAAATTCCACTTAGAATAAATGTATACTTACCATATTAACAGTTTTCTACTACTGCATGTAATCAACCCTGCGGTTAGTTATTAGTTACCTGTACACTTTGGGGATGACTGCTTTTATTTACTCCATTTACGTTGTGAAGTACACTTTCAATACATACATACTTAGTAGCTTTCTTTAATGCCTTCAATATCTACCCAAGAGGCAGTCTCAAATGATACTTACACACCACCCAAGACATTAATTGAACGCGTGTTGTTTCCATAGTTGACCTCCTCTAAGCTAGGGACGATCTCCATCACATCAATGCTCAATTCTGCAGCACCTAAGTTTGGTTCGCTATGCATGACCATGTGAGGAGAGGAAAAGTCCTAAAACAAGAAACAAATAATTGAAAGTAATTGTCAGAAACATGTCAAACCTTTATGTCCAGTACAAGTGAGACACTGTTAACCAATCAGAAGAGACGTAAGCCACCAGTCTACAGTGCTGGTGACCAGGGCTTGAAAATGATCACAGGCATTTAGATAAGCAAGGGAAGTGAAAAACTGAATAGCTTAGGACATCTTTCTTTTTGGTTATGCAGGCTGTGGAATAACCCAGTCAGTGTGGAGTCACCTTGCCAGTACATAAAGCAGAATGGTCTACAATCTCTTGCAGTAACGCAGACTAAGACAGACGCAGGACTGGTCATGTGAACATTGCAGTGTTTCTGTGACTACAAATGCAAGAAGTGACTGCATCAGCCTCCTCCAAACATATAACATGGTATCCCCGACATCTAGCAACATGTACCTTTTTTGACCAAGACAGAGTCTGGCTTGGTGAGAATGATGACTTAAGTACATATGGGAAAGGAAGTAAATTCATGAGAATGAGATGGCTTCCTTTGTGGAATGGGATAGCCTTAACACACTGGAAAGCTCTCAAGTAGCAAAGTGTTACAATATAAACTGAGCATAACATACTCACAGTTATAATAGGCTGCAGGGACTGCAGTTGTGGGTTGATTCCACCCCACTCTATCCACTCTCGGTACTCTCCTTCTTCTAGCACATACTGCCGACCTTCAAATCCTGGTAGCTCATAACCAACCCATCTGCAAATCAGAAAAGCAGCTGATTACCAAGAGCATGTTACTTAAAAGCATATCCATCACATATGAAAGTTCCCCACTTTGCACAGCAGCAGCAGTAGTAGTAAGATATCACACCAGTGCTCATCTTGCCCCAAGAGAAAAAAGGGGAAAAAAACTTGTTGCAGCTCATTCCCAGCATCTTACTACACAACCTTAGTGACCATCATCTTCACATTATAAATCACATCCACATTTTCACTGTTCTGTCTCTTATGTAAATACATCCTTAAATTCTTTTCATTTATTCATTTGTTTTCCGATACCTGCTTTTAGGGTGCATGGGATCTGGAGCTTATCCTATCAAGCTATCACTGTAAAGCAGAAAACCAATCCTGGATGGCACAACTGTCCATCTGAGACCATATACAAAGACACCCCTCTGAGCAATATAGGACCATCACCAATTCAACTACTGACACATTTGGATGTGGAAGGACATGCAGATTCCAGACAGAAGTCACCCACAATAAGTTGAAAATCCATCAGACTATAGGACAGCACTTTTCCAAAGTGTTATGTACTAAATTTTACACATTTTAATGGCTTGCATGCAGCATACAGTACAACTGAAGCTGATATTTTTCACATTTTAGTTCACATAAACTTACTGCTCCTTTCAGGAAAATTCTTGTCAGATCATTTAGGAAAATATAAAATTATGTTTTTGCAATTTGGAAGCTGTAAAAACCATGCTGCACTTCTGATACAAAGTTAACTCTTTCACATGACAGGTGGCCACTGCAAGTCGCAGGCTATACATCAATAACCAAGAGTTGGAATTTTAATGCTAAAGGATAGGAATTGCACAGTAATTGCTCCCACACTAGAACAGAATCCTTGCATGCAAGTTACAGAGCAGTTTATTACTGCATAAATGTTTACATTCCGAATACTGAATTTTTCCTGTTAAAAAATGTTTTGGCAATCGTGAGTAGGCCACATGAATGTCTGTGTTCTGACACACTACAGTCCATAACAGCAATTTTTACTAGCTCTGAAAGCAGTTTTAAGTGGTATGAAACCAAATGGTTTTTAATGCAGTTTCTTTTTTAAATCAACTGTGATAAAGGTTCTACGTCCCAAATTTCCATCTACAATTTACTCTTCGGCTGCATAGAGCTACAAGGGGGTTCTGATATTCCTGTTATGCCTGTGCTGATCTGGCAGTATAGGTTTACTGTTTTTTGTCTCTCTCTTGTTTTTGGTTTCTTAGTCAAAATAACAGTTTCCGCTGTTACTGCTTTCAGTGCTTAAGGCAACACAGTGACAATATATACAATATTTGGTACAATGGGAGAGAAACAAAAATGCTTCCCTTTAATAATAATATAGCACTGCCTTCATGGGTAGGTACTAGGCTATTGGCCCTAGGTCCTATATAAGCCTAGCCAAAGACACCCTGGCTTTCGCCACCTAAGAAAATTATTTTCCTGTGCCACTATCGAGCAGAGCCACAGAAGTGATCCCCGGGGTGAATTTCCTATCTCCCATCCAATCATCAAGATTTTTCTTGAAGAGTGCTAATGAGGAGCTTTGTTTCATATAGATAGGTAGTTTGTTCCAGAGTACGGGAACCCTCTGGGACAGGAATCTATCCCTCCAGCATGTTCTGTTTATTGTGGTGACAAGGTTTAGGTCCCTAGACCATGTAGCTCACAGGGATTGGGATTTCTTTAAGTGGAGCATGTCTAAAAGCTCTGGGTTTGACATAGCTTTGTGTGTTAGGCAGAGATCACCTCTGAGTAGGCGATATGCAATGGAGTAAAGCTGCAGTTTTTTGAGACTGTCTGCATAAGGCATCTGTTTGAGGCTGGTAATCCTCTTTGTGAGGTATTTCTGTGGCCTTTCCAGTTGTTGTAGATGTCTTGTGAGGTACATACCAAAAGGGGCATTGTACTCTATAATGGGTCTAATGAGTGATGAGTAGAGGAGAACAATGACCTTTTTCCTGGATGAGAAACCATTTGTGATGAAGTGTGCCACATAGAAGGATTTCCTGACTACTGTGGCGATGTGATTATCAAAGGAGAGACTACTGTCCACCTGTGTCCCAAGGTCTCTTATCACACTTTCGGTGTAAGGTAGACTACCACCTATGTGGTAGTTCATGGGTACTGAGTTTTTACCAAAAGGGATGACAATGCACTTTTTGGCACTGAGCTTGAGGCCATGGCTTTGACACCAGGCATCTGTCTCAACGAGGCCCTTTTGTAGGATGTCCACATCTTTTGGAGTTTTGATTATGGCTCCTAGTTTGCAGTCATCTGCGAACTTCGTTAGCCAAAGACCTTCTGTGTTGGCCTGTACTTCAGAGAAGTAGATACCAAACAGGAGAGTACCCAGGACTGAACCCTGTGGTACTCCACTTGTTACTGGTCTGAAGTCGGATTTGGAGTCTGCTGCTTTCACAGTGTGGGTTGCGTCAGTGAGCCACTTGGCAACTCATCTTGTGACATAGGGATTTATACCTAGTTTACTGAGTTTATCTATAATTCCAGAGTGGGGGATGGTGTCGAAAGCCTTGGCGAGATCTAGATAGGCTGTGTGAACCACCTTACCCTCATCTACGGCTTTGGTGACTATTTCAAAGAAGTCTATCAAGTTTAGGAGACATGATCTGCCTCTTACAAACTCGAACTGGGTGGGGTCCTGAGTTTGGAAATTACCAATGTCATTGTTTATAAGTTCCATGATGATACGTTCCAAAGCCTTGCAGACCAGGCTTGTTAGGCTAATGGGGTGGTAGTTTCCAGGGTCTGTGGTGGCTCCCCCTTTGTGGAGTGGGATAACTGTCACTGTGTGCCATTCAGTGGGCTCATAGCCTGAGGTGAGGCTATGATTGAACATGGTACTTAGGTGGGGTGCCCGTTCTTTCTGTAGTTCATGTAGAACACAGCCTGGGATGTCGTCAGGTCCCATGGATGCTGTGTTCTTGGCTTTGGATAGTGTTTTTTTTTACCTGTGCAGCCGTGATTACAGGAACTTTGCATTCTTCTGGTATAGAGATGGACCCTTTAGGGGATGACAGGGGGGATAAAGTTAGCACTGAACCTATCTGCCAGGATGTTGGCAATATCAGCTGGTTCTGTATATTTAGTGCCATTGTGCTGTAACTCAGAGCAGATCCGAGTGTTGCCATTGAGATTCTTGACATAGCTATAGAATGCTTTGTGGTTGTCTTTAGAGTCAGTGGCGATTTTGTTTTCATAACTAGCTTTGGAAGATTTTATGAGGGATCTCAGCTTCTTACTGAGGCTGACCAAGGAGTTTCTCCAATCATGGGGTTTTACTCTTTTCTGCAACAGTTTCTTTCTTCTGTTGTAGAGTTTGTTTACGGCAGGGGACCACCAGATTGGCCTCCTTTTTTGGAGGATAGCATCTTGGTTCTGTTATGGATTGCACGATCCATTAAGTGCTTATAAAGTGCATTTGTGTAGGATTCAGCAGTCATACCTCTATTGTCCGTCAGCATGGGTGTCGTGAAGTTTGCCACTTCTGTCTTAAGAAGCATGAAGTTGGCTTTGGAGAAATTTTATACTGTGGTTTCCCTAATAGGGGATAGGGGAGGGATGTGGATGTCTAGGGTGATTAGCTTGTGGTCGATCTGACCAATGAGGAATTGACCTCTGGTGTGGAGCACTGGTTGCCCATGTTGGTAATAAGCAGGTCTAGGATATTGCTGCCCCTGGTGGGGGTGTGGATATGTTGATCCATGGCATTGGAACTTATGAATTCCAGAAAACGTTGAGCACAAGAGTTGGTACATGAGTAGTTTTCCCAGTTAATGGTAGGGTAGTTGAACTCGCCCATTATTAGGGTGTTAGGTTGTACCCTAATATGTATTAAGAAATGAGGAGTGGGAATCCTGGGGAATGGTGGGGGATCTGTAGCAAGCTACAATTTGGATTGCAGTCTTGCCCAGAGTTAGTTGCACTTGGATAATCTCAGATGCATTATGCTGAGCAACTAGCCTGGAGGTGTGGATATCCTTAATGAATATGGACACGCCTCTGCCTTTAGTGTTTCGGTCAAGGTTAGGTGGCAGAAAGGTGTGGTATGAATTATAGCCTGGTAATGCAGGGATACTCTCTGGAGCCTTGAACCAGGTCTCTGTCACTGCACAGATGCTGATGTTCTCCATTTTAAGGAGTGCCTCAAGTAAGTGCATTTTGAGGTTTAGACTTCTAGCACTGAGTAGCAATACCTTCAGAGTCTTCTTGCCTGTACCAGTTAGGGTGGTGAATTTGTCATTTGAACCTTGCCTAAAAAAGGCACTATAGGGGTGGCTAGAGCCTTAGCCAGTATCCAGAATCCTAGGGGCGACAGGTGCAGGCCACCTCTGACAAAGCATCGTGGTTTGTCGATCATGTCATCCCAGGCAGACAGATACTGGATCCCCTTAGAATGACACCAGAAGCTTAGCCAATTGTTGTGGATATCATTTGGAAACAACCTTTTACCAGCTGAGCACATGCTTACTGTTTGTTTAACCATTTGTTGGCTGGTAAGCCCAGAAGACAAACTGTCTCTCTTCATTCGTAACCCGGGAGCACTATCTGGTTAAGTCATTACATCCAAGGGGCATCTCCAGGTGCATCTTTAGTTAACTCCTACTGACACCTCTAGGCGTAAAATATTACTTGTTCATATTTTCATAAATAATTCCAAACCCATGCCATGTACAAGGTTTTAAAAGATTTCATCTTAAAGCTTACACAATGGCAAACTCAAATGCATTAATATATGACCTCTGTGTAGTGCAGGTAAACAGATATTAACTACTGTTTTTATGATATTCATTTATATAAATATACTTTTCACAGTTTTCTAAATATCTCAGCAACCAAGTAACATAGATAGAAGTCCTTACTCTCATATGAACGCTCTCAGCTAAGTGAATAAAATACTGCTGACAGTATGTGTGCAGCTTGAGTGGTTGCTGAGATATTGTAAATTGTTTACAAAATATTACAAATGTAATAGTTACTTCTAACATTTGGTTTAAGACCTAGAACCTAAAGAATACTATCGCTATAAAAATAGTTTGTGCTGAAGAATTTGCCTTTTATACTTCTTTCATAACACCTATGGTTCCAGAGATATGAACATTTGTTTGAAATGTGAAGGCAATTTGATTCTGCCAAAAGGCTTAGGCTCTGCCCACTGGAAGTTACAGTGTAAACTTCCTGAGCTCCATTGGAGCGAATGAGTTAAGTGACTTGCTCAGAATCACATAACAGGAAAATGAAGATGAAAGGAATCAAACCTTGTACCTAGGCACAGGAAGCATCTAATTAATAATTCAAATATACTTACTGGTTCAGAAAATAGTGACCCACCCCCCACTCCCAACAAACACTCTTTCTCAAAATGTCAGCAATTTCTCTGCATCACATATGCTTACTCTGAAGTGAAATTCCCCAAGAAAAACTGAGGAATCTAATCCAGTGTACATTACTGTCTTCACCACACAAATATTAAATGTTTGACACCTAGGATTTTACTTGAAAACAGTGTCCAGACGGCAGTCGTGTTTAGTCTTTTGGAATAAAGCTTTAAAAAACTGCCACAGGCTGAAGTCTTTCACCTACATTTACCAGATTAACATCCTGTATTTCTGCACATCTTTCACCCATTTTTCTACTACTATATTTGATTCTAACCAGCATTCTGTATTTTTTTTAATTAAATTACAAAGCATAAACTTTTATCTGCATTTTTGTAGAACAATACTCCCTCGGATGTGCAGTAGCAAGTCCCACCACCCAACACCCAGTGGCATGTTTAATAAGGAATGAGTATTCATGGTGATGTCTTCACCGCCCTGATGAATATTCATCAGGTATTCAGCACGTTAGCTCAAGGGGGGGGGTACCATCATGTAATGCTAAAGAAACAGGACTATAACTGAAAGTAATTTTTTTTTATGTTTTTGCAGGGAGGCAGGCCCCCTTGCCACCCCCCTGCAAATTAAATAGACCACCTCCAAAACCGCAGTACATTGAGGAAAAGGGTGAATTTCCCATTCTGCGCTGCAGGGACAGTCTTCTAAATTTTGTTCTAAAACACTCAAAGTTGCTAGGATAACAGGATTTGCATTAGCTTGCGTTTTTTTTAAGGGTATGTTGTCTGAAATTGAAATATATGGCATTATTTAGTGAGTAATCCTCAGTGAGTTGTCAGAAAACTGCAAATTTTATGAGGAACAAACTAAAAATACGAGGCAAAAATTTGGACAGTTGAGAGGTATGTGGTAACAAAATCAGGACAGCATTAACACTTGCACTCTAAGCTCAATTGATGCAGCTTAAAATAATAAGAATAAAAAACACGTACATACCAAACATTATAACTGCAATGTTCCACTATAAAACTTTAAGTAGTGTCTGTTGGCCTGTTTTCAGTCCTGCTATTTGTTGGCTGCAAGAAAATAGTGCTATGCCTTACAATCTTTGTTAGAGAGAAAACAGCAAAAAAATGCACTACTGGCATAACAGCTACAACACTGGTAGTTAAAAAAACAAAACATTAAACCACTATTAGAGACATATAACCACAAGACAGGACCAATGTATGCATGATGTCACTGTCAAATCTGCATGGTAGTCAATTATGCATACATTTGCATACGACAGCACGGCCATTTGACATGTCAATCATAGAAGCCATGCCCACTTCTGTACAGTCCAACCAAGGGGGAACTAGTCTAGAACAACACCCTTTTATCTTCTGTGTTCTTGGTGGCATGACAGCATGCACTAAATTTAAACTCCGTTCATCTCAGTACCTCAATTTCAGATTCCTTGCCGACAGCAACATATTCCAAAATTTCACTCCATTTGGACAGAAGACGGACTCTTGACTTGGAAGGATCTGTCTATGAAAGGGTAACTTTTTACTATTCATTTGGGTATCTACGAAATCGACTGACCATCAATGAAGTCTAGAAAAAACTTGTTCTCCTCTGGCCCTGCCTAATGTTCTTTTGTTTAATGCAAAGCAGTCTCAAACTCTGCACCTTCGCATGGAACGTAGGGAATGACAAAAAGGCAGTGCCTTCCTGGAAGGAGGTGGAAGACTTCCAAAAACAGAAATTGGAGTCTCAAAGGTTACAAGGGGGGCAAGATGGAGCTTACAATGCAGCAGTTTTACTGACAATCATCTATGGTTATGGTGAGCATGCTTACAGTACTGTATCGTTTTCACTGTAAGAATCACAGCTACAATATCACACAATATGGGAAGTAAAGCTAGCCATTCATGTAGGGAAAGGGAACACACATGCCAAGCAGAACTGCAGTGGCAAAGCTGTGCCCTGCTCCTGGAAAGATGCTTAGCATGTGATGTCTAGAAGACTGTTTCAAAAGTAAGTCTGTGCTAAAATATTCTGAAAAGACAGCACTATCAGCTGCTGCCCTTGGCGACTGCACTGTCATTTGGCCTTGTAAGTTTTTTCTGCTATAATCATTGCAAAAAGAAATGCAGACAGCCACTAATGTTTCCTTGGATGATGACATTTCCTTAATACCTGTCATGAAAAAGGCAAACTGATGTTCAGGTTGCATGAATTCTAGTTCTGTCTACATGATAAGTTATCTCTGTTCATACAGCAGATGCAGGATTTTTTTTCCACTTTTTTTGCTTTGTTCTGGGAATCAGGGGAAAATACCCTTGAGCAAGATGGCCTATTTCAGTGCTAGTTCCACAGTCATGTTAGGTAAAAAGGAAGTTGTTCTGACACACCATGTCATTGCAAAAGGCACTGGTAAGGTATTCTGCACCTTAAGGCTTACAATTGTGAAATTCTTCTGCATGGCATAATGACCACTAAGAGGAGATTCGGGCACAGGAAATTCACATCTGCTGTGTTGTCTTATTCAAAAAAAGAACATACAGCTTTTTAAAACAGTGTTCGAATCCCATGAAAGAGGCACTGTATTTCATCCTTCGACAACTGCTTCAAGTTGTCAAAGGGGGTTCCAAAGGTAGGCAAATTTAGATGGCAGAAAAGAATCATCCTGACTGATGAAAAGGAGAAACCTCTGCCAAATAGTTGAGAAATAAAAAGCTTGTTAGAAAGAAGCCACCTTATGCCATATGCCATTCTACATGCACTAAATTTAACTCTATTCAACAGGTAAGATTTCCTTCTCTCTTCTTCCATAGCATCCTTAAGTACTGTACATATAGATCTCAGGAGGCATAAAATCTGAATGTGGGAATAGGGACCTCTCTTGAAGACTTCTTTAGGGGATTCAGATTTGGGTGCACAAATGCCCCTAATTTTTGAAACACGACTGCACAAGATGGAATGTCTAAGGAAGAAAGAAAAACCTTGAGTCATCCACTTGGAAGCAGTTTTGAAAGATGTCATCTTTGCAAGAGACACGGCATACAGGGCTAGTCACAAAAAAAAAAAAAAAAAAACTTCTTTCGAAAGGTCTTCATTGAATGAGGATCATCAGACTGCTGAATGACTTCCATAGAAAGCAGTCAGGAGGAGGAATGGCAACACCAAATACTGGAGGAAAATGGACAATTCACACCACAGACCAGAAGGGAAAGGGAGGACATTCAATGAGTACAGAAGATCATAATACGCTGATCTGAAGAGGTCATACTGTAAAGACTGTATGGACCAACTATTCCCCATACATCTGTGAAATTGCTACTTCATGGGAGGAGTTGTGTGGTTGACTATCAATGGAGGCATTCACAAGGGCATGGGACATATAGAAAAAAAAGAGGTGGTGGAAGGAATGGACTAGAGGCAGAAGATGAAATTCACTTAAATGGCAATCTAGATAGGCTGACTCCTTCTATCAAGTGACTGTGTTGTCGCATCAGAAACAAGGAACTCAGTCCCCTTAGATTCCCCCAGCAAGTGACTAATCAGATGTAGGCAACGGGGAGAAGGCAACTACAGACTAGCTCAACATACAGGAAGGCTATGCACCTCTCATTCTCGTGTTGTACAGCAAGCAGACCTGAAAACAAGCAAATAAAGTGCAGGATGTGGTGAGACATGTACCAGGGGCAGTGACAGTGCATTAAGCCTGGTGTGAGCATCAGGTACTAATGGTGTAGGGCTTGTCCATTCTAATATCTGGCCATGTCTCATCAGATGATATAAAGACCAAACAATTTTAGACTTAAAATAGTACTCAACCCTTGTATGCGGATCAAGACCAGTGGTGATGGACTCCTACACTCAAGACCAGCTTCAACAAAATCCACTCTGCGTTACAAGGCACCAGAGTTGTGGGCTCAAATGCAGTAGAAGTCATATCACATGTCTGTAGGTCTCACTCTCAAAAGTTGTTGTTGGAGAGAGACTGTGTCTCAGCTCAACCTTCCACTCATCACAATGCTCAGCCGTCAGCAGATGTGGAGGTCATCACATGTGAAGATGCAGAGGCTACACTGCAATGGGTGCAGGCTTGATCCTGTCTTTTCTAGTGCTGCCTTGCCTTACCCACTTCTCTTCTTGACAGGACCTGCAGAAATGACTTTGGTGGAATCGCTGTCCTGGCCTTCTTTCATTGCTGACAGCTTGTGAGCAAACAGACTTCTTCTGTCTGCAGTTTACTGCTACACTGAAAAGCTAACCCTTTCATTATCTCCTACAACTCTGCTCTTGGTAAAGACAAAGGAGATAGCCTCCTTCTGTTGCTTTGGTTAGTAACTGTCATGTCAGGAGGTTTAATACAGAGACAGCAAAAGAAGTGGTCTAACCTCCATGAGGTCTGTACTGCAAACTGATTTATCTGGACCATATGAGGTTATTAGGCTAATGGCCCCTGGGCCCTTACGAGCTTAGCCAAGTTCAACCCCATGTTCTCAAGAGTGTCTGGTTAAAGCAAATTCTAAAATCAGCACCTATTGTCCCTGTCCAAGAGGGAAACAGGTGGAACCCCCAAGTGAATGTCCAGTTACCCACTGAGTCAACCAAATTATGCTTAAATAGGGCCCCATACTATGATAATCACTGCAGCTGAATCTTTAGCATTTATAGGTTTATTTTAAGTATACATCATATTCTATATACCCCTTTCAAAAGCACAGACAGTAAACCTAAAAGACTGCAAAGTACCATGGTAAGGCAATGCAATATTTTACAGTAAGAGCTCCCATGTAGTTGCACACAGCTTTGTGGTAAAGCATACTGTAAAACCTATGTCACCTCAGTACGGCATGCTGTGTAGTGACATCAGGCCACACAGTGCTTCTAGAAATCCAAAGTACAGGAGCGACTGGTATCTGGCTAATGTGCACCACTTAGGAACACAGGACAGCTCTGTTATACCACCACAGATTACCCAATGTTCACAAATCATTTAAGTCTGAAGTAGCATACAAGACATACTGTGCAACATATATGTACACATCCATGCAGTACATTTATGAAAACCTGGTTAAGTTTTCAAGGGGTGGAATTATCAACTTTTTAAGCAAGAAATGAGTGGAATTATGTTTGTCTTGCCTATCTCTGAGCACTGCATACATGCATACTGAAAATCCTATGCAGATATGAAGAGATTTTCCTGCCTATTTTGCTTCTATATATACCACATAGCACTACTTTAATACATTTGAGACTATACCTCAATTATGACTTCATTTATAAAACATTCTTCACTCATGGAGCTAAGTGCAAAATGTGTGCATGTGTTCTTACAAGCCAATGTACTTTTGCAAATCTACCTGGTGTCTTTCCAACAACAGAGAATTTCCTCCAATTCATTATGTACATCTTGATATTTTTCCAGGTGCTACTTTCTCCAACTTTTCTGGGCAGTTAATGTAATTTTATAATGTGCTACACATCCCAACATGACTTGAGGGGAGAACAATTTGTCTGCTGTTCTTTCTCCCACAGTACATTTTTTGTCCCCATAATATGACAAGGCCTGGACACAGTGTGTTCCCATAACACAATCATATGTATTGTCTCAGCATTCACTCAAAATGCTATAGATGTGACTCACTGGCATCACAGAGCAATAGTCCAGTCTTCAGAGTTTGCTGATCTCTGGGCTTTGGCGTGGTTCTTGTGCTATTCCATATCCTTATTTGGATAAAGGGAAGCTTCTTTGTTCACCAGTGGGAGTGGGGAGCACTGAGCAGCCTATTTGTCCCTAGAGCAGTGGTTCCAGCCAGAAACTTGTAGTCTATTGGCCATTTTGGGTCAATTCCTAGCTCTTTTCAACCCCCTGCTATAAAGCCCACTTTAGCGTGATTTAGCGCGGAGTTGCCCATAGAGCACCATCTGGCAGCGCCGGTTAAACTATTTCTGGCTCCGTAAAGTCTGCTCTTCAATTTTTCCCTTAGAACTTCTCTACTTGCAATCTAAACAGTCTATTCTCTATCTCAAAAGCTCAGCACTTGCTCCTAAAGCATTTTTATATAGGTAAAGTACTTGTATAGTAAACAAAGTACTACATTAGCCTAGAGTCCCCTTGAGTACCCATTTCCCTATAGGTCCCTTCTGACTCAGTTACACAGCAAACTTTTTCACTTTTTCTAGCATGTCGAAGGGTCAGTTGCTAGCGTCCTCTCCTGTTCAGCTGGTGAATCTGGGCATCTTGAGGCAATGTTACAATTGCCTCATGTACACAGACAACCCACTCCTTCTCCCACAAAACACAAATACATGTGAGAGATGCAACTATATAGCCAAACTGGAGGCTGAGCTCTCTCAACTCAGGACTGGCAAGACCAGACAGGAGGAGAAGGAAACCACGCACACCACAAACCCAGTTTCACATAGAACTATCACAACTGCAAAACAAACACATAAACACACAAAGACATACTCGGAGGCACTGATCAAAAATCTACCAAAACTACAGAGGCCTCCAAAGCAGACACCCAAGCAACTGCCACCTCAAGACATAAGACATGCAACACATAGTTCTCAAAGTCAGTGTGCTAAACAGTCACAGCCCTTAAGGCCAAACACAATGCCAGACACACTTGTTATAGGTGACTCCATAGTCAGACACACTGACGTCCCACTCACCAGACTGAACAAGGAAAAGATCACAGTAAGCTGCCTGTCAGGCGCTAGAATCCGCCACATAACACAAGCACTCAGGTCACTCCACAGCAAGTACAAGTATGACACGGTCATTGTCCATGCTGGTGTGAACGACCTGAGACGTACCTCCCTGGACTACATGAAGAGACATAGAGGAGCTCTCAGATTATGTAGCCCAGGCCGGTATGACCCTGACCCTGAGCAGTATCCTACCCTCACCAAGAATGATGCCACAATACAGAGACAAAATGATCAGCTTTAATAATTGGTTTAATTACTGGTGTCATTCTAAGGGGATCCAATGTCTGTCTGCCTGGGATGACATGCTTGACAAGCCACGCTGCTTCGCAAGGGACGGCTTGAACCTGTCACCCCTGGGCTTCCGGATATTGGCAAAGGCTCTTGCCACCCCATAGTGCCTTTTTAGGCAAGGCTCAAATGATAAACCTACCGCCCTAGAAAACAAAAATGGAGAAAACTAAGGGTAATACTGCTCAATGCCAGAAGTCTAAACCTCAAGATGCACGCCCTCGAAGCCCTCCTCAGTATGGAGAACATCAATGTCTGTGCTGTGACTGAAACCTGGTTCAAGGCTCCTGAGAGCACCCCAGCACTATCAGGTTATACCTCATATCATGCGTTCCACCCCAAAATCCGGACCGAACCACAAAAGGAGGGGAGTATCCATATTCATAAAGGATACCCACACCTCCAGGTTAGTGGCAATGCACGGCATCGGAGACCATCCAGGTGCAATTAACCATAGGTAAAACTGCCCTACAGTTTGTAACATGCTACAGACCACCTTCTCAAACTCAGGAAACCCACACAGCCTTCCTGAAGACACTGGAGAGTATGAATGTCTCTCCAAATACCATCATATTGGGTGACTTCAACTACCCAAACATAGACTGGGAACATTACTCAAGCCCCAACACCCTAGCCCAAAGGTTCCTGGAGTTCATAAACTCAAATGCTATGGAACAACTAGTCACCATTCCCACAAGAGGAGAAAATATACTAGACCTGATCATCACAAACATGGGGACAAAATGCTCCACACGGAAGTATATCCCTCATTGGTGAGATCAGACCATAAATTAATCTCACTGGAGATCCACATCCCGCCCCACCCCAGCAAAAGACCACAGTGAAGAACTTCTCAAAAGCAAACTTCACACTTCTTAAGACTGGAGTGGTATCCTTCAAGGCCCCCGAGCCAGTGGAAACCACAACCCACGCTGCTGAAACCCTTACAAATGCCTTCTACGAGCACCTCCAGGAATGTATGGATCAAGCAATCCCTAATAAAATCAAGACCCTTTCCACCAAAGGCAGGCACCCGGTCTGGTGGACCCCAGCCATAAACAAACTCTACAACAAGAAGAGAAAGCTACTACATGACAGAGCAAAATTCCTAAAAGGGAAGGCATCTCTGATCAATACTAGCAAAAAACTACCATCACTCATAAAATCATCCAAGGCCAACTTTGAGAGAAAAATCGCTAATGACACAAAAGACAATCATAAGGCCTTCTTTAGCTATGTTAGAAACCTGGGTGGAAACTCCCAGATATGCTCAGAATTAGTCCAAAATTATAACAAAAAAAATCACTGAACTCACAGACATTGCCAACATACTGGCAGACAGGTTCAGTGCAAATTTCTCCTCCTCCCCCAAAAGGAGAAATATCTATCCCACCAGAGTCTAGCCTCCCAAACATCTCAGATGCCCAGGTGAGAGCTGCTCTCTCTAAAGCAAAAAACACAGCATCAATGGGACCGGACGGTGTCCCCGGCTGTGTGCTACACGAACTCAATGAGGAACTAAACCCACACATAAGGCTGCTGTTTAATCTTAGCCTTACTACAGGATACGTACCCAGAGAATGGCGTACGGCAACTGTGGTCCCACTCCACAAAGGCGGTGCTTCTACGGACCCTGGAAATTACCGCCCCATAAGCTTGACGAGCCTTGTCTGCAAAGCTATGGAGAGGATCATAATGGAACTCATAAATAAAGACATTGGGGACCTACAGACACTGGATCCTACCCAATCTGGCTTTGTCAAGGGCAGATCCTGCCTCTTGAACTTAGTCGACTTTTTCAAAACAGTCACTAAAGGCCATTGATGAGGGTAAGGCAGTTTACACAGCCTACCTTGACCTAGCAAAAGCGTTCGACACAATACCCCACTCGGGCATCACAGAAAAGCTCACCAGCTTAGATGTAAACCCATATGTCACAAGATGGGTTGCAAACTGGCTCAAGGACAGAACACACAGGGTTAGAGTTGCTGGTGCCATGTCAGAGACTAAGCCGGTCACGAGCGGTGTCCCACAGGGCTCAGTCCTGGGCCCCCTCTTGTTCGGCATTTATTTTTCTGAAGTGCAGGCAAACATAGGGGGATTGTGGCTGACAAAATTTGCAGATGACTGCAAACTGGGCACCATAATTGACACTCCATCAGACACAGATATCCTCCAGAGAGGTCTCATAGAAATGGATAACTGGTGCCAGAGCCATGGCCTTAAGCTAAATGCCAAAATATGTATAGTCATACCCTTTGGGAAAAACAAGGTAACCCCTAATTACCACATAGGTGGTAATCCATTAAACACGGAAGACGTTATCAGGGACCTGGGTACCCAAGTTGACAGTAACCTCTCTTTTGACACTCACATTGCCAAAGTGGTTAGGAAGACCTTCTACATTGCCCACCTGATCATGAAGGGATTCACATCCAGATCAGGAGAGGTCATTGCACCCCTGTACTCTTCACTTATCAGACCAATGATTGAGTACAACACCCTATTCCGAATGTACCTTACCCGACACCTGCAGCAGTTGGAAAGACCCCAAAAGTTCCTCACCAAAAGGATAAAGGGGCTCAAACATATGTCATACGATGCCCGACTGAAGAAACTCCAGCTCTATTCAGTCGCATACCGACTGCTCAGAGGTGATCTGTGCCTGACATACAAGGCCATGTCCAACCCGGAATTAATGGACATGCTCCACCTCAAAAATCCAAATCCACCAGAGCCACGAGAGCAAGAGACTTAAACCTCAACACGGATATAAATAGGACGTGCTGGAGGGACAGATTCATCACCCAGAGACTCCCTACACTATGGAACAGAATCCCAGTCCATGTGAGGCAGAGCCCCTCACTGACTCTGTTCAAGAGAAATCTTGACGAGTGGATGGGAGATCGTAGGTTTACCCCGGGAATCATCTCTGTGTCACTGCTGGACAGAGGCACAGCAAACTAACGGGTATAGTATTCTCATCCTAAGGGGTGGTGAAAGCCACACACACTCTGGCTAGGCTTATAAATGCCCTAGGGCAGACAGCCTAGTATGAACCTATGAACCTAAGTTTGAATGTTTTTTTCAGTGATACACCATAGTCTGCGTTATCTGTAAGCAACAAAAATGCCTTTTCTTGATCATTTATGCTTCCTTCCAGGCAAAGCAGCCAAACAAAGTTTGTTCATATCACTTGGTCATCTGCAACTTAAAGTTAATTTCACAAATTTACTATAACAGGCACTATTCAGCTTTTTGATATATCCAGTATGGACTACTGATGCAAATAGGCAGAAAAAGAAATTTTCCTAAACAAAAATAAAGTTGTCTGTTTGCTGTTGTCTGTGATGGGAAATGTGAATTACGAGGAAAGACCTCCTGGATGAAGTAGCGGGGAATGGAGGGTACAATTATTTAAATTACCATTTAACTATCTGGTCATTAACTGTAGAGTGATACAGAAGCAAATTAACCTGCAATCTGTAAGTATGTACCCTATGACATGTTCAACTGTCATATATACAGTCATGTTTCCAAATACAAGCAAATGGCATTATAAGTAAAGAAATAGTAGAACAGAAGCAAACTGACCAATTATTTATTAAGAAAATTAACTAAATTTTGTAGTATATTTTTATTAACTTAACTGTGCAAGTAAACTGGCCCTAAAGAGTGAGGGTAAATTGTACCATACAGACAGAAAATTTAGCACAGCCAAACATCGTGCATGTTTTCAGAAGGTGTGAGAAAATTGGAAAACCCATAGTAAACCCATGTAGATGAAGGGAGGACAAACTCCAAACAATATAGCATCCAAGGAGTTTGGATCCTGAAGCTGACACACAAACACCTACGACACTCTGGTTCCCAAAGAAAATGGGATAAAATATGGGAAGTAAAAGTTAGTTTAAACATTATGGAGATCCAGGAACCATATTAATACATACAATCTGGCGAGTTAATGCAGAGGATTAAGGCTACAAACAGTTAACAAGTTGCTTCCTGTGGTCCAGAGTTCAATCCCTCAGCCCTCATTTGCATACTGTATGACCTTGAAGAAGTCACTTAACCAGAAATTGCTTTGGGGAAACTGGGATAGGATCATCCATCCCTTCTGGATCACATGCCTTGTAACTACCCATGAACCTACAAAAGTTACTTGGTAATGAATAAAACATTAAAGACCTTAGTAATGATTATTAAACAGGCTGTAACAAGACAAGTTCAAAGCCAAGATTTAGAGATTCGTAACTCTGCGATCTAATCACTATGCCACAGTGGCGACAACTTCTGCTGGTCAATCCACGTATTACTTGTACTGTATATGAGGGATAAGAACTCATGATGACCAGCATTTTCCATTTACTTTCTAGAGCTGTATGAAGCAAAGCAGGAAAAAAAAAGAAGCACACAAAACTTACAGTCCTCCTAAAACTTTGATTGACCCAATAGAAGCAAATGGCAGTGTTTGGCAAGGGTAGAAGTTCTCGTTTTCTTGGACTGTTTCCTTGTTGATGGACAAAACATCACCTGCAAGTGTCATGAATTTCCCTTTAAAAAAAGGCTTTTCATACAGGATGACCTATTGTTAAAAAGAAAATAAGAAAAAAAAATGAAAGGGTAATACAAGACAAATTTAGGTTTTCTGAAATCTGAGACCAACACCTAAACTTTGCACCTTGCAATCAGGAGTTCTGAGAACTATTTAAGGGCATCGCTCACGAAACTGACATGTTATCTTTGAAACCCATCAGACCAGTGCTTTTAAAATAGCAGATCTACCCGGTGTCTTTCAAACCACATAGAGAATCCCCCACCCCCTACAGTGTATAGTTAACAATACTCACGAAATACAGGAAAGACTGAAAATAACAAATTACATTTTTTAAACTAGCAATGAAATTCGAATTACCATACTACAACACAACATGGAGAAACACTGTTTCTATACACAAAACAGACTGTGACACCTATCCTTTCTTAATAATGGAAGACCGGATATTTGATCCCATCATTTTGTGCATGTACATATTTACAATGAAATGGAAAGAAAGAATGCTAGAATGTGCTACATAAAATGGCTACACTCAAAAGACTGTGGTCAGCAGGCTAGTTCCATGATCAAACATGATTGAAAAGCACAACAACCAACACCAACTGTTTGGACATTTTGTTTTATTGTTAAAGAATTAAGACAACATTGTGACACTCCATTCAACACCTTGTTAAAATATATGTGTACGTGTGTACATTCATATACACACACAAAATGCATGTGTGTAATGCATTTAAAAATGTAGACACTAAAAATACAGATGTAAAAACTCCTAACCTAAACCCAGATGAAATTAATAGCTAAAACAGACATGCACTCAACTTTTGTGATCAATTTACAATAAAAATATACTAAGGGAAAAGAAAAAAATCTAAACCATACAAATACTAAAAGACATGGTTGAATCCCCAAATGATGTGGACACTCTACAAAAGGGCCTTACAGAAACAGGTGCTTGGTGCCAGAGCCATGGGCTCAAGCTCAATGCTAAGAAATGTATAGTTATCCCCTTTGGTAATTCACGGATACATGTTTTTTTCCCATACAGGTGGCAGTACACTAAACACCGAAAGTGTGATAAGAGACTGAGGGACACAGTTGGACAGTGGTCTCACCTACGATAACCACATCACCACAACAGTCAGGAAATCCTTGTATGTGGCACACCTCATCACAAAGTGCTTTTCATCCAGAAAAAAGAGAGATCATTGTCCCACTGTACTCATCCCTCATTAGACCCATTATAGAATACAATGCAAAGTTTGGTATGTACCTCTCAAGACATCTGCAACAACTGGAAAGACCACAGAAATACCTCACTAAAAGAATCACAGGCCAAAAGCAGATGCCCTACGCTGACCGACTTAAAAAACTCCAGCTATATTCTGTCACATATCGTCTACTCAGAGGCGATCT
This sequence comes from Protopterus annectens, assembly GCF_019279795.1. Lineage (NCBI taxonomy): Eukaryota > Metazoa > Chordata > Ceratodontiformes > Protopteridae > Protopterus > Protopterus annectens. Next base: position 1,060,711,131 of record NC_056725.1, on the reverse strand, counting down.
CTGCTTAACATACAAGGCCATGTCAAACCCAGAGCTGTTGGACATGCTACACTTAAATAAATCCCAATCCCTCAGAGCCACACACACCAGGGATCTAAACCTTGTCATCACAATAAACAAAACATGCTGGAGGGAAAGGTTCTGACCCAGAGACTCCCCAGACTCTGGAATAGATTGCCCATACATGTCAAGCAGAGTACCTCTTTAACCCTCTTCAAAAGGAACCTTGATGATTGGATGGGAGAAAGGAAATTCATCCCGGGGATCACGTCAGTTGCCCTGTTAGACAGGGGTCCAGGGAAGTAAATAGTGTGGGAAGAAATAGCCAGGGAATTGTTATGGCTAGGCTTGTATAGGCCCTAGGGCTGATAGCCTAGTACCAACCTATGAAAAGTGGTAGTGTTACAGAAAGAACTAGCTTGGTTCAGGGCAGATCGAGTCCTCTTCTGGGCCACTGCCAACACACATCTATCTCATGAATACTTCTTAAGCAACTGGAATATTTGGTCTGCCTTGCTGGGAATAGGAGCCATGGTATCAAATGCCCTGAAAACCACCCACCAAAGGTGTTAACTACTGAGAAGACTGTTCCATGGTCTATCATGCTTTCTGTAGCTTCCATGGAGGAAGCAGACAGCCTACTGCCCATTATGCTTGCCAGCATAATGGTGAAGATCTCACCAAAGTACAGATTCTCTGATGGGGAAAGACAGGGATAGGCTTTCTTATCATCACCAATGATGTCTTCTAAGACAGGTTTACATTCCTATGGTAGTAGTAAATGTTACTTTTAGGTTGGATCTGTAACTGTCACTTAGTAGCAAAACATTTGGAAGTGGTGCCAGAAACCTTCTCCACCAGCTCCCTTGCAGGAGGAGGAGGATTCCAAAAAAAATGTGGTTAAGAAAACCTTACAGAAGAGTAAAGGTGGTAGCTGAGGCTTGGGAACCTGGGTGTGCCACAAAGTGGCTGTTGCATATGAAAAAGCTGTTATCTATACTGCTGGGCTTTGATATGTCACCTCTACATCCTGAATATAGTAGAATCTTCATTATTAGCAGTATAGGTTAAATGTAATGAATTGTAGTACTGAATGCTAGTATGCTGATATTAGTAAGGCCAACATTTGCATTCCTGACATTTGGCAATCAGAGAAGTGAGGTTCCAATTCTGGCTAGGCAGATGCTGATGGGACCAACACTGGATAGGAAAATATCAATAAGGGTAACACTGGTTGTGTAGATATCAGTGAAGCATATGATAGTAGGACCAATGCCAGATGAACTAATCTATGGCACTGGCACGGATAGTGCAAATGAGACCTGAAGATGGTCAGCTGGTAGAACAGGAGCTATGGCCTGATGCTCATTGCATATTTAGGCCAACGTTTTTTTTCTGTACTACTCTGCTCCACGGTCCCTGCCAATCATTGGCCTTCTATAACATATCAAGCCTAATGTTCTCAAATACAGCAAGACCAAATTAAATCAGGGTGTCACTAAAATAGCCTTTTTTCCCCTTGCTATCATTTTAATATCTCCCCATGTCCATAGGGCTAGCTATACTTTCCTCTGTGGCTGTGTATACTCCAACATATACCCTTATGAATGCTACTGTGCAAACAAAGCTTGGCAGAGTCATGTGTAAGTGGTTGATTATATACTGCATGACATGCATCTCTTCTTCAGTAGGTGTCAGTACTGAAACAGGACATACCTCCTTCCTCACTCCACGAATAGTAGGCGAGCACTGACCACTCACTCCCATCCTCTGCTGCTTGCTAATCCAGAGCCAGAGCCACTAATTCATTGTAGGCCTTCTAGTTTGTAATCACAGCTTCATCCCTCTGACATACAGCCTAGCCTGAGTTTTCAATTTTTGATGGCATATGACAGTTTTTACAGACATTTCCTCGAAGGGATGAGGTTTGCCACATTGTAGGAGAGGCCATCATGGGTAGTGGGGAAGAGGAGCTGTGCAGGAGTGAAAACAAGGCCCATAGAAAATAGGTCCAACAACTTCTCACAAAGCTGCTGCCACTTACAGGGACTAATGTATAATTAACATAGGAAGGCTTTTGTTTTGAATCTGTCTTCAACTTTACCCTTTTTAAAACCTAACATTTGAGAAACACACTGCCTTGAATGCCTCTTGCTGCTTTTAAAGAATCTTCATGATGTAGAAGGTGGTTTAGGAGACTTTGGAAAAGAAAGCCATTGATTCAACTTCTGTGACATCAAACAAATCTGAAAGGCCCTTGTCTAGCACCTTTCAGCAATAACATTAAAATCCCTGCAGATGGAATACCTTTGGATGCCTTGAGAAACAAATTGAACAGATCCAAACATTTTAATTGCCTATCTTGTGTCTTTTGGCTTTTCCTGGTTAGGGGTCGCCACAGTGCAACTCCGGTCCACTAATGATTGGTAGTTGATTTTTACGTGCCGAGTTACCAGCCCTGACACACAACCTTCAATGAAGGTACGCCCATTCACGCAGAAGATGCTCTAGCTGAGAATCGAACCGGACAGCGTCTTACTGTGAGGCGACAATGCTACTGCAGCACCACCACCGTGGGTATTTTAATTGCCTATCTGCAGAAACAATTTGCTTTCCATAGGGTGAGTTACTGAGAAAAGTTTTACCATAGATAGAATTTGCCTGAGACACCACCTGACAAGCACAAACATTTAAAAGAAGAAACAAGAATGTATAATAATAAAAAAAAGGAAGGGGATAAGAGTGAGCATTTAATAAAGCAGAAAATGCAGTTCAAATTCAGAAAATATAATCCTGAAGCAGCCTGTGACCACTCAGTGTGAGCATTAACATTTGTGAGGGGAAAGAACTTGAGTACCATGGTACAGGCAGCTCATTATTGGAATTGTGGGCGAGATTTAGCAGTGAGAACCTAACACTAGTGGCAATATTCCTATCAGTTCCTGAACCCCTGACTTATCAGACTACTGTTAAGGGGTTTGACTCATAACTGAATGAAGAGGCGATAGCATCTACGACTCACAAAATGAGAAGCTAATCAAGGTTCAATAGAAAGGATGCAAATCAGAAGGCATAGAAACCAAACAGTGTTAGCTGACAAATAAAAACACAACATTTTAACTGGCAATTAAATAATTGTACTTCGCTGTTCTACGACAAGAGGTCAACCCACACAATACATAAATAAAATGAAGTCTGGGTCTAGCTAGTACTTTTTTCCCTTTCACTGTTCAAAGAAGCCTTCGATTGAATAATATAACACTAGTGCATTCTAGCCCTTCCAACAGATATTTGAGACTAAAGAAATAAAGGACTTACCTACATATAATACATTTGCAAACAACAGTAACATCTACATGTCTGCTTCTGCACTCATTCAGCTATTGAAAGACCCAATCAGAAACAACTAATCTGCTCCCGAAACTAACTCACTAAATTTAATACGATCTCTCAAAACAAATGAGAAACTGAGCTCACCTTTGGTTCACCGGGAAGTTCTACCTTTCGCATTCCCTGTGAACGAGAGAGAGAGAGAGATAACATTCTGTTCCCAAAAATGCTTGTTTCAAATTATGTTACATTTGCTACCAAAATACAATAAATAGACAAACAGTTTCTGAAAAAGTAAAAGAAATCCAATACACCACACAAGTGTATTTATCTGCATGAGAATACAGCATTGCTTTTCTAGCTATTCCACAGCAACTTGCAATTTTTGTGTTGTCATGCTATGTATGCATAAGTTAATACACTGATTTGCCAAGGAGCAAGGTCTCATGCTTATCAGCGGCCTCTTGAAAAGATGCCAGTCTCCTATAAACACATGGTATCTGCTTTACCATCCTTAAAGATGTGCAGTGCATTAAATCATCAACATTGAGCTAGTGGTCAATGGCATGGATTTGGGAAAGGCAGTTACCATGAGCTTAAATATGTGCTTTCCAATCAAAAACAAAAGATCACTTTGAAGTTCTGCCTCACACTGTGTATGCATCAATGAGCAGGGCAGTTTTACTGCTGGCCTTTTAAACAGCGGCTTAAGTATCAGCAGCATGAAAAATGTCAACTCCTTTAAGTAAACAATGATCAGCTCAGGCAGTAACTGCTCTAATGTCTTAGTAATCCTCTACAGTATAGATCCCTCAGGCAAGTTACTCTCAGATCAGGAATATTATATTGTTTTGCTCATTATAAACAACTCAAATTGGTCATAACATGTGCTATAATATGTTAATATTAATTCTGTAAACATTTACTTCACAGAGCACATGCATCTCTAAACAGAAACACTGATAGCACACATTTTAAAACACACAACTTAGGAAATGGTTTTTAGCATAAACATCGCACAGATTAAAAATATGAACATTACAGCCCAAAACTATTACACCAATATGCACATGCCACTTTAACACATTTTATTTTTTTTTTCTTAACTATGATGTATATACTACTGCTTTACTCTTTTTCACACTTACACACTTGTGTTACACTTCGTCTCTCATATTGTACCACAAAGAAAATGACTGCACCTACAAATGAGAAGTCTGTAGCATTATGTAAGCTAAATATACAAAAGTCACGACTCCCAAATGTCTACATTCATTAAAGTGGTTTGTAACACTGAGCTACTCCATTACAACATCTGGTAAGTCAAGTGCCACTATGCAATCTGCCAGAGTTTACCAGTATACATTTGGGTTATTGTTTCAATAAAAAGCTTTGGAAATTTTTTTGAAATCACAACCTAAATAAATTTAGTGTTTTCCCCAGTGATGTCATGTTAGGGAGGGCTCCATGGACTAACAGATGTGCATCTACACAAGCGCATTAATAATCCATTAAAGTCTATGGATACATCCTATGTTTTTCCCCCCGAGTTGATGTCACTGATGTCAAAGATCGCACTTCTCAGTGGCATCAAGTGTGCGAAAAAACAAATTTCAAAAGGCTGCACAAAATCAGGCAAGACAAACCAGGTGAAACAAACCGGAAAGAAGGCAGTCCGAAATAACACCAAAAGTCCCAAGCAAAATCAGGAACACTTCCTAAAAAAATTCTTGAACGCAACTTTATTTGTAAAATAAAAGCGTTTTCGCTGCTATTCAATGCAAGCAGCTTCTTCAGAAAACGTTGATACAATAAAACATTAAGCGCCAAGCAGTAAATACTAATTTAAAATAGGCGTATACATCATGACATCATTACCGCACAGGTGGAAAATTAACCAGCGCTACTTTTAAACAAGCATGGCAGTGTTACAGTTAAAAATAGTTAGAACCTTATTACAAAAAATTCAGAACCATCAAACAATTTTATGAATTACAAAGACTAAAATATACAGAACTAAACTATTTGCCATCAGTTAATCTAAAAAAGTAGACATTCAAAGACTGAGGAAGTTAGAAGTATTAAAAGTGAAACAAAATAGGTGACTTCTTGGATCACAAAACTCCCAAATGATGGTATAAACCAAGTAGTAACAAATCTAGGGGCAAAATGCGTTACTATAGTTGTAATCATAAGCCAAATGGTAAAAAACCACTAGTTTAATGGCTTGTTCAGTTGTTTACTTTATGTAGCTTCTCATTTTCAGCACCACTGAGATGTTACAATTGTCATTAAGACCAGGGTTATGAAAGGCATTTAGTTTTATCTGCCATTCTAATTCGCGAAGTTCTAAAAGAAGAGACAAGGGACCTCCCCTAATACTCATTGGGATATGATCAATCCCCATGAAATCAAATTTATGATCTGGAAAGTTTGCAACATGTCTAGCAAGTGCATTCTCCTGTTTATTAGTCCTAATGGCATAGACGTGCTCATATATACGCTGTCGCAATTTGCGGTCCGTCTTGCCTATGTAGAATGCAGGACATGTGTTACAGAACGCTCCATAAATGACTGATTTTGAGTTACAATTGATGGTGTGTTTAATATAATATTTGATGTCATTGACAGTGAAAAAGTCCTACTCTGACTAAGTGGCACCAATTACATGAACCACAAGTCACAGAGCCTTTGCATTTATAGAAATTCAATTCATAACTAGATTGTAAAAGCTCCTTTAAGTTCCTTCCTTTCCTAAACACTACTCTAGAAAAAGGGCCCAGCTTTTCAAATAAGAGTACATCATTCCTAATAAATTCCCAGTTTTTATTCAGAATACTACAAATTTTCTTTGTGTCGTTGTTAAATGTTGTAGTGAAACTAGTGATACGAAAAGGTCTAGACTGGATATCTGTCCTATCACTGACCAATACGTGAGTATGATCTTCAACAGTAGAATCATGGCCCGGAATTAGTGAATCTGCTACTAGTTCAATACTTTGTTTAAGAAGTGGTTTATAAAAACCACCTGCTAACTTACATTCTATTTCAATAGTAACCTCATCTATTAGTGTGATTGGGTAACCCCTGTTCAAAAATTGATTTTTAAGAAACTCACATTCATCCCTAAAGGTATCTGCTGAGTTACACATACGGGCCGCTCTCACATATTGGCCCCTTTACAATAGCCTTCTTTTGTCTGAAGGGATGTTGACTAGTGAAATGCAGTAAGGAGTTACAATGTGTCATTTTCCTAAACACTTTAGATAGGTAAATCTCACTAGGGTAGTCCTTACTAAGGTTAACATCTAAATAGTCAATCTCAACATTTGAGAAATTAGATGTAAACTTCAAAAAGGTAGTCGTGTCGTTCATAAATCCGACTAAAGACTCCGCCTCAAGGCCGCTACCTTTTAACAAAATAAAGATGTCATCCAGGTAACGTGTATAGAGGCGGATCTGGTCGACAAATCTAGGATTATTTAAGATGAATTTGGACTCCTAAAAAGCCATGAACATGTTGGCTACACTGGCTCCACATGGGGAGCCCATGGCTATACCTTGTTTTTGCAGAAAGATTTTTTCATTGAAAATGAAAAAATTGGAGTCAAGGACAATATCCAGTAGTTCTGTTACTATACTAATTTTGTTTTTAGTAGCTCCCAAATCTCTTAGTTGCATTCCAACCCACTCAGAGGCCTCAAGATGGGGGATAGATGTATAAAGGTCCACCACATCAATAGTTAGGAAATTGTACTCTGCATTAAATGGAATTTCATTAATGCTGCTAAGGAAATTCCAAGAGTCTTTACAGATTGAAGGAATTCTCTTTAAATACTTTAACAGAATGTGGTCAATCAATTTAGAACAATTGTAGGTCATCGAAAACCTGCCATCTATCAATGCCCTCATCGGGGGATTCTCAAGATTTTTATGAATCTTGGGTATACCGAACATCATGGGTACCTTAGGGAAGGATATGTCCAAAAAATTATACATTTCGACATCGATTCTACCCTCCAAAAACATATCTCTAAGGTAACCCCTGATCTTCCTGTAGGTGCCATTCATTTCGTTAATCGAAGAGAGGCAATAGGCAGGTGTATCCAAGACAGAAGACATTTTTTCTATGTACAAACTATTTTCAAGAATAACCAACCCTCCCCCTTTATCAGGTTTTATTACTCTAACTGGTAAAAGTTTGAAATCAGAAAGAGCTCTTCTCTGCTCCTTCGTAATGTTTTGTGAATTGTTAGATCCCAAATACTTCCTAGTCTTTTTTAGTTCTCTAATATCTAACTCACAGATGTTTTCAAAAACTTTTAACACAGTGTGTGGGGTTTAGGAGATTTGGAAAAGAAAGCCATTGATTCAACTTCTGTGACATCAAACAAATCTGAAAGGCCCTTTGTCTAGCACCTTTCAGCAATAACATTAAAATCCCTGCAGATGGAATACCTTTGAGCCTTGAGAAACAAATTGAACAGATCCAAACATTTTAATTGCCTATCTTGTGTCTTTTGGCTTTTCCTGGTTAGGGGTCTACAGTGCAACTCCGTCCACTAATGATTGAAGTTGATTTTTACGTGCCGAAGTTACCAGCCCTGACACACAACCTTCAATGAAGGTACGCCCATTCACGGAGAAGCTGCTCTAGCTGAGAATCTACACGGACAGTGCCTTACTGTGCGACGTCAACGCTACTGCAGCACCACAACCATCGGTATTTTAATTGCCTATCTGCAGAAAACAATTTGCTTTCCATAGGGTGAGTTACTGAGAAAAGTTTTACTATAGATAGAATTTGCCTGAGACACCACCTGACAAGCACAAACATTTAAAAAGAAGAAACAAGAATGTATAATAATGAAAAAAAGGAAGGGATAAGAGTGACCATTTAATAAAGCAGAAAATGCAGTTCAAATTCAGAAAATATAATCCTGAAGCAGCCTGTGACCACTCAGTGTGAGCATTAACATTTGTGAGGGGAAAGAACTTGAGTACCATGGTACAGGCAGCTCATTATTGGAATTGTGGGCAGATTTAGCAGTGAGAACCTAACACTAGTGGCAATATTCCTATCAGTTCCTGAACCCCTGACTTATCAGACTACTGTTAAGGGGTTTGACCTATAACTGAATGAAGAGGCTTATAGCATCTATGACTCACAAAATGAGAAGCTAATCAAGGTTCAATAGAAAGGATGCAAATCAGAAGGCATAGAAACAAAACAGTGTTAGCTGACAAATAAAACACAACATTTTAACTGGCAATTAAATAATTGTACTTCATTGTTCTACGACAAGAGGTCAACCCACACAATACATAAATAAAATGAAGTCTGGGTCTAGCTAGTACTTTTTCCCTTTCACTGTTCAAAGAAGCCTCTTGATTGAATAATATAACACTAGTGCATTCTAGCCCTTCCAACAGATATTTGAGACTAAAGAAATAAAGGTCTTACCTACATATAATACATTTGCAAACAACAGTAACATCTACATGTCTGCTTCTGCACTCATTCAGCTATTGAAAGACCCAATCAGAAACAACTAATCTGTTTCCTAAACTAACTCACTAAATTTAATACGATCTCTCAAAACAAATGAGAAACTGAGCTCACCTTTGGTTCACCGGGAAGTTCTACCTTCGTATTCCCTGTGAACGAGAGAGAGAGATAACATTCTGTTCCCAAAATGCTTGTTTCAAATTATGTTACATTTGCTACCAAAATACAATAAATAGACAAACAGTTTCTGAAAAAGTAAAAGAAATCCAATACACCACACAAGTGTATTTATCTGCATGAGAATACAGCATTGCTTTTCTAGCTATTCCACAGCAACTTGCAATTTTTGTGTTGTCATGCTATGTATGCATAAGTTAATACACTGATTTGCCAAGGAGCAAGGTCTCATGCTTACCAGCGGCCTCTTGAAAAGATGCCAGTCTCCTATAAACACATGGTATTTGCTTTACCATCCTTAAAAGATGTGCAGTGCATTAAATCATCAACATTGAGCTAGTGGTCAATGGCATGGATTTGGGAAAGGCAGTTACCATGAGCTTCAATATGTGCTTTCCAATCAAAAACAAAAGATCACTTTGAAGTTCTGCCTCACACTGTGTATGCATCAATGAGCAGGGCAGTTTTACTGCTGGCCTTTTAAACAGCGGCTTAAGTATCAGCAGTATGAAAAATGCCAACTCCTTCAAATAAACAATGATCAGCTCAGACAGTAACTGCTCTAATGTCTTAGTAATGCTCTACGGTATAGATCCCTCAGGCAAGTTACTCTCAGATCAGGAATATTATATTATTTTGCTCATTATAAACAACGCAAATTGGTCATAACATGTGCTATAATATGTTAATATTAATTCTGTAAACATTTACTTGACAGAGCACTTGCATCTCTAAACAGAAACACTGATCGCACACATTTTAAAACACACAACTTAGGAAACGGTTTTTAGCATAAATATCACACAGATTAAAAATATGAACATTACAGCCCAAAACTATTACACTAATATGCACATGCCACTTAACACATTTTAATTTTTTTTCTTAACTATGATGCACGTACTACTGCTTTCCTCTTTTTCACACTTGCAGTCTTGTGTTACACTTCATCTCTCATATTGTACCACAAAGAAAATTACTGCACCTACAAATGAGAAGTCTGTAGCATTATGCAAGCTAAATATAAAAAAGTCACGACTCCCAAATGTCTACATTCATTAAAGTGGTTTGTAACACTGAGCTACTCCATTACAGCATCTGGTAAGTCAAGTGCCACTATGCATTCTGCCAGTGTTTACCAGTATATATTTGGATTATTGTTTCAATGAAAAGCTTCAGAAATTTTTTTGAAATCACAACCTAAATAAATTTAGTGTTTTCCCCAGTGATGTCATGTCAGGGAGGGCTCCATAGATGTGCATCTACACAAGCGCATTAATAATACATTAAAGTCTATGGATACATCCTATGCCCCCCCGAGTTGATGTCAAAGATCGCACTTCTCAGTGGCATCAAGTGTGCGAAAAAACAAATTTCAAAAGGCTTTTGCCTTTTTTCCATTGTGGCGTGAAAAAAAAAATCGCTGCTAGAATGAAGATCTTAATTGGCGCTTCACGCAAGAGAGACAGCGTTGTAAAAGGTAAGCCACTCTAATGCAACAAAACACTTTAAATCGCTACTAATCTTCTATCCTACCAAAGATACTACTATGAATTCCAAATATCCAAGGCAAGGTTATGTGAAATATTATAACTTTCACCTTTGGTTATTGACGCTATTATGGCAATACTAGTAGAGCTTTTTTTCCCTGGTCTAACCTGCAAATCAGCAATGCCCAGCAAAAATAACCTATTTTAACAAACTGAAATTAAGTAACGCATACAATACTGTTAAACAACATTTCTGATTTTAGGTGGAACATTATTGCTTTTAGCTTCACTTCCCTATCGTCAGTGCTACTCCATTGTAATATATTAAAATAAGTCTATCAGGTGAACCAAAAACAACAAAAGCAACCAAACCATATCAACTTCTGGTAGCAGGCATAACTCACTTTTGATTTAAGGGAATGAAATTAAAACGTTAACAATATCAAACACTACACTGTTCCTGAAAGTGTACAAGAAAAAAGGCAATGACTAATCCATAAGACGCATTTGCAGCAGATGCAAAGAAAAAAAAAAACAGGAAGGGTCTCACTCCTGGTATCTAGTTACCAGATAACTGCAATCTTGACTGATACAAAGTACATTGCTCATCTAATCAAGAGGGAGTCTGTTTATAATTGGGAACATCTGCTCCAGCCCCGAGCGTTTCATCCTTCCCTTTTATGAAAGTCTATGCCTCTGTACAACCTTCATTTTGAGGTATGATGGTTAAGCAGAAAGATTGTACTAATTTTGCTTTGCTCTTACTGTAACATTCATTTGAAAACAAAGGTCTTTGGAGAAGTACTGAAAACCTCCACTTGGGAGTGTCACTTCCACTTTTTAAATAACGTCTCGTCCACTTAAGATGCACACTTTCGCTTCAGTTGCCCACCCCTTCAAGACAAGTCTATTTATCACACTTATTCCATTAGACAAGATTTAAAAATGTTAAATGAATTTTGTCATATGCAACATGTACACTTCTCCATGGTCTTTGCTCATTCACTTCCAACTGCAATGATAAAGGTAACAAAACATGCACTTAGGGAAACAACAAACATCTCCAGATGAATACTATGAACAGAACTGGCTAGATTAGTGATAAAGAATGGTATTAATGCAGATTATAATCATTGAATAATCTCACATTATAGGTGTAAACTGCAAATAATACAGAAAATAAAATGGCACACACTGTCTCAGTCTAGTCATATTAAAAGACAATAGCATGATATTTAAAAAGTGCCCCTTGGTTTTGGACCTTTGCCCATATTTACTTCTGCTGTTGCCTTTGATTCCACATTTAAAAAAAAAAGTTAATCTCTGTTGGACAACAGCATCTTGGAAGTTAAAGGCTCACTTGAACAGAAGTACTTAGTCTGGTATTTACATTCTTCCTGCATTGTTAAATTGGTAACCTGCTTGTTTTACTAGTAAATACGTATCTATGTTCCTTCCTTTATTCTGTGATACTAGGTTCAATGTATTTAGATTGATTTATTCTACCCATCCCTCCACAACACACACACAGAGGCTAAAAGTGAATGCCATACATTTTGAAGGGAAGTGTGTGTTTAAGTAGTCCACACCCTGGAGAGTGCTGATATCTGTGCAGTTACTGATACATGGTATAAAAGCCACGAGAGGTACCCCAGCAGTGCAAGACTATAATGCCTACCACACATTTAGACTAGCTACCACATAAGAAGGGACTAGTGCTGGAGGTGTATCAATCTGCATAAGAAGTAAGAACATGTCAAGATTGGATTGGACAAATAATATGACATGCCTGAGCTACTCCATGTCCAACTAACCTTAGGTAAAGTCCCATACCATATCCTTGATAGCTATAAGGTCCATGTCCGTAACCCAGGATAACCATACCATGTACTTGAGTCACTTACAATTAAGCCCAACACCATATTCATAGGTGATTTCAACTATCCCACCACAAATTGAGATTTATACACAACCGCTAACATGCAGGTTAAAAGATTCCTGGATTTTGTCAATGTAAACACCATGGAACAGCTAGTCTGAACACCTACTAGTGGTGCAGACATCCTGGATCTGGTACTAATAAATATGGAGGGAATATTACACCCTCTCCCTCCTTATGTAATGTCCTCACTGGTCAGATCAGATCACAAAGCAGTCACACTTGAAATAAGTATAAAGCCCAAACTCCCAGTGAACTCCAGAACCTTTAAAAACTTTTCCAAGGCTGACTACCTCCAATTGAGAGATAGCATAGCTAGGTTCCAAGGCCTTCCTCAAACTCGGAGAACATTTTGGTTATGCAGAATATTTTTGGAAGCTCTGTATGTAGCATGAAAATAACTGCATAGAAGCAGTAGTATCAAAACACAATAAACTGGGGCAAACTCCAAAAACAAGCCCCCTTTGCAGACCCATAATATAAACAGGTTATAAATCAAAAGAAAAAATATAAATAAAAAAAAAAGATTTTTTTTTCAAAAGAATGTTTTATACGGAGTCACTGTAAAAAGTAAAAAAAATAAATAAGGAAAAAAGTGAAAACTTTGCAAAAGAAACACAGGCAAGCTGATTTCAGAAAAGCATTCAAGGTTGGTTTTGACTGTGATACTAAGTTACCAGAGGTAGCCATCAGCAAAATCAAACATGAATGCTTTTCTGAACCAGCTTGTTGGTGTTAGTTTTGCAAAGTTTTTATTCTTCTTCCTTATATATTTTTTTTACTTTTCAGAGCGACTCAATAAAAAGCATTTCTTTTTAAAAATATATTTTTTCATTTATATTATTTACTTTTTATTAAAAATTATTCCCCAAAGGATGGTACATCCTTTCCACTTATACAGTACAAGTGAGAAGAATATAACATCCCCTGTCCATTCCTTATTCTTCAGGAAATGTTTCCAGAGCTGTACACTTTACTTTGGCAGGAATCTTCCCAACTGTGTGCACACATAGAATACAGCTTCCGAATATGAACTACTGATCTATCATTATGCTGTTTATTACTTTGAAGTTGTGACACCTCCCAACCTTCCATCATCTCTAATAATAGGGTGATGCCACTGGACATGTATGCTCACCGGATTAGAAGTTTGCTGCTGCTGTCTGCAAGTCAAGCTTGCAAACCTCCTGTGCATGCAGAAACGATAGCTGGAGAGACTGCAAGAGCAAGGTCACTGTAGTCAAACAAGGTGCGTGTGTATGTGTGGAGGACATGGTCCAGGGAGATGTGTGTGCATGCACGCACGTGTGCATGTCTGTTATTCTGAATGGATTTGGTGTTTGTGTGTGTATTGTCTCGCTACTGACAGAAGGACAATATTTTACTTAAAGAATAAAATATTGTTCCTCTGTCATTATTACAATGCTATTTATTGAAACTGGCTTAGTGAGGCAGAACCACAAAGCCAATTTCAATAAAAAGCATTGTAATAAAAAAAACCTGTCCAAATATATGAAGGGCTATCTTTAAGAATAAGGGTGATGTGCAGAGCTGCAGTAACTACATAGGGATAAAATTGATCAGTCACAGCTTGAAGTTATGGGAAAGAGTAGTGGAAGCTAGGTTAAGAATGGAGGTGATGATTAGTGATCAGCAGTATGGTTTCATGCCAGGAAAGAGCACTACAGATGCAATATTTGCTCTGAGAGTGTTGTTGGAGAAATACAGAGAAGATCAGGAGGAGTTGCATTGCGTCTTTGTGGACTCAGAGAAAGCATATGACAGGGTGCCTAGAGAGGAGTTGTGGTATTGTATGAGGAAGTCGGGAGTGGCAGAGAAGTATGTAAGAGTGGTACAGGATATGTACAAGGGTAGTGTGACATTGGTGAGGACTGCAGTGGGAATGACAGATACGTTTAAGGTGGAGGTGGGATTACATCAAGGATCAGCTCTGAGCCCTTTCTTATTTGCAGTGGTGATGGACAGGTTGACAGATGAGATTAGACAGGAGGCCCCGTGGACTATGATGTTTGCAGATGACATTGTGATATGTATTGAGAGCAGGGGCCAGGTTGAGGAGACCCTGGAGAGGTGGAGATGTGCTTTAGAGAGGAGAGGAATGAAGGTCAGCAGGGCTAAAACAGAATATATGTGTGTAAATGAGAGGGAGGGTAGAGGAATGGTGAGGATGCAGGGAGTAGAGTTGGTAAAGGTGGATGACTAAGTACTTGGGATCAACAGTTCAGAGCAATGTTGAGTGTGGAAGAGAGGTGAAGAAGAGAGTACAGGCAGGGTGGAATGGGTGGAGAAGAGTGTCATGAGTGATTTGTGGCAGACTGGTACCAATAAGAGTGAAAGGGAAGGTCTACAAGAGGGTAGTGAGACCAGCTATGTTATATGGGCTGGAGACGGTAGCATTGTCGAAAAGGCAGGAGTCAGAGCTGGATGTGGCAGAGTTAAAGATGTTAAGATTTGCACTGGGTGTGACTAGGATGGACAGGATTAGGAATCAGTATATTGGAGGGTCAGCTCAGGTTGGACAGTTTGGAGACAAAGCAAGAGAGGCAAGAATGCGTTGGTTTGGACATGTGCTGAGGAGGGATGCTGGGTATATTGGGAAAAGGATGCTAAGGATGGAGATGCCAGGTAAGAGGAAAAGAGGAAGGCCTAAGATGAGGTTTATGGATGTGGTGAGACAGGACATGCTCGTGGTTGGTGTGAAAGAGCATGATGCAGAGGAGAGGAAGAAATGGAAAAGTACAGTTTTGTACCTACCATAAATGTAGATGTTAAGAGTGTTCACCCTACTGCAGTCATTTATCCTGTCCCAAGTCGGCCCAAATTCCAAAGTCTTGGTCTGGTGTTGGTTACTGTCGCTTCTTCCCTGACGTCAGTGCGCCAGGGGTATACAAGAGGCATCCGATGCCATTTTCTTCAGTTTTTCTTGCCCCAGATGTCAGGTGCTCCCAAAAGGTAGGCAAAATATATATATAAATATATATATGTACATATGGCTATATAAAAATAAAACAAAACCCTTAGGTACAAGCAAATACACCACAGAGGTAGAATAGGATAAAGTGGTAGAGATAAGTTCAGCTAGTTTTGAGGGGATGGAAGGAGGGTAACCTAGACTGCAGCAGTGTGAACACTCGAACATCTACATTTATGGTAGATACAAAACTGTACTATGTTCATCATGTTACCCTGCTGCAGTCATCACACTTGGGTTGAATCCCAAAGCTGAGGTGGAGTCAAACAGGGTTAGAAGAAGCTAGTAGGCCCTGCAAAACTGCAGTGGCAAAACCAGCTCTAGTCTTACAGTAAAGAGGTAAGTGATAGTGTTTGGTGAAGGTGTGCACTGAACTCCAAGTAGCAGCTTCCAGAATATCCTTTGTTGGCACTCCCCTGAGAAAGGCTGCTGATGTAGGTGTAGCTCTGGTGGAGTGGGACCTAATGTTAACAGGTACTGGTTTCCCATGATGTGTGCAGCAGAAACATATGCAATGTCCTATCCATTTAGAAATGGTCTGTTTTGAGATAGCTTTTCCTTGTGATCCTGTAGCATAGGCTACAAAGAGCTGGTCAGTTTTTCTGAAAGCCTTAGTTTTATCCAAGTAGTAACGTAATTGCCTGTGAATGTCCAAAGAGTGCAGGAGTCTTTCTCCTTTGTTCTGGGGATTTGGGAAGAAGGTGGGCAAGTGAATAGTTTGGTTTAAGGCCACACTGGATACCACCATTGGCATAAAGGAAGGATTAGTTGGTAGAGAAACTCTGTCTTGATGAAAAATGAGGAAAGGTTCCACTGCCATTAGTGTCTGTAGCTCTGAGACTTTTCTAGCTAAGGTTATTGCTAGAAGTAGGGCAGTTTTCCATGAAAGAAATTTTAAATCAGTTGAAAAAGCTGGCTCAAAGGGCGGCAGTGTAAGCTTTTCCAGGACAAAGTTGAGATCCCAAGTAGGTGTTGGAGCTCTCCTTGGTGGTCTTAAGTTCTTAGCCCCTCTGAGGTACTGTCTTAGGAGTGGATGTGAAAATAAAGGAGGATCCGTGCTATAATGAGCTGAAATTGCGGAGGCGTGGATGTTAATAGATGAAAAGGAAAGTCCTTTGTGTAACATCTCAGTTAAATATTGTAGAATCTGAGGAATGGGATTTTGCCTTTAGCCTGGTTCCAGGCGCAAAATCTTTTCCATTTGTCTGAGTAGGCTTTTCTGGTGCTGGGCCTCCAGGCCTCCAGAATGACATCCATAACAGCTTTGGATAAAGGTGTTGGCTGGTTGTTCAGGTAATTTGCCATGCAGCCAGGTTTAAAGTCTTGAGCTGGCTGTGTAGAATCAGATTGTCTCGCTGAGTGAGCAGGTGAGGAATTTGAGGCAAAATCCATGGTGGGCCCTGGGCCATGTTCCTTAAAATTGGATACCAATGTTGGCGTGGCCAGTTTGGTACAACGAGAATCATTTGTGGCCTCTCTAATCTGACTTTCAGCAGTACCTTTGCTAGAAGAGGCAGTGGAGGGAAGGCATACACTGTTAATGTTTTCCAACTGAATGAGAGGACGTCCACTTTCCAAGCTAATGGATGGAAGGTCCTTGTGCAAAATTTTTGAAGTTGGTGGTTGTGAGGGCTTGCAAACAGATCTATGCCTGGGCATCCCCATCTTTGAGCTATCATTGCAAATACTTGTGGATCTAGTTTCCATTCATGGGGATCCATGATGTTTCTGCTTAGGTAGTCTGCCAATGTGTTTTTCTTTCCTGGCAGGAATTGTGCTTGTAATTGAACCTGGTAAGACATTGCAGTGTACCCACAAGGTCATTGCTTGCCTGCATAGAGGGTAGGAATGTGTGCCCCCTTGCTTGTTTATGTACCACATAACTGTGGTGTTGTCTGCCCTTATTAGTAGTTGACCTGGGTGTAGAAGGTCCTTGAAAGCTGTTAGGGCATTCTGCACTGCTAGCATTTCTTTTTGATTGACATGCAGGTGTCTCTGATCTGTAGTCCATTTGCCCTGAATGCACTGTCCTGCCATGTGTGCTCCCCAGCCATAGTCCGATGCATCCGTTATCATAGTTTGCCTGGCTGTGGGTAAGATGAAAGGCTGACCCTTGTTGAGGTGACATGCCTGTGCCCACCATAGAAACTCCTGTTGAAGGCAGGGAATAAGTGGAATCATTGTTTCCAAGCTGTGGCTGTACTGAATCCATGCACTTTTCAGGTACCATTGTAATTTCCTCATATGCAGTTTTGCAAATGGTATTAGTAGTATGCAAGATACCATGAATCCCAAGGCCTGCAGAATTTTTCTTGCAGGGAGTTGGGTCTTTGTTGCCATTATTTTCAAACAATGAAACAGTTGTCGTTTGTCTGGCGTGAGATAAGCCATCTGGGCCATTGTGTATTCAAGCTGGCACCCAGGAATATTATGTTTTGTGAGGGCACTAGTTTTGATTTCTTTTCGTTTTCTGTGTACCCTAGGCAACTTAGGAGGTGTTTGACAAATGCCAGATGCTGTAAAAGAATGTCCTTGCTTTCTGCTTGAATAAGACAGTCGTCCAGGTATGGGTATATTTGAATTCCTCTTTGTCTGCAGTATGCAATTACTGGTGCCAGGCATTTTGTGAAGACCCTGGGCGCAGTAGATAAGCCAAAGGGCAGTGCAGAGAATTGATAATGCGTTGAACCTGCAATGAAGCGGAGGTATCTTCTGCAATTTTGTCTGATAGGGGCATGCAGGTTATGCCTCCTTGAGGTCCAAAGTGACTAGCCAAGCATTCTTGCCCAGCATGGGAAGAAGCTGCTGTAGTGTTAGCATCTTGAATTTTGGCACTTGCAGGTAGGTGTTCAGATTTGAAAGATCCAGAGTGGGTCTCCATGCTTTGTCCTTTCTTGGAACTAAGAAGAGTCTTGAGTAAAATCCTTGTCCTTGCTCCTGTGTAGGTACCTGTTGAATGGCTCTCATGTTCATGAGGGCTGTAATTTGTTTTTGCACCTCTGCCCATTGATTTGGTGGCAGGTTTGGCATTCCTTTGATATTTGGTAAGGTATGAAAGTGGAATCTGTATCCTTGAGAGACAATGTTTAGAACCCATTTGTCTTTTGTGATGATGTGCCAGTTGTCTGCAAAAAATGCTAGTTTTCCTCCCAAGGGTGTTGCCAGGAGAGATTTGCTTGGTAGTTTGAGGATAGAGTCATTGTGTCTGCCTTCTGCTAGCTTGGGGCCTGTCTTCTCCTCCTTTCTGGATAGCAGAACCCCACTGGCGAGGTTTGTAAGGGCCCTGTGGCTGACCTCTGCCCCTAGGGCGTCTGTATTTGCCCCTCTGTGATCTGTCTGAAGCTGGAAAGGACCAATTTTTTTGTTGGCCAATTTCTGCTGAAGCGAGGGGGTTGTACCTGCAAGAAATCCTTGACCGTTTGCATAGATTTACCCTTATCCTCCATTTTCTTTAAAACCTCTTCTGTTTTGACACCAAATAATACATCTTGTTGTAAAGGTGCATCTAATAAGTTTGCTTGAACATGGTCAGGGAGGGTTTGTTCTTTTAACCAAGCATGTCTACGAATGACAGAGCCAGTAACAGCTGCTCTACAGGATGCTTCCAATGAATCAAATCTGCATTGTAAAGTATGCTTGCCCACCTGTTCAGTTGCATGCAACAGATCCTGCATTTCCTTGAATTCAGGCTGTTCTGAATGTGTGCTCATTTTTTGTTTTAACTGAGATGTCAGGAATTGTTGATATTTCAACATGTGAAAGTGGCAACTTAATGCTCTCATAGCCAGAGTTGCAGAGGTGTATATTTTCTTTCCCCATCTATCTAGGGCTCTGGAATCTCTTTCAGAGGGCACAGGATTTTTAGCCATAGAAGCTTTTGTTCCCTTAGGACCCTGGGATATGGTTTCTGGGTCAGCTATAGGGCTTTTATAAAGGAATTTGTGAGAGTCAGGTACTCTGTAGTATCTGTCTGGTTTGGCTGGAGCAGGAGGTTGAGTGTCTGGATTTAAACTCGACTCCAAGTAGACATCATCCACAATATCTAAAACAGGAGGGATAGCAAGAGGTCTGTGCTGGGATAATAAAAGGAACTCTCGGAGCCTTTTCTTAGAATCTGAGTAATCCTGGCCTTCCCAGTGGAAATGTCCCCTCATGGTATGTAATGTTTCCCCAAAGGAGTAGTCTTCAGGGGGAGATGCTGAGGGAATAGAGTCTTCAGCATCAGAATCCTCATAAGGTGGAAAAGTGTAATCCTGTTCCTCAGAAGAGCCTGAGGAGAGAGAAACCTGGTCAGAGGATGCATAATCCTCCTCTTGTCTTGGTCTTTTATCAGGAGGGGGATGGGAACCCCTGATAAGGGTAATTAAATCTTCAGCCATCTTACGCATCTGTTTCTTAGGCATGGGGCCTTGACCTGTAGACTGATTAACAGTTTTCTTAGGCTTTAAAGGAGTTTTAAGCTTAGCATAAGATTTAATGATGAGTGTAGTCGGTCTGAAGACACCTTCTGCAACCGGGTGTTTCCTCTGCACCGTGTCTAATTCTGCGCCTAGTAGACTCTGCTTGGGAGTCGGCAGCTGTCTGGGGTTCCAGCTCTGCGGTCGCCAGGGGCTGCGTAGGCGCCTCACTGAAAACCGGAGAACCGGCAACAGGACCAGCTGAGGCCTCGGGGTCTGGCTTATTCCTAGGCTGCCTGTCCTTATCCTTGCGTTTTTTATGAATTGCGGTTGTCGGCTGCTCCGACGGCATGATATAATTAAATTTCCTACCAAAATAATGCCGTGCGAAGTCAAAACGGCATTTGATAGTGCGTTTATTAAACCTAGCGCAAAACCGACAACCTGTGACGTGGTGGTCTGGACCTAGGCAAGGAATACAATAGGAATGGAAGTCCTTATGAGGTATTTGCTTCCCACAAGAAATGCAATTGTTAACTTTTTCTGACATCGGACTGAGGCAAGAAAATGCTCCCCAATGGGGTACTTAGCTATATTGAAGACTTCGGACTGAAATTCAAAATAATCAAAAATCTCAGCACTTGCGAACTGCTTCTGCTTCGGGCACCGCGCGGCAAGAAAGACTGAAGAAAATGGTGTCAGATGCCTCTTATATACCCCTGGCGCACTGACGTCAGGGAAGAAGTGACAGCAAACCAAGACTTTGGAATTCGGGCCGACTGCGGGACCGCCTGATGGCAGGATAACCCAAGTGTGATGACTGCAGCAGGGTAACACGGTGAACATCTGATGATCCGCTGTGTCGACCCCTAACGGGAACAGCCGAAAGAAGATGATGATGATATCCAAAAGATAAAAACTCCCTCATCAGTCTCAATAAGCAACTCAGGGGACTAATCAAGCTCACCAAAGCCAATTTTGCGGCAAGACAGCCTCCCAGTTTATGGATAACCATAAGGCATTTTTCAGTTGTGTATACAACCTTAAAGGGAATTCCTAACAGTGTGCTGAAATAATAGGAAATGGAACTTCCTATACTGAACTGGGGCCTACAGCAAATTTACTGACTGATAAATTTAGCTCTAATTTCGCCTCCCATCAACCCCAGTTAACCCACTGGAAATACCCTCTAACATTTCTCCCTAACTATCACTAAAAAACTGGTCTTCACTGTACTCTCCAGAACTAAAAACACTGAATCAATTGATAACCCAGGGTGCATCCTAAAAAGCTTGAAACAGTCTCTCAAGTCCACTAGATTCTCTATTTGACCACAGTTTCCAGACAGGCTTTGCCCATCTCTAGGGAATGGAGGACTGCAACAGTCATCCCTCTACACAAAGGTGGATCATCAACAGACCCAGCGAACTATGAAACTTTAAGTTTGACTAGTCTTCCATGCAAGTTCATGGAAAGAATTACAGTGGACCTGATAGACACATAGGAAATCTTCAATCACTAGACCCACTCCAGTTCAGTTTTGTCAAGGGCAGGTCATACCTACTAAATCTGGTGGACTTCTTTGAAAAGGTCACTAGAGCCACGAATAGCAGCAAAATGGAGCACAATGCCTACCTCTACCTGGTAAAGGCACTTGGAAATACCTCACTTGGGTGGTATAGACAAACTCAAAAATTTAGACATAAATCCTTGTATCACCTAATGGATGGCCAAATGGCTCACATATAGGACACTAAGTTACAGTGGAGGGATCCACCTCTACCAAGAGCTTGTTACTAGTGGTGTCCCACAGGGATTTGTACTAGGACATCTCCTGTTCAAAATATACTTCTCTGAAGTCAAGGAAAATGTAGATGGTCTTTGGCCGACCAAATCTGCTGATGACGGCAAGCTGTGTGCAATCAGTGAAACCCCCAAACATGTGGATAACCTCCAGGAAGGTCTGATGCAGACAAATACATGGAGCAAGAACCACAGCCTAAAACTAAATGCAAAATTATACCCTTTGGGAAGATGATCAACCTGCAGACTATAACACAGATAACACTCCTCCAATGGTAAGAGACTTTGGAACTCGGGTTGAAAGTAACCTGAACTTTGATCACCATGTGACCATAGTAGTAAGAAAAAACTTCCACTTGACACAACTTTTATTAAGGGCATGGCATTCAGATCCAAG
The DNA here is from genome assembly GCF_019279795.1 of Protopterus annectens. Classification (NCBI taxonomy): domain Eukaryota; kingdom Metazoa; phylum Chordata; order Ceratodontiformes; family Protopteridae; genus Protopterus; species Protopterus annectens. The sequence continues at coordinate 1,060,689,097 of NC_056725.1, read as the reverse complement.
AAAAACACAGTCCCAATATACTCAGCCTATATTAGAGCAATAGTAGAGTACAATGCACCCTTCAACATGTACCTGACCAAGCATTTGCAACAGCTGAAGTGGTCACAGAAACCACAAAAATAATACAGGATGTAAATAACATGTCCTTTGTAGAATGCCTAAAAGCCCTGTCCCTTGTACTCTTGTCTCCTACAGACTAGTGAGGGACGATTTATGCCTAACCTATAAAGCATTCTCTTATCCAACCTACACATTTGCAAAACAAACAGCCTAGTATTACCCCATCTAATGATGTAAACCTCATCTGTGACAAACAAAATGTTTAAGGGACAGGTATGTGTCTTAGAGATTAACCATTCTCTGGGACACCCGCCCATTCGTATGAAACGCATTTCTTCCATATGCCTATTCAAATGCAGTTTAAACCAATGGATGGAAAATTACAAATTCACCCCTGACTTGTCACCTGTGGCTATTATGGACAGGGGCAGATATATACCAAAGCCAATATAGGCCATGGGCACTGATAATTGGGGAAAATAGGGAGCATGAATGTCTAGACATAAAAAGGCACTAGGGCCGATGGGCTAGTAACCTCCTATGATCTATACAAATAACTAGTTAGCTAACTACCAATTTTGCCTTGAAACAGACACAGAAAAGACCAACTCCCCAAATTGGTACGGAAGAAATAATATATACCAACCTTAAAATAAACCAAAATAAAACCCTAAACATAATAGGTTGCTACTTCCCACCTGGCCACAACATCCCTCTACTTGAAAACCTCCTCAGCTGGACTACCCACCACCTACCCCAAGAAACTAATTCTAGGAGATGTCAACACTGACTGGCAATCCTGCTGTAGCAACCACCCAACCCATCATGTAAACCTTCATGGCTTCACCCAACTAGTTCAGTCACCTACTAGGATAAATAACTCCAACACACTACCCTTGATTGGATACTAGTCAATAAAAGCCCCCATTCACATATAGCAGGCTGCTTTGTCGGACAGCCTCAGTGATCACTCCCCAACCTTCCTACTAAGAAAATGCCTTTATAAAGCGAAACCCACCATCTACCGTCAAATTTGCAAAAAAACTAACTTCAACCCTCTCTCATTCAGCTCATCCCTAAAAGACTAACTGGCAACCTCTAAAATACCTCAAACTAGATGACGCAGTTTGACTACTTTAATAAAACATTCCTAAGCATCCTTCCACACCCCCATAAGACGGTCCCGAACTAGAGCCCAACTATCCCCATGGCTACAAAAAAACATCAAGTCTGAAATGAAAAATGGATAAAGCCTGGGACAACTGGCACAAAACCAAAACCCCATCTACTAAGCAAAAATTCCTAGAACTACACAACAGAACCAAAAAGTTTATAAAACAGGACACAATCCAATGTACCAGTCTGCCCTTACCTCCTCCCAACATAACCCCAAACAATTCTGGTCCTCAATAAACTCCATCCTCCACCCAGGTAAAGTAAGTACACCCACTCCTAACTTAACTCACTCCTCCGTAAATATTGCTACCTCTCAACAATCACTTCACACAAACCGTACTATCACTAGATAGACAACACAACCCCTCCTATAAACCCACACCATCAACTACAAGTAATCTCCCCACTAGCTTCTCTTTCTCTCCTGTTCCTACCTCCAAAATAAAACTATTAACTAAACTTAAACCCACAGATTAGCAGCAGACAACCTCCCGAGTGAATACCTTCACCTTGCAGCTGGCGCTCTGGCCTACCCAGTATCAATCTTGATTAACAGATCTCTGTCAGAAAGTTATGTTCCCACACTATGGAAAGTCTCGCACATAATTAACAGATCTGTGTCACAAAGTTATGTTCCCACACTATGGAAAGTCTCACATATCTAATATGTAAGTTATGCCCAGTTAGTTAGAAAACTATCACAAAGTCTCACACTACACATGTCAGAAAGTTATATTCCCACACTATGGAAAGTCTCACACAATTCCCCTACACAAAGGAGGCCCCTCCACAGATCTAACCAGTTACCCCACAGCTAGTCTATCGCCACTCTCCAAAATACTAGATAGATGCATTCATTCTCAAGTCTCAGATCACCTCCTTGCTAACAACCTCCTCTCCAACACACATGGTTTCCAATCTAACCATAGCACCACCACTGCCTTACTCTCTTTCTCCAACACTATCATACAAAATAAAGATGCAGGTTATCTCTCCTCAGCTACCGTCCTAGACCTCTCTAAAGCTTTCGACATGGTCCCACACAAACAACTCATCTCTCTTCTCAATAACCTATCCTTCTCTCAACCAGTCATCATCTGGTTTCAGAGTTACCAATCTGACCGCAAACAAGCAGTTGTTTGGCAGGACAACCTATCCCCCCAACTACCAGTCTCCATAGGGGTTTCCCAAGGGTCCATCCTTCGACCCCCTACTCTTCTCTGTTTTCACCAATAATCTAGCCTCAGCCACAACATATGGCACACTCATACAATACGCAAATGATTCAACCATCACCTGCACAGACCACTCCCTACCCAAACTGCAAAAAGTCACACAGGAAGCATTTTCTTCTATTGAAACTTGATTATCCAATGCCCAACTAATACTCAACCCAAACAAAACAAAATTACTAATCTTCCAACCCACCAAACTTACCCATGACAGCTCTCACTTTAACATCACAGCAAAAGACAACACCACCATCCATCCTACAGAACACACCAAATTACTAGGAGTAGAAATAGACAATAAACTGAACTTTGGCATTCACATTTCCATGACCATTAAAAAAGTGCACAAAAAACTAGGAGCATTATATAGAATTCAGCAACTACTTATCAAAGCAGCTAAAATTTCGGTTGCAAATTCTCATCTTATCTTTACCCTACTCTACACCTCTCCAATATTTACTAACCTTAGACCATGCGAACTAAATAAGCTCGAAGCCTGCTACAACAAAATCGCCAAATTCGCCACAGGGGCTTCCTACCGTGCTCACCACTGTTTCCCACTAGCAGAACGGGGCTGACTAGAGCTCCCCCACCTCCCTCAATGGTACTAACTTGCACTCGGCCACAAACTAATAAACCAACCACTAAAAGTCCCATCCCTCCAGAATCGACTCCAACCCTACATAACCACGAGAACACTAAGATCCAGCCACAAAAACCTCCTACAGGTCACAAGAGCAATAACTCTACAGGAGAAGCATTATTTTCCTGCACTATAGCCAAACTCTGGAACTCCCTCCCATCCTCAATGACCTCTGTAACTTCTTGCACCCACTTTAAATCCTTACTAAAATCACACTTAAAAACTTGCCAGATATGCCCTTGCAACCCCCCTCTAATACCATACACTCCACCCAACCACTACGTCTCTCGGCCCCCTATCAACAACCTACTCTTAGCAAGCTTGACTTACTCATGTTCCCACCTACCTACCACATAATACTAACTTCTTGTAGCAACAACTGCTAATGGCTGTTATGTACCTCAAAAACAGATTGTATCAGTTGTTCACTGATGAATGTCAAATGTCAACTGCATTTGTAACCATGTTTAGTATATGTCACCATATTTTAAAATTGTACTATGTTCTACAGCTGTTTTACATCTGTTTTATTCTTGTCTTATGTCATCAGCTGGACTAATGTCTATATTTAAATGCTGTTTAACTGCATAATGCAAGTAATACTTAATGTGGATTTTTTCTCCCCGGGTCTCCGCTGAAAATGGACCTGTGTCCAATTGGACTCTCCCGGTCAACAAATGTAAATAACTAACTAACTAACTAAATAAATAAACTGCTTTATACTGATTAATGACCTAAAGTCAAGGAATGATCTTCCAATCCCAAGGCCACCATTTTCCTGATCTTGTTTGACACATTCAAATGTCCACTGCAGTATCTCTACAGAAAACTGAAGTGTTCCTAAGTGAATTTTGTTTTGCCCAAAATAACCAGGGCACTATATGTTGAGAAGTGCATATAACACAGTCAGGACTTTCATGTCAGTATACGATTCTAATGCTACATAAAAGGAAGCAGTAAGAAAACAAGGCTGAAGTATTTCTGCAAACTTACAATACACTCATGGTTAATGTAATCATAATCATGGCTGTAAGCTCCTTTACCTACAAGCATTTTACTTACTATTTTATTTGCATAACAGGGCTGCCATTTTTTCCAAAGGCAAAAAAGGACCAAAGCCTCACCCTTTCACTGCCCCTAGCGCCCATCTTTAGTCTGTCCACCTCCATCTTGATATACAATTGTGTATGTTTGTAGGAAGCAGAATATAATGTTGACCTTTTTAAGGCACTATCAAGACGACTGCATTCAGTTACTGTGACATCTGTAAAACAAAATTTGTTTACGGTGGCTCAGCATTCTTTTTGCGATACCAAATGAAAACCAAACGTTATACACGTGGAAGCCTACATCAAAGTAATGTGATGGAGCAACTAAATGTGTGCCTTGATTTTTATTATTGAAGCAACTTAAATTGCAAGTCTGCACAGTAAGATACAAGTGTGCATTCCTGACAACTCAAAAGTAAAGATTCAGGTAACCCATATTTTATCCCTACATTCTTTCAGCCATGTGCTACTTCAAAAGAATTCAAAGAGATACAATAATTTGAATTAAACTAATTGGAGATAAAATTAACAGCAAAAGGTACAAAGAGGAAGATGAAATGAAGAGAAAATGTCAAAAGATACAGTCTTTGTCCCCATTCCCATCTGTGTAATCACATTAATAAATGTTCATTTGAAATAAAATCCTCACAATTTACAAAATCTAGAGGGAATTCTAGATGTGGTGCTCTATAAAAAATGAGGGAGGCAGCGACTACTGCAGCAGTGATCATTGGAACATCTAATGTTAAGGTAAGTTTACTTACACAACTATACTATGGTTCAGCACATTGATCAATGATGCAGTTGATTTAGCTGTGTAAGTAAATTGCCCTAGCTTATAACATTAGGGAAGTGGAAGGAAGTCTGTTCAGATAGGAGACAAAGAGGTCTACTTGAGGAATTCACAAAAGATGGACCAAATCTTGGAAGGCCCCCAGATCTGCTTCCATTCCTGATGGTCTGCCCTTGTCCATTCAACTTGTCTGCCACCCAATTTTGCTCTGACAGAATGTAGGATGCCTGTCGAGTGAAAGTGTGTTATGAAATTATATCTCTAATGATTTTGCTGTGTCCTAAGTGATTTCTTTTCTGACATATACTCAACACTGGGATCTAAAAAACAAAGGGTTTTAGAGCTGGAACCAAACACACTTCAGATACCACTGTATCCTTCTCATGTAGGGTCTTTGCCATGGGTATCATAAAAATCACATAAGTCTTGAGAGCCAAAATCCTGATGTATTTTCTCAAAGAGACTGAAGTCTAAGTGGAAAACCATAGAAATAGATCAAGACACATCTTTATTTTTTTTCCCTTAGGAAGAAAAGTTTTTTGAACTGTGGTGTCTAGTTGATATCCCAGAAAATACAATCCTGTGCTGAGGAACTCAAGAAAGACTTCTGAATGTTCTCTGGGAATCCCAGCTTGTGTAAGAGATATCTCACCCAAGAGAGATATTCCTGACACCGACACTTTGAGAAAGACTCTACAAAGATAAGCAAGTCATCAGATTATGGAAAAGTGTGGCTACCCTATAGCCTACAATGAGCTACAACTAAAGCTGGACACTGTGACCATTCTTGGTGCAGTGGATAGTCTAAAGGATAAGGCAGACAACTGATAATATGATCCAGACTTACAAAACTTTAAATACCTGAAGTCTGCAAGAATAGGAATGTTAAGGTAAGCTCCTTTTAAATTTAGTGTCACCAGGAAACTTGAATGAGGAAAAGGGTAGTGAAGTGATATCAATTTGAATTTGGACACGATCACAGACAGGAACTGGTCTCCAAGCACTTTTTTTCTTTGGCACAAAAAACATCCTTGAATAAAATCCCTTTCCTGCCTGGGATGGAAGAACTGGTTCCATCACTATTTAAAACAGCATTTGATGAAGGGCTGATGGAAACAAAACAGTGTGGTCTTTTGAATAAGGAATTACCCCCCCCTGGAAAGAAGGGCTTTCCTCACACTGTCTTCTGTGATTTTGACGAATGATCTTCAGAACCCATTTGTCTAAAACTATTTGCTGCCAAAGTGAAAAGTGGAGATTCAGATTTTCTGAAAAAAGAAAAAAGGTGTGCCACAGTGGGAAAAGGGAACAAAGTCTCAAACACTCATTCTGACTTACTGAACTGTTTTAGGTTTTGGGAGTTTCCAGGCTTCTGCTTGGAACCTCCTTGCAACTTCTTAAAAATCTGTTTACCTGCATTGTGTTGACACTAATAATTTTATTTCCAACAGAAACCGGATGAGGAGTTCGGGAACTGGAAAAGGAGTGCTGAATAATCTTAGACATTCCCTGCAGCAACTTACCCCTTTCACCACACTTTTTGATCACTTCTGCAGCAGAGGGGCCAAAAATTAAATCTTTATCAAAAGAAGTTAAAATCTCATCATCATCTGGGTGGTTCTGAGAACACAGCAATGCAAACCTCCTCAAAAAAGTACCAGTGGCCATAACCCTTCAAGTATCAACAGTGCCATACACACACTGTATGTAACGAGTAGTGACTTAAACAATAGAAGAAATTATTTAATGCAAATTTTTCCTCACAAGATGACACTGCAGATAAAACAATCATCGTGCTTTCACAATTAGTCAGGACATGCCTTAACATATGAACATGACAATTCAAAATTCTGAAAATAAAAGTTGCAGAAGCATACACTTTTTCCCATACTTATAATCTCCCCATCCTTACCAGAAGTAGTAGGATTGAAATTCCCTAAAGGTTTAGCAGCAGCAGGAGCAACAAAAGCTATAGCTGCTGGATCAGGTTTGGGAAGGACGTAGAAAAGCATAAGAACTGTGCACATCCTATTTGCCTTTTTATGGGCAGCTGGCAGAGTATCAGAAAAACTGCAGGTAGTAACACAAACATTCTCTATAGCTGACAGAAATGGAGGAATGGGTGCAGGTTCTGGAAATTCCTTCTTTAACAGGTCATGGTATTTTCTTAGTGACCCAGAAACCTCAGTGTTCTCCTACAGAAAACACTTGCACATTTTAAAAATAGTCTAAGAGAAAGACCCCCCCCCCCCTTACAGGGACAGAAACTGTTCTCTCCTCAGAGTCAATCAGAAACCTGAGGAGAAAACTCTGTATCTGCCCTAAATCCTCCTGTCCATATTCAGGATGTTGAGTCTGCTCAGGAAAGGAAGTATCCCTTCTTTCATTTACCTGAAACTACTTTACAAGAAGGATCAAGAACCTGAAATAAACCATGAGCAAGACTCAGTAAACTACTCCTGTCTAAGGAAAATTGAGGTTTAGACACATGTTTAGTTCCCAGTTTCATTTGACAGGAAAAATGGGACCAACAGTGTTATTAATGGCAGCAGCAGCTTCCCCAGTAATGGGCACAACATTCTGACAAAACAGGAAAGCTTTCCCCCTGTTCCCTCTCCCAGTACTGATGAGTAGCCCTCCACTGTTCACTGAAAGGACCCCAACAGCTGTGGGAGACTTGGCTAACCTCCAGTCCCTAGTGGTTTATAGGTGTTACACCAGAAGGAACCGGGGCAAAAAATGAGTGGTCTGTGGTACAACTAATGGCCAGAGCAGAGTCACCCAGATGTGGCGGAGGCAAATTGCCAGCCTGCTGTGATAGCAAAGGGTGCTTTATTAACTTTTTCTTTTTGTGGCTGGAAGAAGGACCAACCATGGGACTGACAGATTATTCCCTGGTAAGGCAAAGATGGTGCCTCGTTCCTGGGGAAAACAAACTGGAAATGCTGGTAAAAGTCTTTACAAGTCACTTTTTTAAAAACAGACAGTAAAAAGCACTTAAAACACTTTGCCAGCACCACAAAGTAAAATAAATACAATTTCTCCACAGAAAAAAATGGTTTTCATTTACTTTAAATAAAAATCACTAAAGTTAAACTTAAGGCGGGCTTTAAACTGCCTTTAGTGATTTGTTCAGTTTTTATTAAAAACTCCATACCAGACTTTCTCTGCATTATTTATTTATTTATTTTACAAAGGATGTTAAAATCAATATCCAGATGAAAACAGCTATAAAACCTGAAATGTCAGCTTGGCAGAATCACCACACTATTGCACAAAATCCAGTTTGTTTTCAGCTAAACTTGGTTCTGCAGCGCAACACTGTGACCCCCCCCCCCAGTCACCATCCTAGGACTAGTCACAGCAGGAGCAGTAGAACTTCTACAACATATACTGGGCAGATTGAGAGTAAGGGTCAGACGTTACACACATGGATGGATCAAATGTACACTACACAAACCAAGGCAAATAACTGAGTATATATATATGAATCACTAAAAGGAACAACTCTCAGGCATATGCTACATAAATCAGGGCTAACAGTGGTTAGACATACACAACAAAGCTGATAATGCTGGCAGCATTTGCAGCACTACAGAACACAGTTTTAAAACAGAGCGGACCTGAACAATATACTGCGATAACACTTACTGCAAAAATGTACAGAGTCTGATCGTTGAAAAGGAGGGGACAAAAAATACATGTGAAATTACTGTCTGCACTATGTAATTATTTAATATGTAAAGTACTGTGCAGTAATCACATTTTAAAAGCTAAAAATGAAACCGTGTGTAGGTATACAGCATTCTCGTTTCAGAATTGAACAAATCAAAATGTTACCATTTTTAGTGGTCGAAGGGATCCGATATATGGCTCTTGCATACCCCATGCCTCTGGATTAGAATATTCACCAGCTTCCAAAATGGAATGCATTCCTTGGAAATGAGCAAGTTCATATACAAGCCATCTAGAAAAAATGACAAAGTATAAATAAAATCATTTTTTTTCCTGGAGACAGTGTTTCTCTTGCGAGTCCAGTCAAGAAGCAATAATGACGATGATGGCAACAATAAAGAACATACTATCTTTAATATTTAAGAACTCTACACATCATCTAATCCTTTTACAAAGATACTTCAGTGTCCAGACTATTAAAAAACACTAAGATATACAAATACTGAAACCAACTGGAGATAAATAAATGAATAAATACATTTATTTTGATCCTTCCAGGACCTTGCCGGTAGTTCAACTACCTCTGACCACCTGTTCCAATCATTCTAAGAGAAGAGCAGTTGTGCATTCTCAGGCTAGGCAAGAGGCCTACAGCTTTCATGTCAGGGGAACCTCCATCATCACTTTGGCTCCCTTAGGAGAGTCAGGTGGTAGAGAACAGGCCACCTTGTTGGTTCTGGGGGTGACCCACAATTTCCCCACTGGACTCCCCCCCCCCCAGCAATAGCCTAAGCCCACAATTGCTGCCTCCTGAGGGGAAGAGTGCTATGCATGCTAGTTTCCCCTCTACTATTTAGTATGAATGCACTATGGCAGTAAAAACTTGAACGTCTCAGAACTCCACCAGGGGAACACTTACTGATCCCTGCAAAGTCTCACCCACGGGGTGAGCCAGAACCACCTCATTCTCTTCAGGATAGGGGAGCCAGCAGCAGCAGTTCACTTGCACCCTCCCTGGTCAAGTCCTACAGGCAGCCAAGCCGCTAGTCAGACTCTGACTGCTGCATAATCAGGGCCAAATATGGCTCAACAATTTTAGCTTACTTCTTTTTACTCACCTCTGATATGAAATGCCTTACAACTCTCCCATATACTTATAAATTTGATTGTTTTATGCCCTTGTACATTTTTTGGGCAGGCTGTTGCAATTATCCATACACTTCAGTCACATTCACATGCTCAGTTTGTCTATTTGTTTAGCAACCTTGCAACACCATCCCTAATCAGTTTTTCAGAATGACTACATAGCTATAGGTTCATAGTGAAGTACTAGGCTAGCTGTCCTTGTTGGACATTTTAAGCCTAGTCAATTTCCCTCAAAAGTGAGAATCAAACCCTGTACTCTGTGTGAGGTAAACACCTTAACCATTATGCCAGTTCCAACTCCCTCTCAAAAAAACTCCTGCACACTGGCTTGAACCTGCAGTACTGCCCTTCTCAAGAAATGTTCAGTACCGATACGCTATTAAGCAGCTGGCCAAGAGTTAATATTTCCACTTAGCAGCATCACAGAAAAACACAAATATACAGCTACATAACTAGTTTCTACTCAGTATTTGGTATAGCATAGTACTTGCTAACTCATCTCACTTTTTAGTGAACCATGATTTTTTTGAACAGGCTCAACTCTACATTTATATCTTATTACCCTGAGATTGTGTGACCTCAGAGTTGGCTATACAAGTTAAGGGGTACAGGGTGCAAACACACTGCATAAAAATGTCAAACGTTTGCCTTCCCATGTAAAAGAAAGTAGTAGATCTGAGCCCATTTCATGATGCATGGAAAATTGCTTCACTTAACCATAGCATAGCACATACACAACACCTGAATGCACAGATATACACACTGAGTATAATGTGGCACCAACACATCAGGTAATGTTAGGCACTGTAATCTTTACAGATCTACAAATGCCCAAAACTAACATCCTTGTTAAGTTCCAATTTTGGGCACTTTGCACTGCTATCTTGCTGCTCCTGCTTGTCAATGTACATCTGCTGTAGAAGGATTTTTTTTCATTTTTTAACCATTTGATACAAGTCCCACATCACCACTGACACTGTCTCATGTTTAGAAGAAACACTGGGTGGAAGTGAGATTAAACACAATGTGCTGGCATCAATGAGTGGCTGCAAGTGAAGGAGGCGGCGGAAGCAGGAAAAGTACAGTTGTGTACACTTACCATAAATGTAGATGTTCAAGTGTATTCACTGCTGCAGTCATCACATTTGGGTTATCTGCCTGCAGGTAGCCCTCAGCCCACCTGAATACCAGAGTCTTTGGATTTCTGCGTCAGATGCTGTCACCTGTTCCTTGACGTCAGGTTGTCAGGGGTATAAATACAAGCAGCAGACGCCATTAAATCAGTTTTTCTTGTACCAGATGTCAGGTGACCCCACAATAGGAAGTAATTAAATGGTATGGTAAAACCCCCATCAAAAAGCAAATACACAAGAAAAAATAGACATACCAACCATAAGGAGAAATAGAGCCAAGAGAAGTCAGGGGGCTGGAGGGAGGGTAACTAGGACTGCAACAGTGAATACACTCAAACATCTACATTTATGGTAAGTGTACACAACTGTACTATGTTCTTCATGGATGCATCTGCAGTCATAACAACTGGGTAGAATACCATAGCCAACTAAGGGAGGAGGAAAAATTAGATTATGGTGTGGTTAGGATCCCTTGCAGCACAGCAGTGGCAAACCCTGCTCGGGATCTGGAGTACATTGGTAAGTTATAATGCTTGGCAAATGTATGCACGGAGGTCCAAGTAGCCGCCTCAATAATGTCCTTTGTTGCCACACCTCATAGGAAGGCTGTGGTAGTGGCTGTTGCCCTTGTAGAATGAGGCCTTATGTTCTGTGGAATTGGTTTTCCATGGAAGGAGTAGCAGAACCGTATGCAATTTCCTATCCATTTGGAGATTGTCTGTTTGGAAATTGCTTTTCCTTCCCTTCCTGTTGCATAGGCTACAAAAAGCTGGTCAGTTTTTCTGCTACTTTTTGTTCTGTCCAGGTAGTAGCGTAACTGTCTATGTACATCCAAGGAATGCAGCAATCTTTCCCCCCTGTTTTGTGGGTTGGGAAAGAAGGTAGGTAGGTAGGTGGATTGCCTGGTTTAAAGACACTCTGGATATCACCTTAGGCATAAACGTAGGATTAGCCCTCATGGACACTCTATCTTGGTGGAAGATTAGGAAGGGCTGTACCGCCATTAGGGCCTGGAGTTCAGAGACCCTCCTTGCTGAGGTTATTGCCAGTAGGAAAGCAGTTTTCCATGATAGATGCTGTAGGTCTGCTGTTGCTGCTGGTTCAAAAGGTGCGAGTGTCAATTTTTCTAGCACAAAGTTCAAATCCCAAGCTGGCAATGGTGGTTTCCTTGGAGGTTTTACATTCTTGATTCCTCTGAGGAACTGCCTGAGTAAAGGATGTGAAAAGACAGGTGGATCAAAGCTGTATTCTGCTGAAATAGCTGATGCATGTATCTTGATGGAGGAATAGGACAGGCCTGTATGTAGAAGCTCTGCCAGATACTCCAGAACGTTAGCCATATCTATAATTGACACATCTTTTCCTCTTTCAGTGCTCCAAATGACAAACCTTTTCCATTTTCCTGCATAGTTCCTTCTTGTTGAAGGTCTACGGGCTTCAAGGATAATGTCTTTAACCCTTTGTGAAAGTTCTGGGTTAGTTGCTGCTATGTGATGTTCCAGGCAGTCAGTTGCAGCGCTTTTAGGTTGGATGCATGCTGCTGTAGTTGTTCTGAGTTAACATCAAAGGCATCAGGGGTATTGGCCACATGTTGTCCCGAGACATGCTCCTCAGTAATGGGTACCAGTGTTGTCTTGGCCAGTTTGGAGCTATCAGGGTTAACCTTGGTCGTTCCTCCTTGGTTTTTAGTAATACCTTGTGTATCAAGGGAAGAGGTGGAAATGCATATGCTGTTAGGCCTTTCCAGCTGAAAGAGAGCGAATCCACTTTCCATGCAAGTGGGTGGAATGTCCTTGTGCAGAATTTTTTGAGTTGGTGATTGAGAGGGAAGCGAATAGATCTATCTGTGGTCTTCCCCATTTCTTTGAGATGGTCTTGAAGATGTCGGGTGTAGCATCCATTCGTGGGCATCGATGTGGTTCTGCTCAATATGTCTGCTAGAGTATTGTCCTTTCCGGTACAAATATTGCCTGTAACTGGATGTTGTAGCTGAGTGCCAGGTTCCAAAGCTCCAAAGTCATTCTGCATAGGGGTATGAATGAGTGCCTCCCTGCTTGTTGATGTACCACATTACTGTGGTGTTGCCTGTCCTTATCATCAAATGGCCCTCTTTGAGAAATGGTCTGAAATTTTGGATTGCCAGTTTTACTGCCAGCATTTCTTTTAGGTTGATGTGCAGGTGGAGTTGATCCCGTCCACAATCCTTGCACGCATTTGTCCAGCATGTGAGCCCCCATCCTAGGTCTGAGGCGCCTGTTGTGATGGTCTGGCTTGCTCGATAGCTGTGAAAGGGTAGGCCTGGGTTTGACTGGCATGCCTGTGCCCACCATAGGAACTCCTGTTTTAGGCATGGGATTAGTGGAATTTCTGCTTCTAGGCTGTGCCTGTGTTGGGACCATAAATTCCTTAGGTACCACTGTAGTTTTCTCATATGTAGTCTGGCATGTGGAACCAAGATTATGCATGATGCCATGTAGCCCAAGGCCTGCAGGACCTTTCTTGCTGTTAACTTGTTCTGTTTTGTTAGAGCCAAGAAGTAAAGAGGGAGTTCTTTTGTTTTTCTGCGGTTAGGAATGCCATTTGTTTTACAGTGCCCAATTCCGCGCCCAGGAATGTCCTAGTTTGGGATGGTATCAGCCTTGACTTTTGTAAATTGACTGTGTATCCCAGTGCTTGTAGCAAGTAAATGACCCTTTGTAAATCTGTTGTCAGCTTGCTTTTGTTGTCCCCTTGTAGCAGGCAGTCGTCCAGGTATGGATAAATTTGGATTCCCTGTAGTCTGCAGTGGGCGATTACTGATGCCAGGCATTTTGTGAATACTCTGGGCAGTAGATAAGCCAAAGGGCAATGCTGAGAATTGATAATGCTCTGATCCTGCAAGAAATCTGAGGTATCTTCTGCAAATAGGTCGAATGGGGACGTGCAGGTATGCCTCCTTGAGATCTAGAGTTACCAGCCAACACTCCTTGCCCAGCATGGGAAGAAGTTGCTGTAGGGTCAGCATTTTGAATTTTGGGACAATGATGTATGTATTTAAGGTGGACAGGTCGAGAATAGGTCTCCAACTTTTTTCCTTTCTTGGAACTAGGAGTAGTCTGGAGTAAAATCCTTTGCCTTGTTCTGTTATTGGCACTCTTTCCACAGCTCTCATCTTTGCTAATTGCATTATCTGCTGTAGAGCTTCTGTTTTTTGATTTGGAGGCAGGTTTGGCATTCCTCTTTTGACTGGTAAAGTGTGAAAGTGGAATCGGTAACCTTGGTCTATGGTTTGCAAAATCCACTTGTCTTTTGTGATGTAGTGCCAGTTTTTCGAAAATAAGGTTAATTTTCTGCCTAATGGAGCTGCTATTTGTTCCCTGGTAGGCGGATGTAGAGTTAAGTCACTGTGATTGTGCCGTTGTAGTGGTAATGGCTGAGTCTGTACCTCTGTTATTACCTTGCCACTGTCGTCCTCTGTAGGCACCTCCTCTGGATTGGTGTCTGCCTCTGGAACGTCTATTCCTGCCCCTTTGGGATCTTGTGGAGTCAGGAAAGGACCCCAATTTTTGGCAGGCCAGTTCCTGCTAAACCTTGGGGGCTGAACCTGCAAGAAATCTTTAACCGTTTGAACAGATTTTGCCTTTTCTTCCATTTTCTTCATTACCTGCTGGGCAGGTGTACCAAACAAACTGGTCTTATCCATAGGAGCATCTAATAACTTAGCTTTAACATGATCCGGTAAGACTTGTTCCTTCAGCCATGCATGTCTTCTTATCACTGTGCCAGTCATGGCTGATCTAAATGAAGCCTCCAGTGCATCATAGCCACATTTTAAGGAATGGTTACTAACCTGTTGTATGTTATTTACCATTTCTAATACATATTTCTTATCTATAGAGTCATCAGATGATAGTTTTTTAGTTAACTGATCAAGCATAAACTCTTGGTATTGTATCATGTGGAGTAGCTGAGGTATAAACTTTTTTGCCCCATCTATCTAAAGACCTGGCTTCCCTTTGAGAAGGAATAGGGTTTTTTGCTGTGGTCGAGGCTACTGCCTTAGGCCCCTGGGAAATAGTTTCGGGGTCTGCAAGTGGGGCCTTGTATAGGTGATGATGCGTGTCTGGTACCCTGTAAAATCTGTCTGGTTTGGCAGGGGCAGGAGGTAAGGAGTCTGGTGCAGAGCAGACATCATTAAAGGCATCGTCCACAACAGAGAGGACAGGAGGTATAGCTAAGGGCCTGTGTTGTGGAAGGTGCAGAAAAGTCCTAAGTCTTTTCTGGAATCTGAGCAATCCTGTTGCTGCCATTGCAATTGTTCTCATGGCATGTAAGGTTTCCCAAATGAGAATTCTTCAGGTGGAGAAGCAGCTGGGATGGATTCTTCAGCATCTGAGTCTTCATAATTGGAGAAAGGAGCCTCTGGCTGGTCTGTAATATCTGAGTCATCCGCAGAATCATCAGAGGACACAGGCTCGGGGGGCTCTGCCCTAGGTCTCTTCTCTGGGGGCTGAGAGGCCCTGTCTGGGTGAGATTGAGATCCCCTAATTAAGGATATTAAATCTTCTGCCAGAGTAAGCATTTGTGAACTAGGAGTAGGCCTGGTTGAGGGGGGTTTAACAGGCACTGATTTAGTAGACTTGGCTGCTTTAGCCCTGGCAAAGGCCTTAATGGACATGGCTGCAGGAGGCCTAGCAGCACCACGTGCTGGGGTAGAGACATCCAAAGGGATGGTGTCTGATAATTCACTAGAAACCACTGTAGTAGGTAAAATTTCAGAGGCCGATTCAAGTAATGTAGCAGGAACCTCAGAAGTAGTCAAAGATTCAGCTGTGCTTTGATCAGTTTTCTCGGTTTCGGCCGAAACCGAGACACTCAGCGTTTGCTTCACCATGGTTTCGGCCGAAACCGTGGACCGCGAGTGTCGGTCTTTTCTTTATTTCTTAACAATTTGGGTAGTCGGAGGATCCGACGGCATAATGTACGCAAATTCTGAACCGAAAAACTGTTCAGCAAACTCCGACAGACGCCTAAGCGTTCGTCGGTTGAATGAAGCACAGGCCGAACAGGCTGCTACGTCGTGGTCTGGGCCTGAACAAGGGAAACAGTAAGAGTGGAAATCTTTATGAGGTATTTGTTTCCCACAAGCTAAACAGTTATTCACTTTTCTGACATCGGCTGTGGCAAGATAGAGTCCCCAACGGGGTACTTAGCTTTTTAGAAGTCTTCGTTGTAGTATTCGGTAGTAGAAATCTCTGGATCCGACCGACCGGCACTTGCGAACAGCTTCTGCTTCGGGCGCCACGCGGCAAGAAAGACTGAAGAAAATGGCGTCGGCTGATGCTTTTATACCCGGAGACCAGCAGAGATGACGTCGGGTGAAGTGCGACATCAGCCGAAGCCGGACCTGGACTTTGGAATCCGGCCGACTGCAGGGCTGCCTGACGACAGGACAACCCAGTTGTTATGACTGCAGATGCATCCATGAAGGACATCATCCATACAATACTTGCGTGAGGGCACAGTGTGAATTAAGGTATTGGAAAATGGTCAGCTCTCAGTTTTACAGTGTGGTTTTTTTTCAGAGTAAGAAAATGGAGAACTGCACTAATACAAGCACAGACTCAGACACTGATTTCACTGATGAAGAGGCACTGTCCTTCTGTGTTTATCTGTGTACGGTCTATGTACTTCTGAATCTTGACACACACAGAGCAGTTCCTGCAGTACTTTGACATACAAAGCAGTTAGCTCTGCATTATAGCAAGAGAAATAACAGCAGTGTCTCATTTCTTAGTACAGTTATGGGAAAGAAATGTCCACCTATTCACATCATTAAGATGTGTAGAGTCCAGCACATGAGATGGGAAGTAATGTGCATGCATGCAAAATGTGAACCATGCGATTGAACATTTTAATCTTCATTTCTTACTTGAAAAGAACAAAGTTTGCAGTTCAAAGAAACGAAATGTGAACAGAACCAGAAGAGTAAACTTCACAACCCAATGACAAAACGCCAACCAGAGCAGTCAATAAGTCCTTTATTGGAAAGTCACAACACTTAAAAACAAGCGCTTTCGCTCGATGCAGTACCGAGCTTTTTCAAGTTCCTTGAAAAATGCTTGTTTTTAAGTGTTGTGGCTTTCCAATAAAGGATTTATTGACTGCTCTGGTTGGCATTTTGTCCTTGGGTCGTGAAGTTTGCAGTTCAGTTACACAGGGCTGGGAATCGGAACACTTGAAGCAGAAGAAAGCATTCCAGGGAATGTAATAAAGTACGTCATCAGAATGACCCTTTTTATACTCTCCTGTTCTGGGCATCAATTTGCAGCACCCCACATTATCAAATGACAATTGTGGTAACCAAAGCTTCAGTCTTTCCCAACTCTTTTATCCCAGATTCAAGTACTCTTTCAACTCTGGAACTCCTATGTTGGTTTTTGTTTCACTAAATGTTACAAAAGGTTTTACAAACTATATAAAACTAAAATTCCAAATGAAGATTTAAAGTACCAGTGAAATAATCAAATTGTTAGGTCCTAGTAAGTGGGCAGAAGATCTACTGGAATCCAAAAATAAAAAAAAAAAAATCGTGGGCAAATCTTCATAGGTTGGTACTAGGCTACAAGCCTAGCCATAACAATTCCCTGGCTATTTCTTACCATAATATTTACTTCCCTGGACCCCTGTCAAAAAGGTACATAAATGTATGGACCTTCTAATATAGTCCACTACAGCCATACATTTAAAAACAAACTTATTATGGTAAGCAAAATTTTAAGTAAACAGTTAACAATAAGACAATGGCCACAAAAGAAAGGAAAAAACAAAAATCAAAGTTATGTACTTACCATAACGTACCATCTGTGTTGCATTTTTCATTCTTCCTCAACCTGTGGGCTTCGGATCTGACTCGGTCGCTTACAAAAGCTTAGACTCCAAAGCTCAAGCTCCTCTCCTACCCATAATGCCTCGCTCCTCTAGTTAACTCAGATCAAGTTTGCTGCTACCAAGTTTATCAATAATATCATCTTAAATATAATATTCATCAATACTGACAGTTACCAATAAATAAACAGAGAAAGAACAGGAGCTCAACAAGGAACAGAGGTCCCTAAAAACATACCTTTCAGGTCATCCACAACATGGACAGGGGAAAAGGAGGGAGGGAAGTTCAAGGAAGAATGAAAAAGACAACACACATGGAACGTTATGTTAACTACATAACTTCTTTATCTGATGATGTCATTTTCATTCTTCCTTGACCTGTGGGACATAGTCCCAAGCTACAACCAACCTTAGGTGGCCTTCATGGAAGTATTTTCCGGAGCACTGCAGAACCAGAAGCAGCTCTACTTCTGAACACAATTTCAAGTTTGTAGTGGGAAATGAAGGTGTGGGAATAATTAGAACACAAGGCAGCTGAACAAATATTAATTGAAACTTTGGCCAAAAAGGCTTGGGAAGTTGCGATAGATCTAGTAGATCTACTGGCTCAGTGAGGTAGAGGGACACACCTTTGGATTCATAAACAAAATGCAATCCTTTAACCATTTACCTAAGGTGGCCTTAGCAAATGGTTTACCCTTTTTGTATACAAAAAGAACATAAAAAGCTGGTCAGATTTCCTGAATGTTTTAGTTCTGTCTAGGTAAAAAAGCAACTGTCTGTGAACATCCACTAGATGGAGAGTATAATCCCCCCTTGTTTTGGAAAGGAGGAAAAAACACTGGTAAGTTAATCGATACTCTTCTTGCAGAAGTGATAGCCACCAGAAAAACAGTCTTCCATGATAAGAATTAAATCTACTTTGGTGGAGGGTTCAAAGGCAGGAAGAACCAGAACTTGTAAAATCATAGTCTGATTCCAAGGAGGTGTCAGATCTTTAAAAGAATGAAGGAGGAGGAAAGTCCCTCTAAGAAAGGCCTGAAGACATACCCATCTACCACTGTGCTGAGAGCTTACGCTCCTTTATGACGGCTCTCCAAATCAGGGCAAACATAGTCATCTTCATTGCCAGTTCTGGAGTGCAGACAGTTATGCAAATGTTGAATTGGTGAAGTCACCCTCTAGGGCAACTTGGCCAGAAGAGCTGAAGGAGGAAGGCAATAAAGTGCAAGAAACAGAGATCCTCCTTAACCTGCAAGGGGGCTTCTCCTTCTTATGTCTGATCTAGAAAAACAGCATCACTGGACAAGGTGAGAATCTTTACCCTTTACAACAGACATCCCATTTAGAGGTCCTCCTTCAAATCTTGAGAAGACTGCTCAGAGAACCACCTCCAGAAGGGTGACCAGGATGACTTGCACCAGGTTATTCTTAAACAAACCTCAACCACATCATCCTCTACAGTCATATACATGAGCTTGCCATCCTAGCCACACAGCATGACTGCAGCCTTAATTGCAGTGGACCACAAACAGTTTCACAGTAAAAGCAGTGATAAAGGTCTTGACAATTATTCCTTTATCCCAGACACAGAAAAGGCCAAAAACTGCCTGAACCATGACAGGGAAGTGGAACTTGAACACACAAGACACAACAAGGATCTGAGCACCAATACAGCAAACAGAAACACTGCCTTGCCACTAAGAACAACATTTTAGACTCCTTATCAAGCAGTAAGGTGAAAAGCTGCTCTAATTTCTGGGACATATCACACAACAGATCACAGAAGAGTCAGCCCCAGGATGCTAGGGAAGGATCTTACTCCACTTGGCTAGAGACTTCTAGAGGGCACCTGCTTTCTTGGGAGTTAAAGGAATGATACACAGTTGCTTACAGGTTGCAAAGAATGAGCATCCCTGATCAGTGATGCTGATGTGATGACGAAAACTTCTTCGCCAGCTACTCATTTACACATGTATTCGTGGGAAAGTAAAGCGGCTGAAATCCACATTTCTTCAAATGTCAGCTTCATTTAATGGGTGGTGAGAAGAAGAGGAAGGACTCTGAGTGTTGATACTTGTGCTAGTAAAAATGCATTCTGGTTCTCATAGTCTCTTTGCAGGATAAAAAGGATGAGGGAACCCACAGTTAAACTCCATGTTGTCTGTCATGGCCTAGAAATGGCACTTGCCCATTTCTCCTAATGGCATGGTCCTGCACCCAGGAAGACAGATCCGAGTAGACATCAGACAGTTGTCCTTTAAGCCCTGCTGGTGTGAAAGACAATAGTGGATCCTATTCAACCAGGCTGGAGAGCCTTGGACTTAGGGAAGGCCTTGGGAAAGACTTCAGTCCTGAGTACTACCACTCAACATGTGATAGGGAACTGTAGAGGCTAATCTCTAGGGAAGGGCTGATCAGATGTAGGATCTGGCATGGGATAATTTGCCATGCTTTTTTTGACCCCATGCCTGCCAACCATCAAGTCTACCCTCACTCAGATGTTACCATTTGAGATAGCATATACAGAAGTTGTAACACCCCTGCCATAGCCTAATATGTCTCTCATTCATCCCTGTACTGGGGCACATGGAAGCAGTTGCCATAATATGACCACAACTGACAGCACTCCATACCACCTGACATGCGAGCCTGGCTTACCCCCCCCCCAAAAAAAAGAGGAGTCTAAATGCATACAAAGGCTTGCAGCTTCAGCAAGCAGGCTCTCCCTCCAATCAGCAACTTGAATCAAGCTGTCATAGCCAAAGGTATTATTTTTCCCCTAGTCTAACTCTGTCCTAACTCCTGCTCATAGAGATGATGCAGGGATCGCATCACCATAGATAATTCAATGCCCTCCCCTGGCTTGTGCATGCTCCCAAAGGTCTACTGTTACCATTTTGGGACTGCAAGCCTATGTCTTCTAGTATGAGTCTTTTTTGCAAGTTTCTACTAGAACTACAACACAGCCAGACAGGACCCACCCCCCTCAGAATGGGCAGGCTGATTCTGCTGTTTACTCCTATCCTCTCACATCAGCCCCAAAAAGTACCCGAGCTATTAACAGATCTAGAAGTCACCTGGGTCACACTCAGGGCTTTATTCCTCAATGCCAACATAGCTGGCATTGTTCAGCAGGGGACTAAAAGTGCTGACATCCTGCGTCTTACGCATCTAAAGTCTTTGCTAGCGATACACCCCTTCATGGGCCTATTATGTCAGAGTGGAGGACACGCATGAGCTCACTCCCCACTCCCAATTATTTAATGCAGATCTGACAACATTCTAAGAAGGTTGTGACTGATATCTGCCTCTGTGTCCTTTGCTGCATCACAATACTCCTGCAACAGCCTTGGATCATGTAAGAATCCTCATGCAAACTTTACTTCAATCACTCTCAAATACAGCTGACATGCAAGATACAAGCTAGGCCTGTAGTTTTAGTCTTTCACCTTTGGATAGATGGATTAAAACTCTGGCACTTACAGCATGCTTGATGCTATGCTCTTTTCCTAAAAAACAAAGGGAGTGCTATTGTACATACAGACTTGTGATCTGGTAGCCACATGAAATTAAATGGCCTGTACTTTCAAATTATCGACTGGGGGATTTTGGCCATAAGAGAAGTTAGGATCAAGCTCAAGATCTGAAGATTGTGAGTTACAGAACAGAAATGAGTGGCACAGGGGCTATGCATGCTGTTCTTGCTCAGTATTTGATACAATGGGCCTTAAAACAGCAAGATATTTAAGCCATAAAGTATAGAACCAGAAGTAGAAAAAAATAAGTAAGCTACGGACTGCAAAAGTGGAAATTATACTAGTAGGCCCACTGCAGATGACTTACAATATCAGATTGCATATGCACCTGTAGCAAAGTACAGTTTTGTACCTACCAACAATGTAGATGTCCGAGAGGTATGCATCTGCAGTCCTAACAAATGGGTTGTCCTGCCTCAGGCAGCCCTTCGGTCGGCCGGATTCCAAAGTCTGGGTCTGGCCTCGGCTGATGTCGCACTTCACCCGACGTCATAGCTGCTGTCAATTGGGTATAAAGGCATCAGCCGACGCCATTTTCCTCAGTGTTTCTTGCCCCAGATGCCAGGTGCCCTCTAGGAAGGCTAAATTTGGATAAATGTAAATTATTAGAAACAGTAGAGAGCAAATAAAAAGAAACATGTATGTACATATATACAAACAAATACACCATAATAGATTCCCCCAGCTAGCTACAAGATGGGCAAATACCCTAGGAGTACCACAGAGGGGAAGGAGGGAGGGTAATCCTGACTGCAGATGCATACCTTTCGGACATCTACATTTATGGTAGGTACAAAACTGTACTATGTCCTTCAAGGATGCATCTGCAGTCCTAACAAATGGGTAGAATACCATAGCCAAACTGGGGGAGGAGGTACTAAGATGATTATGGTGTAGTTAAGATCCCTTGCAAAACAGCAGTGGCAAAACCTGCTCGGGATCTGGAGTATAAAGGTAGATTATAATGCTTGGCAAATGTATGCACGGAGCTCCAAGTAGCAGCCTCTAAAATGTCTTTGGTAGCCACTCCTCGTAAAAGCTGTAGTAGTGGCTGTAGCCCTTGTGGAGTGAGGTCTGATGTTTTCTGGAGTTGTCTTTCCATGAAAAGAGTAACAAAATCTAATGCAATTTCCTATCCATTTTGAGATTGTCTGTTTTGAAATTGCTTTTCCTTCCATTCCTGTTGCATATGCTACCAGAAGCTGGTCAGTTTTTCTATTGTTCTTGGTTCTGTCCAGGTAGTAGCGCAATTGCCTGTGCACATCCAAGGTATGCAGTAGTCTTTCCCCCCTGTTCTGTGGGTTGGGGAAGAATGTTGGTAGGTGGATTGCTTGGTTTAATGATACCCTGGAGACCACCTTTGGCATAAAAGTAGGATTAGTTCTCATGGACATTCTATCCTGATGGAAGATAAGGAAGGGCTGTACTGCCATTAATGCCTGTAATTCAGAAACCCTTCTTGCTGAAGTGATTGCAAGCAGGAAAGCAGTTTTCCAAGATAAGAACTGTAATTCTGCTGTTGATGCTGGTTCAAAAGGGGGAAGTGTTAACTTTTCTAACACAAAGTTCAGGTCCCATGTAGGTAAAGGTGGCTTCCTTGGCGGCTTTACATTTTTAATTCCTCTCAGAAACTGCCTGAGTAGAGGATGTGAGAAGACTGGAGGATCCACGTTGTATTCTGCTGAAATTGCTGATGCATGAATCTTAATGGAGGAGTAAGACAGGCCATTGTGGAAAAGTTCTGCTAAATATTCCAGGATGTTAGCTATGTTTGCCAATGATACATTTTCTCCTTTGCTGCACTCCAAATGAGGTATCTTTTCCATTTTGCTGAATAAGTTTTCCTTGTTGAGGGTCTGCGAGCCTCCAGGATAATGTCTTTAACCCTTTGAGATAAATCTGGGTTATTTTGTTGTATGTAATGTTCCAAGCAGCTAGTTGCAGTGTTTTCAAGTTTGGATGCAGAATTTTGAAGTTGTTCTGTGTTAGCAGTAAAGGAACTAGGGGTAGAGGCCATGCGTGTTTCCGAGACATACTCCTCAGTAGTGGGTACCAATGCTGCCTCGGCCAGTCTGGAGCTATCAGGATGATCCTTTGGTGATCTTCTTTGATCTTCAGTAGCACTTTGTGCATCAAAGGAAGAGGTGGGAATGCATATGCCGTCAGGTTTTCCCAACTGAAGGATAGGGAGTCCACCTTCCAAGCAAGTGGGTGGTATGTCCTTGTGCAGAATTTTTTCAATTGGTGGTTGTGTGGGGATGCAAACAGGTCTATTTCTGGTAGTCCCCATTTCTTTGTAATGGATTTGAAGATGTCTGGATGCAGCATCCATTCGTGGGCATCCGTGGTAGTTCTGCTTAAGATGTCTGCTAGTATATTTTCTTTTCCTGGCACAAATATGGCCTGAGCTGAATGTTGAGGTTCAGGGCCACATTCCAGAGGTCCATTGCCATCCGGCATAGAGGATATGAGTGTGTGCCTCCCTGTTTGTTGATATACCACATAACTGTGGTGTTGTCCGTCCTTATCAGCAAATGACCCTGTTGAAGAAACGGTCTGAATGTCTGAATTGCCTGCTTTACTGCCAGCATCTCTTTTTGATTTATGTGTAGGTTCAGCTGGTCTTGTGTCCATAAGCCTTGTATGCACTTGTCCACCATGTGTGCCCCCCAACCGAGGTCTGAGGCGTCCGTGGTGATAGTCTGGCTTGGGTGGGGGCTGTGGAACGGCAGTCCTTTGTTCAGTTAACAGGCCTGAGCCCACCAGTGGAATTCTTGCTTCAGGCATGGAATTATTGGAATTTGGGCTTCTAGGCTGTGCTTGTGCTGAGACCATAAATTCCTTAGGTACCATTGCAACTTCCTCATATGTAGTCTGGCATGTGGAATCAATATTATGCAGGATGCCATGTAACCCAGGGCTTGCAGGACTTTCCTTGCTGTAAGCTGGTTCTGCGTTGTTAATGCCATGAAATAGAGTGGTAGTTGCTTTTGCTTTTCTGCTGTGAGGAATGCCATTTGGTTTGATGTGTCCAGTTCTGCACCCAAGAAAGTTATCCTTTGGGATGGTATCAGCCTTGACTTTATGTTGACTGTGTATCCCAGGGCTTGCAATAGGTGAATAACCTTTCTCAAATCTTTTGTTAATTTGTTTTTGTTGTCCGCTTGTAACAGGCAGTCGTCCAGGTATGGATAAATTTGAATTCCCTGAAGCCTGCAATGAGCAATTACTGATGCCAGGCATTTTGTGAATACTCTGGGCACAGTAGATAAGCCAAAAGGCAATGCTGAGAATTGATAATGCTCTGATCCTGCAAGAACTCTGAGGTATCTTCTGCAATTTGGTCGTATGGGGACGTGCAGGTATGCCTCCTTGAGATCTAGAGTTACCAGCCAAGACTCCTTGCCCAGCATGGGAAGAAGTTGCTGTAGGGTCAGCATCTTGAATTTTGGAACAATGAGATATGTGTTCAGAGCGGACAGGTCGAGAATAGGTCTCCATTGGTTTTCCTTTCTTGGTACCAGGAAAAGTCTGGAATAAAATCCTTGTCCTTGTTCCATAGATGGTACCTTTTCTATAGCTCTCATCCTTAATAAGTGGTCTATTTGTTCTAGAGCGTTTGTCTTTTGGTTTGGTGGTAGGTTTGGCATTCCTCTCTTCCTTGGTAGAGTATGGAAGTGAAACCTGTAACCTTTGTCTATTGTCTGTAAAATCCATTTGTCTCCTGTAATGTAATGCCAGTTTACTGAAAATAAGGCTAGCTTTCCGCCTAAGGGTGCTTCTAGTTGTTCCCTGGTAGGTGGTATCAGAGCCAAGTCACTGTGATTGTCCTGTGGAAGTGGTAGTGGCTGGATCTGTGGCAGTACTTCTCTGGTTGTTAGGCTGCCACTGACGTCCCCTGTAGGCACCTCTGGATTGACCTCTGCCTCTTGGGCGCCTATTTCTGCCTCTCTGTGCTCTGGTGGTGTCTGGAAAGGACCAATTCTTAGAAGGCCAATTTCTACTAAACCTCGGAGGCTGGACCTGTAAGAAATCCTTGACTGTTTGGACAGATTTTGCTTTTTCTTCCACCTTCTTTAACACTTGCTGTGCAGGGGAGCCAAACAAACTGTGTTTTTCCATGGGGGCATCTAGGAGCTTTGACTTTACGTGGTCTGGTAAGGATTGCTCTTTTAACCATGCATGCCTTCTGACCACTGTACCAGTCATAGCTGATCTGAAGGAAGCCTCCAGTGCATCATAGCCGCATTTTAAGGAATGATTACTGACCTGCTGAGTGTTATGTACCAAATCCTGAAGGGACTTACGGTCTAAAGGTTCAGGAGAGGACAGTTTTTTAGTTATCTGATCTAACAAAAATTCCTGATACTGAATCATGAGGAATTGACAGTTTAAGGCCCTAGCCGAAAGAGTAGCAGAAGTATAAACTTTTTTACCCCATCTCTCTAATGCCCTAGATTCTCTCTCAGAGGGGAGGGGGTTTTTGGCAGAGGCAGCTGCTACAGCTTTGGGGCCCTGTGAAATAGTTTCAGGATCTGCAATAGGAGCCTTATACAAGTGATAATGTGTGTCCGGAACCCTGTAGCATCTGTTGGGCTTAGCAGGGGCCGGGGGAAGAGAGTCAGGGGCAGTACAAGCATCATTAAATGCATCATCCACAACTGTAAGTACTGGAGGAATGGCTAAAGGCCTATGCTGTGGCAAATGTAAAAAGGTCCTAAGCCTTTTCCTAGAATCTGGAAAATCCTGGCCCTGCCATTGAAATTGTTCTCTCATAGCATACAAGGTTTCCCCAAAAGAAAATTCCTCAGGAGGAGAGGCAGAAGGAATGGAGTCTTCTGCGTCAGAGTCCTCATATGGAGAATAAGGGCATTCTGGAGGATTTGAGTTTTCTGAATCATCAGAGGAATAACCTGTTGAAACTGGCTCAGGGGGCTCTGCTCTAGGCCTCTTCTCTGGAGGGGGATGAGAGGCCCCGTCAGGGTGAGGTTGGGATCCCCTGATCAAAGAAATGAGATCCTCTGCCAGGCTAAGCATTCGAGTACTAGAGCTAGGCCTGTGTGAGGGGGTTTTAGCAGGCACGGCCTTAGAAGATTTAGCTGCTTTAGCCCTAGAAAAAGCCTTAATTGACATGGATGCAGGTGGCCTAGCAGCTCCACGTGCAGGAGTAGATATGTCTAAGGGAATAGTATCTGATAAATCCTGAGAACCTGCAAGAGCAGGTGGAAATTCAGTAGCAGATTCAGCCATGCTGGATGAAGCCTTGGTTGTAGGAGGCATGCTTTCGGCCGAAGGAAGAACCGAGGACTCTGTTTCAGCCGAAACAGAGACACTCGCCGTTGAACCACGGACCGCGAGTGTCGGTCCTTTTCCTTACGCTTTTTAGCTAATTGTGAAGTCGGAGTCTCCGATGGCATGTTGTAAGCAAAAGCGGAGCCGAAAAACTCCTCTGCAAACTCCGACCGACGCCTAAGTGTCCGTCGGTTGAAGGAAGCACAGGCTAGACAAGCTGCTACGTCGTGGTCTGGGCCTAAGCAAGGAAGGCAGTAAGAGTGGAAATCCTTATGAGGTATTTGTTTCCCACAAGTTAAACAGTTATTCACTTTTTCTGACATCGGCTGAGGCAAGAAAGAGTCCCCAACGGGGTACTTAGCTTTTTAGAAGTCTTCGGTAGTAGTAATCTCTGGTTCTGACCGACCGGCACTTGCGAACAGCTTCTGCTTCGGGCGCCACGCAGCAAGAAAGACTCAGGAAAATGGCGTCGGCTGATGCCTTTATACCCAATTGACAGCAGCTATGACGTCGGGTGAAGTGCGACATCAGCCGAGGCCAGACCCAGACTTTGGAATCCGGCCGACCGAAGGGCTGCCTGAGGCAGGACAACCCATTTGTTAGGACTGCAGATGCATCCTTGAAGGACATCATTTTTTTTGCAAAGTTATATTACAATACACATTACTGCAGTGAAGACAGGTGAACAAATCTTGTTAGCACTCTAAACAGAATTCATTTTCTGGGAAAGACAAGTCTGATACTATTTCACTTTTACTAACATTGTGCAGTGTTTAAAGTACAAACTGGCATAAATCTTAGCTGGTCATCTTCAGTGGATACATCAAAATGTTATACATCCCTTTTAAATTTCAAAGTGCTATATAGGATCAATCGAGACTACTAGGCTACCTGGAGGTCATTTTAAGCCTAGCCATTTCAACCCATTGTAATACCACAGAGGTACAAGTCAATACCCAAGACTGCATTTAGTGACGACGGCCCATGTCCAGGAGGGCTGTGGGTGATATCCTGGTAAGAATATCCAACTGGACCAGGAGCCTGTTTTCAGCAGATGCCTGGGAAGAAAAGCTCAAAGGCAGTAACAGTAACAATACAAGCAATTAAAATATAACAAATTACATACAGAATATAAAAAAACATGCAATAGTGTGAACAACTGTGTAACAGTGAATAATTAACAGGAACATCAATACAGATGCAATTGAATGTACAGCTATGAGCAATACCGATGTGTGGGAAGGTAGGAAGCTAGATGCAGTAGGATAAGGGGAGATGATGGTAAGGGTTAGGGGAAATTAGCCTGAGTATGGCAGGAGCAGAGCCAATGACTAATAAGGTATTTTTTTAGGAGCTGTTTGAACTCTCGATAGTGCAGATTTTTTGCAATGGGGCTGAGGACGAGTATTCCAGAGTTTGGTAACTTTGAAAGAACAGAGAGAGTTGCCGTGACAGTTATGGGAAAGTGTAACCTTTAGCATTAGTTTGTCACAGGGTCTGAGGGACCTGAGATTAAAACTAAGCTGGACTAGGTTAGGGAGAGCAGGGCAATTGTTGGGTTGATGGACTATTTTGTGAGTCATGGTAAATTGATTGAGAGATAAAAGGTTAGGGAGTTCAAGCCAGCTGAGCTGGGAGAGAGAAGTGCAGTGGTGAGACCTGTATGGATGATTAGTGGCAAACTTGGCAATTTTTGTTGTAACAGGATTCTAGGTTATTGAGGTCGGACTTGTGCAGGTTTGTAAATATACAAGAGTCGAAGAGTGTAGAAAGCAGATGTGACCTAGCAGTGGCCAGCCTGGCACTTTTGAGTAAGGAATGCTTTAGCCTTGCAGAGGGTGCCAAGTTTCATACGAACTTTTTCAGCTGTCAGAGAAATATGTTTATCAAATTTTAGATTTTCATCTAGTGTGACACCTACAAGTGTAGTCTGGTTTGTGGGGGTCTATCTTGGCACCATTTGAGGAGAGGACAGAGAGGGTATTGGCATGGTCTGGATTTTTTGTTTTCGAAGACTATTATCTTAGTTTTGTTTCTGTTAGTATGAGTTGATGTTCATCAAGGTGTTTTTCTATGTCTTGAAAAGAAGTTTGCATTTTTATTTGAAGCTCTTGGGGTGAGGGGGCTGAGCAGATAAAGTGTAGCATCATCGGCATACTGGATGATGGAGGCTAGATTATTTGCCGAGCTGAGGTTGTTTGTAAATATGCTAAAGAGGAGAGGACCAAGTGCGGAACCTTGGGGGACACTGACAGAGATGGGGAGTGTGGGGGGGGGATTATTCTCCCATTTAGTAGCCTGCTATTGATTGGATAGACGGCTATGGAACCACGACAGGGATGACGTATAGAGGCTGCAGAATGACATCTTACTGAGTAATAGTAGTTGGTGGGAGAGGGTGTCAAAGGTTTTGGGCATGTCAACAAAGAAAAGAATCAAGCTGGTCTTCATTTAGGAGATGTTGAAAGCTGCTGCTGAAAGTTATTAGGGGAGTGCTAGTACTATGTTTAGGTCTAAAGCCGTGTTGGGAACTGGATAATAGCTTGCAACTATGGAAGTGGTGAAGGAGTTGATTGTGGATGCATTTTCTAGGATTTTTGCAAGGGGGGGGGGGGAGAGGATAGCTATGGGATGGAAGTTGGTTAGTTCTTTAGAGGGACCGCCTTTGTGAAGGGGAATGATATGTGATATTTTCCAGAGAAGTGGGTCATATTTTTCTGCAACAGAATGGTTAATCAGGATGAATATGGGGTAGGCTAAAGAAGGAGCTGCAAGTTTTAAAAATTAATTTGGAAGTTGGTCAGCTGCTAGACAGCACGGTTCTGGATTGGTTAGAAGAGTTTTTATGTAACTTGTTTGAATGGAAGTAAAAGTGAAAGGGTTGGGTGGTTGTCTGGAGGGGGAGTGGGTAGAGTAAGTGGTTGTTTATGCTGGTTGCCTAGTAGGGAGTTGAACTGAGTTGCAATGTGGTCGGAGTAATGAGAGGTGACTGGGGCAGCGGGTGGGGAACGACAGGTGCTGAGGAGATAGTCGATGCTTTGCCAGAATTTCTGTGTGTTGTTTAGTTGCTTCTGCTGGCATGTTTAGAAGTAGGTTTGTTTGTCTTTTTTTATTTGTTTCTTAGCTAGCTTCCATAACTGTTGATATGTTAAGAGGTATACATTATATTTGGTGGTGTGGTAAGCTGACCAGACTTAGGTCTGGTTTGTCAGTCAATATCCAGTCTAGTGTTGAAGGTAAGTAGTTAAGATTTCAGAGTTGAGCATGTCAAGAGGTGTGCACAGTGTAGTTGACCAACTTTGAAGGTGTTCCTAAACATTATGGCGACTACGCCACTTTTTCTGTTCACACTGTCCAATGTAATGATGTTATAAGCCAGTTGTGGTCACTTCAATCTTTTTAATGTGGGGCTTTAACCATGTTTCAGTTATCACAGCTATGTCTAGTGAATAGGTGGCTAGGCCACATGGAATTCACTAGCTTTCCATATGATGCTCTGGAGACAAATTGGAGGTTTTTGGAAAAGGGGGTTATTGGAAGAGCAGGAGTGCCAATCAAGGCAGAAATCACCAAGTATTATAGTTTCTTCTTAGACACTTCTTGAAGACTGGTTAAGTCGAGGCACTAAAGAATAAACACGTTGGATCCTGTTTCCTGCCTGTGTGTGGTATTTCTACTTTTGTTGAAAAAACAAGAAGCAAAAATCCACACCAAACAGGAACCCCAGTAACACCAACGAGTAAGTATCCAAAAACAATGACTGAGGTATGGCTCCAGTTCAAAGAAAAAGGTAAAAAAGCAATGAAAAATTCTTCAGTAACAGTACTGGTTTATTACAAAGAGACACAAGCGCTTTCACCAATGCTTCATCAGGTGTACTCAATCAGATAATAACCACACCTTATATAGTAAAATCTATTGACATCACATAGCATGCAGTATAGTATTTAAAAAGACACACATACAAAAACACTTGTTAAAAACATATCAATATACATAAAGTGTATAATATAAAATATAAATACATATGTATGTTCACAAAAATATTGTAAGATACATAAAATAAAAATATAAAAAACACCTCATCTCTTCAGACCCCTTTTTAAAAGAACTGGTCTGATAGGTAGACTTTCATTTAACCCATGTCCAAAATTGGCCCTTAGCATAACAATCCATCTAGCTTCTATCGCCTCAGTTCTTAATCTAACATCACCCTCTCTGATATTCTCAGATGTTGTGGAAAGAACCTGAAATTTAAGTGTGATTGTTACCTGTTCTACTGACATGTTTGGCTAGGGCATTAAAAATAGTACCCTTTTTGATATGATAGACATGCTCTTTTATCCTTTCCCTCAGGGCTCGGTGAACTGGAGCCATACCTCAGTCAGTGTTTTTGGATATTTCTACTTTTGTGTTTTGCTATCTGGTGGTTTTGTATTATAGTTTCTTGTTGTTTGTTTTTGTCCCCTTAAAATTTCTGCAGCTATTGATTCATTTGAGAAAACTTTGTGCAAATACAACTTGAATACCAAAATGTCTGCAAGGGGAGAAGGAAGTATACTTTAAACAAAAAAGAATGGGAGGCAATGCAATATTTACGCAGTAAAAATGATATTTATGTTTACATGCAGGCTGGCAAGGGAGGCAACTGGGACATCATAACAAAAGAAAAATATGTCCAAATGGCCCAGGTTTTGTTGTTGGATGAAAATGTGTATGAAAAATTACCTGCTTGTCCCTTAGATAGTTTTAATGGTGATTTTTTTGATTTGTTGGAGCGAGGTGAAAGATTAGGGTTCTTTACCCCTCAGGAAGTAAAGAAATTACTTGTTAAACATCCAAAGCATGCCAAGTTTTTTGTAATCCCAAAGGTACATAAGGATTTAGTGAACCCACCAGGCAGACCAATTGTGTTTGGCGTAGGTGCATATTTACAAAACCTTGGGATTTTCTTGGATGCACATTTGAAGAGTTACATGCTGAAGGTTCCCTCACATATTAGAAATAGCAAAGACTTCTCAGACATAGTGGGTGGCATGCCGTGGCAAGAAGATTATTGGGCATGCAATGATGTTAAATCATTATACACTTACATCAGTATTAAATGGGGAATTGAGGCATGTACGAAAATAATGGGGGAGGGCCCAAAAACTTTCTCCGTCCTGCAATTGTTAGAATTTGCGTTGACCCACAATTTTTTTGTGTTTGAAGATCAATATTATTTGCAGAAATCAGGTACGGCCATGGGGGTGGCATTCACACCTTCATATGTGATCATCTTTATGGGTTTTTTTTGAAAATAGATATTTTTATTGTAGTGATTTTTTCAAGCGCCATGTGGTGGTTTTTAAACATTACATTGATGATTTGGTATTTGTTTGTCAAGGTGAGGAAAATTAATTTTGCAAGTTTGAGTTGCATCGCAATGAATTTGGTCTGGAGTTCACATATAGAACACATAGAAGACCTATGCACTTTTTGGATGTGGATTATTTTGCGGTTGGAAATAGGGTTTCTTATAAACCTTTTACTAAAGTAACTGCAATGAACAATTTCCTAAGTGCGGATAGTATGCATCCCACTCATCTGTTGAATTCACTTCCATTTGAGAATTCAAACGAATTAGCAATAACACATCTGATAAATCGCAGATAAAAGGGAATTTGTTATAGTAAGAGAAAAATTGTTGGAAAGAGGGTATTCCTTGACAGTTCTGGATAAGTCTGAAAAGAAAGTCACGGGAAGTATACAGATGTCAGGTCCATTCACATCTAGGAGAACAACTGGGATAAGAGTAGGGACCAGGGAGCAGAGGGAAGTAGTGGAAGATATATTTTTTGTTAATAAATATTCTGACTTCTCTTCGGTTACTCATTTTTGGTCCATTGTTAAGCAGGACAGTGGGACATCTTTTTCCTGATAAGGTTACTTTCTCCTTTAGTAGATTTTGTAATTTAAAAGAGATTTTGAAAAGCAAATCATATGAGCATACGGGACCATGCAAGGGTACTTTTACTTGCGGTAAATGTAAGGTATGCAGCAAGGGAAAAAATCTAAATGGAGCAAGAATTAATGGTCGAATTCATAGGTCCCGTGGTTATTTCAGTTGTAATACTTCTGGGGTTGTATATATCTTGGGATGTGATTGCGAACAATCCTTGTGGTACATCGGCCAGACCAAAAGACCAGTTAAAAGAAGAATAATGGAGCATGTGGGGGACATAAGAAATGCCAGAATGGAGAGCCCAATAGCCCTACATTTTCACAAGGTACACAGGGGGTTTATGGATAGTTTAGTTTTTAGTGTATTAGCGAAAGGGTTTGAGAAACACGGTTTTGATTTGATAAGAGCATTGTTAAGAATGGAGACCAGATATATCATCAGTTTTAATACCCTGTGGCCTAATGGTTTGAATATGGAATTGGACCTGAACGTATGATCGTGTCTCAGATGACTGTGCTCTTGGTTATATGATGATGTCAGTATATGCATTTATACTGATTTTTCATAAATGTTTGTATGTTTTGAGAAGAGAAATTGGTTTCACAAAATATTTGCATTTTATATGAAAAGTTTTTGTAATGCATTTAGATTTTGTATTCCTAAGATATTTCTGTACAAGGAAATTTGTATTAATTGATGGATAAATTGAGAAGATTTTTCTTTTGTTCAATTCTTTCAGCGAGTAGAATGAATTGAATTATATAATTATATAATTTAAATGGATAATTGAGAGTCTTATTTAATATGGTATCCCAGATGATGAATTGATTCCTTGGAAGACTTGTGTAAGCCGAGGTACCAGAATCATTAGTAAAGTGTGGATATCTATACCAGTGTCCCGGTTTTTTTTTTTATTATAGTTTCTTGACTGAAATTGGTAGATGCCCAAGAAAGTAGACTTTCAATGGTGGGAAAATTATTGCCAAGAGGGATTTAGGCGGCAAAGACAATTATTGTTTTGCTTGGGTTGATTACGAGGCAAGTATTTAAGATTTCAGAGTTGAGCATGTCAGGAGGTGTGCAGTGTAGTTGATCAACTTTGAAGGTGTCCTTAAACATTATGGCGACTCCGCCACTTTTTCTGTTCATACTGTCCAGTGTAATGATGTTATAAGCCAGTTGTGGTCACTTCAATCTTTTTAATGTGGGGCTTTAACCATGTTTCAGTTATCACAGCTATGTCTGGTGAATAGGTGGCTAGGGCCGCATGGAATTCACTAGCTTTCCATATGATGCTCTGGAGACTGAAATTGGAGGGTTTTGGAAAGGGGGGGTAGGGGAGGGAGTGGGTAGTGGACTGCACAGCATTTGTTGGGGTGGTAGGTGGGGAAGCTTGCTGGCTGGGTGAGAGGTTATTGCTGGGACCTGGGTTTGAATAGATGTCAGGGTGGAGTTTGATTTGTGTTAGAGTGTAATAAAAGATGTCTAAGTTTGTTAATCAATTTTTGATATCTGGAATTAGGGTAGGAATTATGTATTTGTCTGAAAGGCATGAGGATAGAGGTTGAGTTGCTTTAGAGTTGTGGGATGATGGCAGTATATGTGGGGGAATTATAGTATGTGGAGGAAAGAGGGAGTGTTTGAGAGTAATGGTGTCTGACTTGGTATCAGTGAAGGGAGGTGGACCTATAATGTGACGTAAAAAAATAGATTAAAAGAATGTTGGTTAATAAGGAGTAGTAGATATACATGGTGGTGTGTACAGGTGGGGTAGTAGAGCTAAGTGCAGGAGATGGAATGGGTGCAGTGAGTTGATAGAGGGTAGCTATTGGTCTAAATAAGAGAGGGTAGGGTAGAGGGGGTGGGGCTGAATACTTAGAATGGCAGGTGTGGACAGGCAGTGGGAAGTGAGGGGCATGATTTGGTTAGGTATAAAATTAATGAAGGTGGGAATGGGGGTAGGGTAGGAGAGCAAAGTCAGCCAGAGCGAAGCGAAGCGAAGGGCAAAGGGAGCAGGCAGGGGTAGGTCCATGAGGCAGACTAGTAAAAGGACACAGCAAAAAATATCAGTTGTGGAATACCGTAATACAGGTCAGTGTAAGCCAAGAGATAAATTGACAATGTTACACTGTTTGGGTATGGGTTATGTATTTTATCACTGTAGTGTACCACTAAATTAAATAATGTTGCACCAGCTACTTGAACAAGAGGTACATGCTGTTCCCATGTCTGGGCTATGGAAGGGGCTTGGGGGGATGGGTAACTATGACTACAGTGCTCCCATTTAGTGTGAAAGCCACTGAGTGGACATAAGCAATGCTAGCTGCTATATTTTGGCAGAATAACTAGAAAACGTATTACTGCAGTTGTTTCTTGTGTACTTCTGTAGTCTTTGGACCCTGAATTTTTAGTGTGCAGTTAAAGACAGGGAACCAGATTCAGAATTAATTAAAAAGCATAAGATAATGTAAGTATTCTGTGAACAATAAATGCTATTAAGACAGTGCAAACAGCAATGTTATCAGTACGTTTTCTTTACAGTGATAGTAGTGAATTTATATTTTTTTTCCAAAAATGCCTTAATATACTATAATGAACACAAATTAAAAATTATATTTTTTGCTATACTTTCACAAACTAATCATATCTTGGAACGTATGGTTTAGAGACATACTGTTGGAACATTTTTATTAATGAGAATCTTTCATATGACAAGAAATTCTTCTAGGAGTGCAAGGAATGCATGCATATTGATATATTTACAGAACTATGAAAACATAGGCTTAATTCATAATTAGCAATATAAATATCACCATCTCCAAAGATGTGCAACTTATAGTGCAAGTTATCAAAGCTAGTTTTCTTCAACATCTAACGTTTCCCGTGATGTCATGCAACAGTTTGCAAGTCACTTTTTTGAAGTATTAAGTGCATATGGAAATATTGTTTACTTTCATAACTATTAAATAACTAACACCATCTCAGGTACAGTGTTCAGAAACTTCATTGTCAATGTTCACTTATATCTCCTACCATGGCATATCACACTACATCTCTGAATAAGATATGGAGTTAATCATTATGAAAATATGAACCTAAATATGAACAAGTGACAAACAGCAATTCATTTCTCTACTGCTGCAGAACTTTACAGACTAACAATCTTAGTGTCATTTTGTTAATAACTTCTTGCCTTAATACTACCTGCTTTTAGCTGGCAAGTCATTTAAAGAAGCAAGACCCAAAAATGGTCTGGACACCTTAAGGAGGTACGGGTGTGAAGTGGAAGCATGAGAAAGGCTTGAATGAGTTGCTGACTGAAGTGTTAACCATATTTATTTATTTTATTTTACATTTGTTGACCGGGATAGTCCGACTGGATATATGTCCATTTTCAGCTGAGGCCTGGGGAGAAAAGCTCCAAGACTTTACTAAAAAAAAAAAGTACAAAGTGATTAGATGCTAAGCAATATACAAGTCACTGATAGTTGTACAAAACATATACAAAAAACAGTTTAGGGAGTTTTTTTTATATGTGTGTGCATATAAATATATATATAAATATATATATATAAATAAATATATAAATATATATATATAAATAAAAATATAAATATATATATATAAATAAATATATATATATATATTTATATATATATTTATATATATAAATAAATAAATAAATATATATATACATATATATGTATAAATAAATACTATATAAATATATATATATATATATATATATATATAAACAAAAAAATATATAAATAAATAAATATATAATATATATAAATATATATATATAAATATATATATATAAAAATATATAAATATAAAAATATATAATATATATATATATATATAAATATATATATATAAAATATATATATATATATATATATATATAAATATATATATATATATATATATATATATATATATATATAAATATATATATATACACATATACACACATGTCTATCAGCCTACTGGTACCATAGGAAGTGTATTTCTTCAGTAGATTAACGGAGAGTAAAAAAACAAAGCAACAGCGAGAGGTATAATAGCCAACAGAGGTGGCCATGGATGAGGTGAATATGTTCAGTCAGGATTAGTGCAAGGGCATAACCATTGTGAGTTTAGGAGGATTCTTAGTTGCTTTTTAAACAGTGCAGTGGATGAATGGGATGTTAGTTCAGTTGGAAGCTTGTTCCAAATGTTACCAACAGAGTTAGTGAACAGGCAGTCCCCAGACTTGTTGTTGGCTTTTAAGGTAGATACTAGTATTCTATTGGCAGATCGTAGGGTTGTTAGGTTTTTGTATGGGCTAATAAGCTTACAGAGTATGGGAGTATGTGTGGGATGATGCAGAGTTTTATGAATAATTGTTAAGTTGCTGTATAAGAAGCTGACTTTGCAATTCCAGCCAACCAAGTAGTTTGAGATTCTGGCAGTGATGGGTTCTAAATGGGGATCCAGTGGCAAATCTGGCTATGTTATTATAAGATGTTGCCAATTTATTGATATTGCTTTTGGAGAGGTTTGTATAAATTGGGGAGGCATAGAGAAGGGTGGAAAGTAGATGAGTTTGGGCAATAGTAGACCTAGTTGAAACTGTGAGAAAGGGTTTAAGTCTATAAAGGGAACAGAGTTTTTTATTAACTGATTTAATAGTTAGGTTAACGTGTGTGTCAAAATTAAGATTATCATCAATTGTTAGACCTAGAAGTTTGGTAGTTATGTCGGGAGCTATTTTAGTACCATTGTTGGATGTGATTGTAAAGTTAATAGTGGTGGACTTTAGGGTGGGAGTGAATAATAGTTTTTTTGGGGGGGTTAAGGATGAGACAGCGTTGATGGAACCATTTTTCTACTAAGTTAAATACTGTTTGGTTCTTGGTTTGAAGCTCTGCAGGTGAGGAGGCGCTACATATTAATGTTGAGTCGTCGGCGTACTGAATGCAGGTGGCCTGTGGTATGGATGTTTTTAGATCATTAATGAAAATGGTAAATAGGAGAGGTCCCAGAATGGAGCCTTGAGGGACACCAAGAGAGATAGGGAGCTGAGTGGATAGTTTCTTGTCCCAGAGGACACTCCTTAGGTACCATCCACAACTGTAATTCTGACCTTCTCCAAGTATTTCTGCTACTCCATTTCATCTGAAAAAGGAAATAGATGGGTTGTGGGTGTCTACTACAAGTGCACAAGTCCCAGGTGATCATAGATCATGGTCTCAGAATAAGTGTGTATGACTTTTTATAGCTTGCATGGACTGCCACTTGTCCTCAAACTCAACTGCATGCTTAGGCAAGATGCGGAGATGGTGGATCTGTCACACCTTGGCCAAAGTCACCAAAATTGAAGCACTGCAAGTCCAGCAGCTATGAGGAGGAGTGCAAGTTAGGCTTTCAGGCTGCAATCAGGAGGGGGGTTTAGGTTTAGGGAGCTGGGAAGAGTTTTAGGGTAAGTGGGGGCTTCATGTTTAGGGAAAGGGAGTGGAGCTGTAGTATTAGGAAGTGGGAGGAAAGTGCTACAGTTAGGGTTATGCACCACGTGGGAGTATTATGGTTACAATTCTGGCTCTAGTACGGCTATGCACTTCAGTGGGGGGGTCTAGGTCATTAAATGGGATTAGGTTAGAGGGAGTTAAGGCACTCAGGGATACTAGCACATGAGCACTTACAGTACACCTGGCTATTACGGTTCAGAAAATGATTCAAACATTTTGACAGATCATAGTATTCCCCCCTCCCCAGTTACAAATAGCACTTCTCACCGTGAATGCCTGCAACTCACGTTTATAATATTAATCATCATCATGGTCTTCCCTCAGACTGTATACAAATATTCACTCCTCAAAAGCTGGCAGTGAAGAAGTGATTGAAGAATGCATGTTTCTGTTTTCTATGGTATTTACAACAAATGATCATAAAGTGCCCCTTGGTTAATATTAAGACCTCAAATTTCCTACAAGTGATCTTTGCAACATCACATCATGAAGTGTGCACTGCTGATGTACAACTATAACAGTTTAGCACAAAATATACAATAGTTCACAAGGATGATCCATAAAATGATTAATCTGAAAGGATTGTGCCAAAGTATTCAGAAATGATATTACAAGCCTGAAGTTATTTTTGCTAGTAACTTTACTAAGGTTTAATATTTTTCACACAAATTTCCCATGCTATGCATGGCATTCCCCCTCATGAAGTAATCCAATGTCAATGTACAATCCTAACAAAGTAATTTTGCACGCAATTATAAAAATTCCATACATCAGTAGCAGAATCACTCTTGTAGATAGAATGGTGAAATAATGTCACTCCTCATCATAAGGACCCTTAAAACAACTGTGCTGAAAAGTTGGGGGAATACACAAAACTTTGTATTCTACTCCTCAGTGTCATAGCTAACACATGAAGGCCTGCTCTGCATCATCAAATAAATGTCTTGGAAAAAAAACTTTAAAGCAAAAACAAAGCCATCAAATAGAGTAGTCTACAACACTGCAGTGGTATTACAACACTCACAGGTAGCACTTGTCTTTTGGCCTCAAGCATCTCAATGCCCCTTGGAGAGGATAACATCTGTATATCCCTTTGTGTCTTACTGCATATTTACCAAGGAAACATATCGGATGGAAAAGGCATTTACTATCATTTTTAAGCTGCTGACATCTGAAATGCAGTCTTATCAGAGTAAATCAGCAGGCTCTACAAAACTTTGTTTTGTGGTTATCCTTTGATATATTCCTGAAATTATGTTCCTATTACATTGCAAGTCTGTTCAGTGAAACATCTACCCTGTTAAGGGACATTCATGTAATCCAGCCAGCCAGTAGTGGCTGGGGAGGGATTCAGTGAGGAGATACCTCAGCAACAAACAAAGAATTATTACACTGTTGAACGTGATATGCAACAGGACAATTTGAGAAATAACACAAACAACTACTGCTGCATGCACTTACTAGGTGCCTTCTGGCAGTCTGTGTTGTCTTTATAAGTTAATTTGGTTGCACTGGTGCATGTCCAACAGGTTTTGAACATTCTCTGAGTACACCCAGCCTCAAGAGAAAGATACCGGCTATTCCCAAACAGTGTATTTTCTGGCCTGGCAGACTGACAACACAGGGACAAAGGGCTAATCTAATGTCACCCACAGGTACAGCACTATGTCTCACTTCAGTTACAACACTAATAATCAAAAGCATTTTTTCCAGTTTGTCTTTGCCAACAGGTTAAATACATGCATCACCAGCAAAACAACCAAATATATCTGCTATCAATTATAATGAATTAGTAAACAATAAGCTTCACTTTGAAGGAACTTGATTTGGTTTCTCCAGATCTATATAAAGATGTAGTTTTCAACTGTTGACATAATGGGCCATATTGTCTGTGTGTAGCTTAGTCTGCCTAAGATTCAGAGGGTTAGAAGTGTCAGTGTGTGTGTGTGTGTGTGTGTGTGTGTGTGTGTGTCTGAGGAGGATCATAATCTATGAAAACAAACCCTTCCTCACTGGATCAAGTGTGACGACATCTACATTCAATTGGACCGTCACATAATGAACATCAAAGGTTAGCTCCACAAAGAAGGAAGGAAGCCATGCAAAAGCAACAGGCAAACAGACTGCCACCAAATGCCTTCCAGGGAGGACCAAATATATGACAAAATATGTGGGGGCAAGATAAGGGAATGAACTTGCAACAAACCAGCAAGGATAAGCCTTGGATCAAAAACATACCAAACATCACAAAAACAATACCAAGTGGTGACAACTGAGAAAAAACAGGCCTATCATAATCGTGAGGATTAATAATGTGTCTAATGAATAATGTATCACATTACCTTTACAGTTCCTTCTCATTGGTTCAATAATGTGTCCCCTACTCACTGAACCTTTTCTGTACATTCTGAGCTTAAGCTCCCAGTAATACAAGCAGCATTTACATCTGTACTTAATGCTTACTAATGGGCTAAAATACAATATTTACTTCTGCAAAAAGAAAGTTAATCCAATAGTCATACCTGCATATCTCATTCATTAATGCATAAACTTTAAAAACATAAAAAAGCCTAACTCAACACCATACACAGAAACTCGATCAGGAATAATCACAAAAAGTGAACAATAAAATAATGGCATTAAAAAGCATCATAGCACAATACTTGGCTATAGACCCAGTTTTTTTTTTAAACCTAGACATGCTTCCTAGTAAAATTTGCAAGTTTCTGGTTCCCAATGTTTTTTTTGGGGTATATATAATTGGGTATGAGTGACTCAGCATTTACAAGCTTCCTCTCTCTAAAAGACGTAGGTGCCAGGCCAGGGCTACATTTATAGTTCCCCCATCCACTGATCCAAGTTTAACTTGAATAGGTGCAGGGAAGAACTCTCCTTCACATAGACAGGAAGACTGTTCCAGAGAAGAGACCCTCTGTGAGAGCAATCTGTTCCTCCAGCATGTCCCTACTTATGATGCAGGCAAGGTTTAAGTTCTTGGATCAGGTGTTCCTGATGGTATTTGTTTTACCGTTATGTAACAGGTCCATTAGAAATGTACCAGAGGATGCTCTGTATGCCAGGCATAAGTCGTCTTTCAGCAGCTTGTAGGATACCAAATAGAAGGGTTAGGCTTTGAGTGCATCTGCACAAGACTTGGTTTTCTACACTACATAGCTTTTTTGTGAGGGATTTCTGAGGACACCCCAGCTGATGCATATGCCTGGCCAGATACAAACCGAAAGGGTCACTGTGCTCAATAGCTAGTCTTATAACATTACAGCACAATGGAACAATGACATGTTTGGATCTATATGACATACCCCTGAGTATATGTTCTACAACATAAAAAGATTTCCTCACTACAGCAGACAAATGATGGTGGAATGCCAAATCACTGTCTACATGCACCCCCAAATACCTGACTACAGAATCTACTCTTAGGGGTGTACTGTCAATGTAGCAGTTTTCTGGAGTTGCCATCTTTTCAAAAGATACTATGATGCATGTTTTTGCTTTGAGTTTTAGACTACGACTCTGGGACATCTTGGAAGATTTTTGTGTCATGGAGGGATTCGATAACTGCACCAAATATGCAATGACCTGGAAACTTGGTCAGCTAGAGGCCCTTGATGTTAGCCTTGACATGAGAGTAGATTACAAATCCTTCTTCAGTGTTAAGAATACCTATACTGAAGTCTAAAACCTTAAATAGTCAATTAAACAGTCACATGATATCAGCCAGCCTATAAACACAAAAATATACAATAATCATTTAATTACTTTAAAATTGTTTATATGCATAAAAGTATATATTAAATATACATAATAAAATAGAAACAATTTTAAAGTAATTAAATGATTATTGTATATTTTTGTGTTTATAAGCTGGCTGTTATCATGTGACTGTTTGACTATTTAAGGTTTTAGAATTCAGTATAGGTATTCTAACACTGAAGAAGGATTTGTAATCCGAAAGCTTTGTTGCTTTATCAGAGAAGTAGATGCCAAACAGCAGCAGCCCCAGCATTGAGCCCTGAGGCATCCATCCCATTAGTAACCAGTCCTTTTGTTGAGGAAGACTCCCCTAGTCTAACTTCTTGGGTCCTGTCTGTAAGCCATCGGGCTATCCACTGGTTTTGTAGGGGTTTATACCTAGTTTAGTGAGTTTTCCTACAATGCCTGACTGGGGTATTGTATCAAATGCCTTGGCCAGGTTGAGATAAGCAGTATGCACCCATATGCCCTTGTCCACTGCTTTGTTGACAGTCTCAAAAAAGTCAACCAGGTTGAGTAAGCAAGACCTGCCCTTGACAAACCCAAACTGATTAAGGTCCAATGTTTAAAGGTTACCAATGTCGTCATTTAGGATACCCATAAGTATTCTCTCCTTAGTTTTGCATATCACGCTAGTCAGGCTTGGGAGTCGATAATCCCCCGGGTCAGTGGATGGCCCACCCTAGTGCAGCAAAATAACTGCTGCAGTTCTCCATTTGTTTGGCACAAAACCTGTTTGGAGGCTGTGGTTAAACAGGGTTTCAAGTGCTCCCAATAGTTCATGCTTTATGCTATTAAGGAGGCATACTGGGATATTATCAGGACTCATTGATGCAGTGCTCTTAGCCTTGAAGAGAACCTTGAGCACCTGCTCTCTAGTGATGGTTTTTGGGAGTTATGGATGTGAGTATTTCCTGAGGTGCATCTAGTGGTGATTGGGTAAACTGGAGCTAGATTTATAAGCCAGGAGATTTGCTATATCTTCTTATTCCACATAGGTGGCACCTCTTACAAATAATTTGGTACATTGCTTTGAACTGCCTATAAGGTTAAGGACAAAGCTGAAGAAAGCCTTGTGATTGTCCTTGGAGGCTAATTTTACCTGAAATCTGCCTTTAGAGGACTTCATTATCCCAGAGTTGCTTGCTTAAATTTTTTTTTTCTTGTTAATACTTTGCTGGGCATTGCACCTCCTAATTTTTGAATTTCCTCCTCTTGTTATATAACTTACTGATGTTAGGATACCACCAGGGTGGCTTGTTTTTTTTAGTTGATCC
Source organism: Protopterus annectens (assembly GCF_019279795.1). NCBI lineage: Eukaryota > Metazoa > Chordata > Ceratodontiformes > Protopteridae > Protopterus > Protopterus annectens. The sequence goes on along the minus strand of NC_056725.1, from coordinate 1,060,645,984 downwards.
TGTGCTTAATCCAAGTAGACTGTCTCTATGCAGCTGTTAATATATACAATTATAAATGGTTTCTGTGAATGCCTCCTCATACGCAAGAGTATTCTCAGAGTTTGGGAACTAGAAATTTTGCCCGTCTTTTTCTTAGTAGCAGGAGGTTTGCTCTAGAATAATAAAAGTTGCAGGGTAGCCAATGTCCCTGTTTTTACCTTTACTTTAAAGGAGACAGCTTTATGGTCTGACACAACTAGCAGGGACATTTATTTAGGGAGAGTGCAACATTTTGCCACGTTTGTGAGGACCAGTTCAAGGATGATTGTATTCCTAGAGGGCATACAGACTAACGGGTTCAAGGTGCCTGCATTTACAAACTCCAGGAATCTTTGTTACTGCACACTAGGGGTAGTGTATGATTCCCAGTTTATACTGGGGTAGCGAACGTCATCCATGAGTATGGTGTCAAGTTGAATGAGGAGCATCTCTAGTAAAGTAAATATGTATTATGGTTTTCCTGGGCCATAGAGGAGGACCTATAGCTTACACAGATATGGCATGGAACTTGAACATAGTTTGGACATGGAGAAGCACATGTACATCATACTGACAGACGGTCCTGAGGGTTGTTTGTTTTCAACATAAATAGAGTCATCTCCACCTTTTTGTCCCTTCCTGTGTAGTAGTTGGTCTAAATGTGTGGAAATCATTGTAGCCCTTTACTGTTGAGGTGCACTCTGCAGCTTTAAACCATGTCTCAGTAACTGCATAGATGTCTATATTCTCAAAAGAAAGAAGAGCTTGCAGTGAGTGGAATTTCTTGTTTAAACCCCCGGCATTGAGCAGTAACACCATCCCATTTTCCTGGACTGGTTTATCAGGTTAGCAATGCATAAAAAAGGCAGTATGGGGGTCGATAATGTTTTAGCTAATATTCAAAATCCTAAAGGGGACATGTGCAGGCCATCCCTGGCAAAGCAGCATAGTCTGTCGACCATTTCCTCCCAGGCTAACAAATATTGCACCCCCTTCAAATGGCACCAAAGTCCATGCCAACTGTTCATGTCATTTGATTCAAAAAGCTGAAAAGTAACACCAATGCATGCACAAATAGTGTGTAAGTGGTGAGAAGCCCACTGCAGCAGGCAATCTCTGAGATTTCCTCTAATGCTTTTGGTAGCTTTATCACATTTCTCAAAATCCTTGAGCTCCTGTGTACAGGAGCTTGGATGTCTCTGTCCACTACAGACCACGATGTCACATGCCAGATAAAAAGACACTTTATGCTTTTGCACTTGCAAAGTTTGATCCCCGTGCACTGAATGAGAGGTCAAAAATGCACAAAAACAAACTAAATATTTATCCAGCTGAGCACAATTAGAAATGCATATCATACCTCTCAATTGTCCAGATTTTCAAGTCATATTCTGGCAAATCACTGTGTACTGAAGTTACTAAATAATGACAAACATTTGAGTTTCAGACATCATATCCTTCACAAAATGCATGCTAACACAAAACCTGTTATTCTAGCTACTTTAAGTTTATAAGAGTAATATTTAAAATGTGCTCCTATTTCTGGGTCTTTGTCCAGCTATGTTTGTTCAGGTCTGAGTCCTATGTTTGACTGACAAGATCACAAAGGAATTTGCCCTGGGATACATGGTCAGGATGTCAGTCCACTTCAGTGGGAATTTATAGAGGGCATTCAGATACTTCCAAACTGAAAGGATAGGATTCCTTATGTTCCATGGGAAGCAGTGGGTAAAGGCTCAATAGCCTTCTTCCCCAGATGCAAGTTTACACATTACATGGGAGAACAGGAGAAACAGACCGATCACTGATTAGCTTTATAAACGTTAGCTACACCCACAAAAGTCGCAATCTGGAATACAGTTGTGAAGGTGAATATTTTGACTATTCTTGGCCATCATTTATAAGGCTCTCACAATCCACAAATTATTTTCCCAGAAAGTCACACTCCCTTGCACCTAACACCAGCAGGGATTAGCATAAATTTATTAAAACTGCACGTAATAGACAAACAGCAGGAAAGCAAAGGGTATAAGGTGAGAGGACCCCAACACTGTGTCAAAGCACACTACAGGTGAATCAGAAACTTAAGCAGCTACAACAGAGCACAAAGTGACTATCACACTGTGTAAAGTGTACAATTATGTACTTGTAAGGACAAAGCCCACCAGATGACAAAACCACAGCTGAACATGCAACTGGGGCCATCCTTATGGGCCCAAAAGGACTAGATAGATAAAAAAAATGCCTCCTCAAATCTAGCAGTAAACCTTCCCCTTCACTTAAGATTGAGAGAGACCTGAGGAGAAGACTTCCAGATCCTTCATCTGACCCTTCACTGGAGAACAGTGGGGATCTCTTAGCATGAGTTCCCTGGGTGCAATCATGCTCAGAAACCTCAGACTTAAGGAGGTCATTATTTATCATTCCATAATGCATCTCCAAGGTGGTTACTGGGTATGACCCTCTCACATTTCTCTCGTATGCAGGACACAGGTGTAAAAGTCCATCCCTCACCAGTTAACGAAGAAGCTATGACTCATGTCTAGCATTTGGTTCCTCTTATATACTGCTTTCAGTGTGGAACTGATCTGTTTTTTGTGATGGATCCTCCTGCCTGCCCCTGTGCTGGCTACCCTTCACAGCTGCCATCTTCTTTGTGGTGCTGTAGATATCAAACTTCTCTCCATCTGCAATAGGTGGCAGGACTGAAGTAACAGCACTGGTGGAAATGCTTTACATTGTGTTCTACTGTCAGGCAATAAAGACAGTAGTGGTCTCTTGTTATTTGGGCTACATCTTGAGTACATTTAAGGTACATGTGCTTTAGGCATCAAGCAAAGAAACATTTTGATGATGTACACTAGGAATGAAAAACAGAACAGAACTCTAAGCAGAGGAACATTCGAATGATGTACACTAGGAATGAGAACAGAACTCTTAATATGAGAACATTCCAATGATGTACACTAGGAATGAGAAAAGTACTCCATGAGCACAGGACCAGTCCAATGATGTACACTAGAAATGAGAACAGAACTCTGTGAACACAGGAACATTCCAATGATGTCCAATATTACTGAAGAGAGATCTGTGAGCATCTGAACATTACAATAACATACATTAGCAATGAGAAAAGAACTCTGAGCACAAGAAACATTCCAGTGACGTACACCAGGAAATGGGTTACCACCTTTTAAGCGGGCCAAAGTGGGGCATGGGGGTGTGGCCAATATAACACTGGCCACACCCTCTACCATGACATCACCAGAGTGGTGAAGGAGATTCTGTTATGGGTATGACGGGTGGTTGCTGGAGTAGCAGCTGGATGGATGAATGACTGGATGGCTTGATGGATGGAAGGCTGAATGAATGGATGCATGGCTTGATGGATGGAAGGCTGAATGAATGGATGCATGGCTTGATGGATGGAAGGCTGAATGAATGGATGCATGGCTTGATGGATGGAAGGCTGAATGAATGAATGCACGGCTTGATGGATGGAAGGCTGAATGAATGGATGCACGGCTTGATGGATGGAAGGCTGAATGAATGGATGCACGGCTTGATGGATGGAAGGCTGAATGAATGGATGCACGGCTTGATGGATGAAAGGCTGAATGAATGAATGCACGGCTTGATGGATGGAAGGCTGAATGAATGGATGCATGGCTGGATGGATGACTGGCTGCATGAATGGCTAGGGGCTGGCTGGAGCAGCTGCTGGAGGAGGACGATGGCTGGCTGGCTGGACGAGGACGATGGCTGGCTGGATGGATGGACGAGGAAGATGGCTGGCTGGATGGATGGACGAGGAAGATGGCTGGCTGGATGGATGGACGAGGAAGATGGCTGGCTGGATGGATGGACGAGGAAGATGGCTGGCTGGATGGATGGACGAGGAAGATGGCTGGCTGGATGGATGGACGAGGAAGATGGCTGGCTGGCTGGATGGACGAGGAAGATGGCTGGCTGGCTGGATGGACGAGGAAGATGGCTGGCTGGCTGGATGGACGAGGAAGATGGCTGGCTGGCTGGCTGGACGAGGACGATGGCTGGCTGGCTGGCTGGACGAGGACGATGGCTGGCTGGCTGGCTGGACGAGGACGATGGCTGGCTGGCTGGCGGGACGAGGACGATGGCTGGCTGGCTGGAGGGACGAGGAAGATGGCTGGCTGGCTGGAGGGACGAGGAAGATGGCTGGCTGGCTGGAGACGAGGACGATGGCTGGCTGGCTGGAGGGACGAGGACGATGGCTGGCTGGCTGGAGGGACGAGGACGATGGCTGGCTGGCTGGAGGGACGAGGACGATGGCTGGCTGGCTGGAGGGACGAGGAAGATGGCTGGCTGGCTGGAGGGACGAGGACGATGGCTGGCTGGCTGGAGGGACGAGGACGATGGCTGGCTGGCTGGAGGGACGAGGACGATGGCTGGCTGGCTGGAGGGACGAGGACGATGGCTGGCTGGCTGGAGGGACGAGGACGATGGCTGGCTGGCTGGAGGGACGAGGAAGATGGCTGGCTGGCTGGAGGGACGAGGAAGATGGCTGGCTGGCTGGAGGGACGAGGAAGATGGCTGGCTGGCTGGAGGGACGAGGAAGATGGCTGGCTGGAGGGACGAGGAAGATGGCTGGCTGGAGGGATGAGGAAGATAGATGGCTGGCTGGAGGGACGAGGAAGATAGATGGCTGGCTGGAGGGATGAGGAAGATGGCTGGATGGAGGGACGAGGAAGATGGCTGGCTGGAGGGACGAGGAAGATGGCTGGATGGAGGGACGAGGAAGATGGCTGGATGGAGGGACGAGGAAGATGGCTGGATGGAGGGACGAGGAAGATGGCTGGCTGTAGGAGGATGGCTAGCTGGATGGAGGAGGAGGAGGATGAGGATGGCTGGATGGAGGAGGAGGATGGCTGGCTGGCTGGAGGATGGCTTGGTGGAGGATAAGGAAGATAGTTGGTTGGCTTGGAGGATGGCTGGATGGAGGAGAATAGCTGGCTGGCTCTTTTTTTTTTTTTTTATTATAACAAATCTTGGTCTTTTTTTAGAGGCTGCAGAAGTGCTTAAAACAAAAGTTCTCCTACAGCCGAGATTTTTGCAGGGCTTTTCCTGCCCCAATCCCCACCCCTTTCGTGAACTGCAGTCAATTGCTGCACGAATTAAAGCACCCGGACCTAACAGGCAGCAGCTTTGCCTGCAGGTCCGAGTTGGTGACGTAACTCAATTGCCGTGAAAAAGCCGGAAGTAATTGCGACTTTTCCACAGCAATTCAGTGCGATCGCAAAAGTGTGACTTTTCAGGTCCCACTACTTGATACTGTGGGCAACGGGATAAGGTGGCTTAACCCGTGAGTGTCCCGCTGACAACGGGACAGGTGGCAACCTTACCAGGAATGAGAATATAAATATGAGAGCATGAGAACATCTCGGTGATGTCCATGAAGAACATGAACAGATCTCTAAGCACAGGAACATTTTTATTTTATTCTGAATTTGTTAATCAGTGTAATGCACTGATACCACTAAACTCACTTCAGTCTCAGCCTGGAGAAAACACAAAAGATAGTTGACAAAATGCAATACATTTTTAGATTATAAGCAAAGTGAGTATCATAGCTTGCTTGATGATATATAAAGGCAACAGATGAATGATATGTATACAGAGTGACTAAAAACATAGTATATACATATATTATATACAGACTGACATCAGACTTGACATGTTGAAAGAATCAATCACAATCAAAAATAACAGAGCAAGATAGGTAGACAGAAAAAAAATTAAGCGGGTAAGTTATATGACCAGTGATATAGCAGTTGTGTTTTCCTAGAGTCTTGAAATATGTTTTCATTATGAATGGAAAATGGAAAAGAAAAATGATCTTCAAATAAGAAGGGATAGAAATACACAGTTTGGGGACCAAGGACTGAGAAAGCATGATCTGTGCACTAAGGCCTAGCTTGGGAGGTTTGGAAGAGAAGACATGAGTGGTTGAGATGTCTAAAGTTGTATATTGGTGCATCTGTGAGTAGTCTAGAAGCTAGAGGAGGGAATGTATCATTCTTGAGAAGTTTAAATAGTAGAGAAGCAAGCAGAAAATCGGCACATTGTTTCACAAGTAGCTAGCTAGCTGGTTCAATGACTGTGCAGTGGTATTCAATTTTGGGGAGAGAGTGAAGAGTCTGCAAATAGCATTTGAAATTGACAATCTTATTTGAAGATCATTTTTCTTTCTTTTTGAGACAATTTTCTAGCTACATCAGTACAGTGCCTTTACCTATAGTGTATCTACAGTTTCTGGATAGAAAAGGAGAGTTCCCACTAGCCCAGAACAGGAGAGAGTTGATTTTGTGTGTACAGTCCAGGTGGAGTTGGACATTTAGGAATGGGTCCAACAAAACCCCTACACATTTGAATGACATGACATTTTCAATAGTGATAAGATGATACACAGTTTTTAGAGGTCTGGAAAGAGAAGTCCGCTGTTGTCTAGTGCTAAAAAGCATTGTTTTAGAAGAGTTCAGCAGTAATTGTTTACCACTGACCCATTGAATAAGGGCATGAAAATCAGCCTGAAGTTCAAGCTCAAGAGAAGCGGCAGAATGGTTAAAGCAGAATAGGACCACGTCATCAGCATAAAGTAGAAGAGGAAGATGGGATAAGTCGAAAGGAAGTTTGTTAATGTAAACAGAAGAGAGAGGTGCCAGAATAGAGCCCAGAGAGAGACCTTTCTGCAGAGAGACTGATGTAGAGGTTTATGAATTAAAATTAACTGAGAAGTGCCAGTTAGAGGGGTAGTTGTGAGCCAGGCCAGTGTGTTATCACTAATACCGATTTCAGTGAAATGGTCTAGGAGAACTAAGTGAGCAGCAAGATCAAAGGCTTGGAAAGGTGAATAAAAATTGCTACAGTAATTAGGCCTTTGTCCATTCCAAGAAGAATGTTTTCACTGAGTGTCCAGATGCATGTGGATGTACTAAAACCAGACCAAAAGCCCTGCTGCTTTTGAGACAGGTGGTGGTAAACACTCCAGTTCCAATGACTTAATTTAATGACGGAATGATAACATTCAAATATGTCCACCAGGAATGAGAAAAAAAAACTCTTGGACACAGGAATATTCCAATGATATATACCAGGAACAAGAACAGAACTCTGAACATAGCACCATTCCAATAATAAACAGTACAAAAGAAGAAAAGAACACTCCAATGATGTACACCAGGAATGAGAACAACTTTTTTGAGCATAAGAATATTTCAATGATGTACACTGGGAATGAGAAACTCTTGTGAGCATAGCACCATTCCAGTTATCTACACTAGGAATGAGAAAAAACATTTCAATGATGTACACTAGGAGTGAGAACAGAACTTTTTCAGCATAAAAATATTTCAGTGATGTACACGGAATGAGAACAGAACTTTGAGTTGCAGAAAAGAACTGAAGTGAAAAGTACTCCCTCATAGTCTGACACATTAAAGTTCAATTAAACAACGGCCGCATGCAAGTATGGATATGCTCACATGCACACACACTCCAAACATTGGAAATGAGATTTCAGAAATATGGTAAACTGGAGATACCACAAATGAATCCCAATGAATACCCACAGCAGTGGGAACTTCAAAGTCGAATCTAGAATTTTTACCCTTCCTTTTTATTACTTGCGGCTTCGCAGTTCATTATAATTATGTAGAGGCAAATCCTACTCACAAAGGAAAAATAAAGATTTCCAGTGTTTTGTGCATAACTGTGTGTAAGCCAGTTTGTGATTCATTATTTCTAAATCCCCCTGGGTGTTCCCCATTACCTAATCACAGATTTCAGTCAGTTTAATGAAGCATGAGTTTTAAAATCATGCCTCATCAAACACATTCAAGAGAAAGTGGTAAAAGGAACATTTTATTACAAGCAGACCCTGCATACTGGTATCACAAAAAGTCAGAAATCTTTTCTCTCTAAGATGCAGTGACCTTTGACTTGATAGCTGAAAGTTGAAACAGTGTAGCAGTCAAAGTATTTCTACAGCAAGAAAATATGCATGGCTAAGCAAAGAGGGTAGTGATGACTTCATATTCAGAATTCAAACTAGATTGTTTATCCTATGATGTTTGCCCTTCTTGCCTAGACTAAAAGACAAAAGGAAAAATGTTGCTTGGCCAAGTGTTGTCTGTTGGATGAAAATCTGGTAGAATTACAGCTAATACAAGAAAACATGACTGGCTGGACAAGACAAAAGATTTTTCCTAATAAATTAAGCCTCTTAATTAAATGAAAGTTGATCAGTGATAAACTATAATTAGACACAGTTAGAAAAAAAAAAGACATTTTAGCAGACAAGAGCACAATACGTAATAGCTGGTGAATGTATTTAATAATATAATTTGGTAATCACTTTGGACAACCAACAGCCAAAACCATGTGAATTGTTCCTGTCAACTTTCACCTGCTTACAAGTCAAAAAGCTAACACTACTATGTATTCTGATCAGCTACAAAAAGGCCCTTTGCAGATAAAATGAATCTTAAGTCTACATCAGAAAGTTTGAAGGGCTATCTCAAATCAAGGCAATTTGGTCTAAAGTTTAAAACAAACAACTGTGAATGATGCATTTAAGGATGGACATAAAATGTCCTTGGCAGCATGCAATGGTCACTAAATCGCTTAGATTCACCCTTGAAAAGCTGTATTAGATGTAGATACAGCATACGTGAAGGAACTATCAGCAAACATTGAGTGAAACAAAGCAACATCCTAAAAAAATAGTCAGAACATATATTGGTGGAAAAATATAAACCTTTCTCCCTTATCAAAAGTAGCCATCATTAAAATGAATATTTTACCAAGAATTCTATACCAGTTAAATGCCATAAATCTAAATATCCCAAGAAAATTATTTTGCAAAATGAAATCAGCCCTTTCAAACTTCATATGGTACCCAAAAACTACAAGAATTTATGATAAACTAGTACTACCTAAGGAAAAAGGAGGTCTAACACTACCTGACTTTAAGCTTTACTACAATATCATGGGGCTAGCAGAATTAAAGTTTTGACTTTGCAGTCTGCATGCTTATTTATGCAAAATGAAAATAATGTAGACATTTTACCTCACTTTTCTTTTTTACTTCCATGCTTCTTGTATACATTCTTGTACCCTTTTGACTTGTATTTAATAACAAAATTACCCAAATTGTTGGTGTTATCAGATATACATAAACATTTATTATTCTTACTGGATACTGGTCTTTAAGATTTAAAGCTATTTATCTGAATAACAACCCCTAAATGCATCTCACAAGAAAGGGATTAATTTCGAAGTGCTAAATCAATATAATTTTGTTACATCACTAAACTAATTTTACTTTGTTTTTATGTCATTCTCTTGTACCATTCTCAGTCAGTACAGTAGCTGGACTCAAACGATCCTCTGTCTTAAAATGCAACTGCTAGAAAGTGAGACCTAACCTTTAACACTACATAACCAATATGTTCACACTGTGTCATTTGATCAATAAGAGAACCCTTCCTTATTTGTGCCAAGGGTGGGTTCAGCTTTTTCACCAATAACCACTTGGCAAATGTTTTTGGAACATTCTGTGTATTGGGGGTGCTAACATATGTTGTGACATCTGTCAAAAACAAGCATGCCAAATTTTCATTTTTATTTCATGATGTGAAGGAGGGGTGAACACCCACACTTCTAACAAGTATACACATGTTAATTATACAGAAAGTACAGTTTTGTACCTACCATAAATGTAGATGTTCGAGGATCCCCATTGCTGCAGTCCTTACTATTGGGTGTAGTCCGTCCATCGCGGCCCCCAGTGATACCCGAGAGCCATCGATCGTCAGCAGCGCGTGGATTTGGGCGTCAGCCAGCACGTAAGGTCTGCGCATGACCCCGTCGCCATATCCTTTTCTCCCCCAATCTTTTTGTCACCCTAGATGTCAGAGACCTAAAAAGGAACAAAATACAAAAAATATGGCACAAAAATATATAAACATATATATATATATATATCCCCATATCAGCACCTAACCTCCCACACACAAGGGAGGTGGGAGGGGGGGAAGGAGGGGGGAGGTATGGATCTACATTTACATGGGGATCCTCTGTAATCTACATTTAGGTTCTTCGGTACCCATCTAACTACTTGCCCATATTATAGAATCCCAAATAAGTAGAATCCCAAAAGGCAGCAGAGGGTAAGGAGCAGGAGCTGACAACATGCCTTGCCAAAACAGCTGTGTAAAACAAAACAGCTGTGTAAAACCAGCCCTAGGGAATGAGTAGATAGATAGAGAAGGTATGCTCAGTAGTCCAAGTGTGCTTCAAAAAGCTGCTTCCAAAATATCCCCCCTAGAAAACTGCTTTGAAGTGGCAGTGTGGCGGTAGGAATGGTCGGACATCAGCTGGAATCTCTCCTTTCTCATGATGGGAATAACAAAAATAAAAATGCAAAAGCCAATCCACAAAGAAATAGTTTTGGTTTACACAGACTTGCCCTGTGAACTACAAAAGAAAAGAAACAAAAGAAACAACTGACTGCTGGAAATCCTTAGTCAAATAAGTCAGATTTAAATAATATTGCCACTGTACATCTAAAGTGTGCAAAATCTTTCTTTTTAAAAATGGGTAATTGTAAATGAATAATTAAAGTATAGTTTGGTTTAAAACCACCTAAGGCCACACTAGACCTTACCTTAGGCATATAGGAAGGATTGAGAATCAAATCCTTATCCTATCCAAAAGGAAAATCAAAAGGGCTCTACTGCCACTGCAGCTGTAACTCAGACAACAGAGTGAATAGCAACAAGTTGTAGGAGCTCATCCAAACGGTCTTCCACAATCTAGTAGTCCTATTTGAACAAAACCAAGAACAAAGGTTGTAAAGTGGAGTTTCCAACACAAAGGTGAGGTCCCAAGCAGGGAGTAGGGCTAATTGGGGTCTTATAAAAACTACCCAAAAACAAAAAAGGATAACACAAGATGAGAAAACAAAATCAGATCAGAAATCGCTGAGTGAGCTGAAAATGCTGCAAATAAAGACAAAATGGAAGGAAATACATCAGAGCACTCAATAAGAGCAGTAAAGATATTGAGATCACTTTGCTGTACTCCAAAATCAGAAATCTACTCCAAAATAAAAATCTCAAAATTTCCATCTCTTCATTTTCTAAGTAGCATTTCCTTGTACATAATCTTCTTTAATCCATGATCACATTTTGCCTCCAAACAACTGCGTCTGGATGAGTGATCTGTCTGCGCATGGATAATAAAAAGGTGCATTTCTGGCACACTGCATAAAAAGGATGGTATTTTAAATCCGATATTAAAAGGCCTCCTTAATGGATCTCATGGTTTGGACTAAATCCCATGCAGTAGCCACAAGTGCGATTGGAGCCAAAGGATAGCCCAATGACAAAAGTTTAGAAGACCAGGTCTTGAAGTGGCATATTATCAGAATAATCCTGGCTCCTGAAATTGCAATCAAGACATTAATGTTCAGTGAAGTTATACACTGAAGACAAAAACGGTCACACAGTAAATGCCTGCAATTAATACATTCTTTGAATTAAGCATCAGAAGAAGTCACTGTCCTAGCACACTGAACTTTGACAACACTTCCCAGCAGGCAGCTTTCCACCAGACTGCTAAGGACAATGCAGTTGTAAATCCACCCAAAAATGTTTCTTTGGTACCTGTTAGCCCCTCCTTCATTCCTTTCACAGAGCAAAAATGACAAACCGCTGGCTTCCTAAGCTTGTGTGCACATTTCAGGTACCCCTGGAAATGGCAGTGCTAAATCAAGGGTGTAATAGAGGCTCTCTGCTTGTTCTGCAACAAAGAAAATGATAAATGTTGGGAAATGTTTTGAGAAGAGTTATGAAACAAATTTTAGAGGAAATTCTAACTGACACCTGTTCATACACATGAACACCTGAAGTTCTGAGATCCAACATGCACAGATAACAGCCAACAGAAAAAGCAAGCCTCAGCAAAGAATCTTCAGTACCACTCAACTGGTAAGCTCAAATTGGGGTAGAACAAGTTGGAACCTGATAAGCACATAATGGTTATTTGTTTGGTGGACAATACTTCTAAGAAAAATTGCCAAAAGCCACTTTTAGCAATCATTCGTACTCTTCCTCACTTAAGCTCCAGACTGGCTTTTAAGTCCTCTGAGAAAAAGGTGAACTGTCCTGTTTCTGAGAGCTGTACATTCCCAATGTCAGGTTGTCTGTCTTCCTGGTTGCTGGTCTGTGCTGCTGCTGTGATTAAGGTTGCAATCATTTCCCCTTTAGCTAGGTTGGTATGCATCAGTCCTTTGGCTTGGCTCATCTCAGCCAACTGGTTCCTTGTCAGCTAGGCATACTCCTCTGCTGACATCCTTGCCTGATTTCCCTGACCAAATTAAACAAAAAAAATCAAAACTGTTGTGATATGAAACTATGAATGTCTACCTTGTGGCTGTTGAGACTACAAAACACCTTCTTTATTGACAACTGCTTACAGGCTATAGAAATTCAATATCCACACCACTTCTCACCAATATGTGATGACCCCTCTCTGGACCAGTGATGGAGCCCGAATCCTCACCACTGATACTGAAGAGGGATGTTCACTTGGAATAAAAATCGATACACTCAGTATTTCCAGATGCAGCTCTCTGTACCAAGTACAATTTCCCTTAAGAGCACACAGGGAATGCAGTCAGCCTGAGGTCTAAATTTCTCTGTCTCCCTCCAGTTCCCCAATAAGACTCCCCACTGGTACGGCTGTAGGATTATATCTTCAGCAGATTGTTCAAGCCAAGTCTTCCAGCACCATCTCTATGAAACCAGTGCTTCATGTCCCTGCTCCAAGTAGCTGAGACACACACACGGAAAAGTCTGGCACAGATTTACCTGCTTTGCCATCTTCTACCCAGGGTATAAGGTAGTTATCACTGACACCAGGCACTCCACAATCAGCTACTCTAAGGCCCTTAACAAAGGGTGTCCAATTACACTGTGCAATATTACTACTAATACAAGTGGTAGCAGTTGACCAAGACAGCTAGGCCTTCACAGTGTCACCAAATAAATATAAGCATTCTAATAGTTTAAATACTTTATAAAATGACCAGCCACAGTAAAAATTTTAAATATATTTAATAATAAAATAGAATGAAAGTATTGAATATATATTTACAGTAAACCACAGAGATCAAATCACAGGAAATATTGGAAATAACACTGACGGACAGACTCGAAGCAAAACAATAGCTAAATTAAGCTTCACTATACTTTCCTAACTGAATTTAGGAGAATTACTATTCCCTACTTACTTAACAGAGCAAGGTAGATGATGTGGTGAATGGTCTTTCTTGTTGTCAGGCCCAAGACAGAATACTCAATACTGAGAAACTTCTCTTTGCAATATCTACAATTTTCAAGATGGCTGGCAGAATGACCTCATCTAGTCACCTGACTCTAGGTTCTCACACTATTCCCCTTTGAAGCTCGAGACAGAATGTTAGCACAGATGTGATAAAATGCATATCTAATGTTTTGCTACTGTTTATGGCCGCGCCTGGGGCTTCCCCTATTTTTACTGAGCTAATGAACAAATGCTTCTTCCAGACATGCCGTCTCCAATCCTCTTCAGAGCTGTGAGATAACAGGTGGTCCGAGTATTTTTCTTAAAGTAAGAAGCTACCTAGCTGTTTAACCTCTTCTCTTCCAGTGCCCTTTGCTAACATATATACATACAGTCTTGCATGTATATTCCTTCTCTGCCCAGCAGGACCCACTGTTGATACATTTAACACTAGCAACTTTACAGACACATTTTGATTTTTAAATGTCATACAGTTCCAACACATTTATAACAAAAGCATCTGTACAAATCAGTTTGATATTCAAATGCCGTGCAGTTCTAATACATTTGTAACAGAAGCATCTTGCATAAAGCAGTTTGATATTCAAATGACGTATTCTTTACAGAACTCCTGCTGGAGATGTTGGCACTAGCCCATATCATCACACCTGATATAAAAAAACACAACAAAAATAAGGGACGGGAGGGTGCAGCTACTCTATTGTTATGGTAAGTTTAATTACACGGCTGTGCTATGTTCAGCATATTCATCACTGCTACAGTAGCCCTATCTATATGGGTAGATAACATTAACTTACTACATTTTGGAGGCAGGAGGAGAAAAGTCCAGAAGCACCTGGAGAACGGCAGTCACAAAGCCTAACATAGACCTAGAAAAAGAATCATGCTTACAGTGCTAAGTATGTTCAGAGAACCAAGTTGCACATTCTTGAATACTTCTAGAAATCCAGTCTTTTCTGAAAAGTGAGAGATTAAACCAAGCCTCTGGTAGAGTGGGCCTTGACCGTGCCTGGAATAGTTTTGCTGTGGTAAGTATAACAAAAGATAATCACCTTAGACAACCACAATTAAATAATCTGCTTTAACACAGGTTGTCCCTTCTAGCCTTCACGAGAAATGAATAATTGATCTGAAAGATGTAGTTCTGTGAAGATAATACCGGTGTTTTCTGTAGACATCCAAGGTATGAAGTAACCTCTCCCCCTCCTTTTTTGGGCTCCAGAGAGATACCAGGAAAGATGGACAGTTTGGCTTAAAGTAAACTCGGATACCACTTTAGGCATAGTAAAGGATTAGTTCTCAAAGAAGCCCAGTACCTGTGGAAAATGAGATAAGGTTGACTCATCATAAAAAACTGCAACTCAGATACCCTTTCTTGTAGAGGGTACAGCAATCATTAAAACTGTTTTTCATGTCAAGAACCTCTACTCAGCTTAGCTGGTTCAAATGGAGCATATGTTAGCTTCTCTAACACAAAAAGAGCAGCTACCGATTTTCTTGGAGACCTCTTATGCAAAACCCCTTTAAAAAAACTTTTGACATAAGAATGCTTTGAAAGAGGAGGATCCATGGGCTGACATTCTGAAACGGCCAATAAATGAATCATGACACAGGAGTAAGGCCACGGGACAGGAACACACACATGTTGTAAAACAAGAGAACAACCAGCCCTGAATGGGTGCTGGTTATGTTGCTGGCAACAACTAGAAAACATTTTACATTTGCTAATATATGATCTTCTAGTAGTAGACTTTCTTGCCATCATTAGTACCACCCTGCACAACCTCAGTAAACAGGTGCCTAAAAGAAATTAAGACCATCATCCAGGCAGTCAACTGTAGTTGATTGGTGTCAGGGTGTATCAAACTCCCCCCTGTTTTTTGTGAGAGTAGAGCCAGTCTATGGAGAAGCTTGTGATGACTGCCCTGGCCACTTCCTAGTGAAGGGAGAACCACAGCTGTCTGGGCCAGAAGTGAGTCACCACAATCACCTGGGGGAATTCCTTTTGAATCTTCCTAAGTACGCTTGATAATAGTAGAAAAGCATATAGGAACATTCCTGTCCAAGAAAAGAAAATGCATCTGCCTTCCATACTTTCTTGTATGGAGTTCTGGAGCAGAATATTGCCAGCTGACTGCTCAGAGAGAAGGCAGTGAGGTCTACTTGAGCAACTCCCCACAGATAGGTTTATGAAGGTCTGCCCTTGTCCTGCTCAGCTTGTTTGCCACATAATTTTGCAATGACTAAATGTAGAATGCCTGCAGAGTGAGACTGTGCTGTGCAGCTACATGCCAAGCTAACTGGCTAGTCTGCAAAGAGAGTACAACCTGATTTCCCCCTTGCTTGTTGATGTACCACATGACTGTGGTATTTTTTTTTTTTTTTTTACAGCAACTTGAAGAGGTCCTGGGGACTAAAGATGACTCAGAGTTGAGTGTTTTGATCGGGAGAAATCTCTATTTTATATTTAGGTGCTTGTGTCTGTCTTTGTTGTCCCACACACCTTCCATTTCATCCATCTTGAAACTGTTCCCCAAGCAAAGTCGGAGGCATATGCGGTGACTGCCTGCTTTGGAACAGGAAGGGAGAACAGAGACCTGGATTTGGGGACATCTGTTGTCTCTCAAGTGTTTTCTCTTGTGACATACCCCAGCATTGGAAATCTGAAAAGAATGATTGGTGCTGGGACCACAGACATCAGATACCAGTCTATCTTTTTTGTATGGAGTCCTGCCAAGAGTATCACGAGAATCATAAAAGCCATGAGATCAAAAATCCTTAAGTATTTCCTGGCAGTGACCAAAGTCTGATTGGAAAAGCCTAAACCAGATAAAGATCTACTTTTCCTTTGAAGAATAGCTCTTTGAACTGTGGTGTCTAGCTGACATCCCAGAAACACAATCCTATGAGAAGGAATCAAGAAACACTTTTGAATGTTCTCTTGAAGCCCAGCTTGTGTAACAGATCTCTCACTCAAGATGGGTTCCTGACACTTTTGAAAAACACTATGCAAATATAAGAAAGTCATCTAAATATGGAAAAATGTGATGTGGATACCCTGCAGTCAAGAATGAGCTACAACAGGAGACAGACACTTTGTGGACATACTTAGTGCAGTGGATAGTTCAACGGATAAGGCAGAAAACTGATAATGTGATCCAGACATACAAAACCTTTTAGAAACACCTGAAGACTGGATGACTAGCAATGTGATGATAAACATACTTTAAATCTAATGTTACCAGGAAACTTAATTGAGGAAGAAGAGGTAAAAGGTGAAGTGACATCATTTTGAACTTGGGCACCATCACAAACAGGTTTAGGAAAGAAAGATCCAGAACTGGTCTCCAAACATTTTCTTTCTTTGGCAATAAAACATTCTTAAATAAAACCCCATTCCCACCTGGGAAGAGGTTCTATCACTCACAGGGACTGGAAGAGATTAAGGATAGGTGGAAATAAAATATAGTTTTGTCTGGAGGATGAGGAATTATCCCTTGGAAAGGAGAAATATCCTCTCAATGTCATCTAAAAGCTTGATGAATGAAGATTCAGACTTTCTGTAAGAAAATAAAAAGGGTGCCAGGTTGGGGGACAAAGGCTCTTAAACAGTCATTACAACTTATTGGACTGTCCTTGGTTTGGGGACAGAATCCCCCCCACCCCACCAGGGGGGAAGGCAGTGTTGTGGCACTGAATTGAGAGAGTTGGTGACAGTTAACATGATACACTGACCCCATGTAGAAAAAAAAGGGAAAAAGGGGGATGATAATGACTTGGTTTGGGGAGTTCCCAGAATTCTTCTTGGCACCCCTTGCCATTTCTTCATGTCTGTTTAGCTGCATTGTTTTGGGGCTGTTTATTTTCTCTTTTACCACTCTGGATGAGAAGTAAGAGAATTCCTTGGAAATTTGGAAAAGGAGGGATAAAAAATCTCAATTCCCCTGTATCAACTTACCCCTTTTGTCATACTTTTTGATCAGCTCTGCAACAGAGCGGCCAAAAACTAAATCTCTATCCAAAGGAAAATTTAAAATCTCACTTTTATCATCATCTGGGAGATTCTGAGAATGTATCCATGCAAACCTCCTCAAAACAGTACCAATGGCCATAGCCCTGGAAGTACTGAAAAAGTCACACACACATACTGTATACAATGAATAGTGACCTGAATAACAGAATAAATTAAATTATATAAGCAGATTTTTCCTCACAAGAAGAGGTTGCAGTCAAAACATCTCTCATACTTTCACAATTAATCAGGAGAAACTAACATACAAGCCTGACAATTCAAAATTCTGAATATCAAAGTTGCAGAAGCATATTTTTTCCCATACAGAAAGAATAGGACTGGAATTATTAGCAGGATTAACTAAAGCTAATCTGACTTCAAACCAGTGACAAGTGGAGTACCACGGAGTTCAGTCCTGAGACTTCTCCTATTTGGTATCTACATCTCTGAAGTACAGGCTAACACAGAGGGCCTCTGGCTAACGAGGTTTGCAGATGACTGCAAACTAGGAGCCATAGTAGAGTACCCAAATGATGTGGACATCCTACAGAAGGACCTCACTGAGACAGATGCCTGGTGTCAGAGGCATGGTCTCTAGCTCACTGCCAAAAAGTGCACTGTCATACCCTTTGGTAAAAACTCTGTACCCATGAAATACCACAAACAGCAGTCTACTTAATGCCGAATGTGTGATAAGAGACCTTGGGACCCAGGTGGACAGTAGTCTCTCCTTTGATAATCACATCGCCACAGTAGTCAGGAAATCCTTCTATGTGACGCACATCATCACAAAAGGGTTCTCATCCAGGAAAAAAGAGGTCATTGTTCCCCTCTACTCGGTGCTCAGACCCATTAGAGAGTACAACACCTCTTTTGGAATGTACCTCAAGACATCTGCAGCAGCTGGAAAGACCACAGAAGTACCTCACAAAGAGGATTATTGGCCTCAAACAGATGCCCTACACTGACTGTCTCAAAAAACTCCAGCTTTACTCTGTAGCATATAACCTACTCCGAGGAGAACTCTGCCTAACACATAAAGCTATGTTAAACCCAGAGCTGTTGCACATGCTATACCTAAAGAAATTCCAATCCCTCCGAGCTACATGCACTAGGGACATAAACCTTGTCACCACAATAAACAGGACACGCTAAAGGATAGACTCCTGTCCCAGAGACTTCCTATACTCTGGAACAAGCTACCTATCTATGTCAAGCAAAGTTCCTTATTAGCACTCCAAGAAAAATCTTGAGTGGATGGGAAATAGGAAATACACCCCGGGGATCACTTCTGCGGCTTTGCTCGATGGGGCACAGGAAATTAACTTTGTTGGGTGGCGTAAGCCAGGGAACCTTGTTGGCTAGGCTTACTTAGGCCCTTGTGCCGATGGCCTAGTACCTACCTATGAAACTATAGATTTGGGAAGTGTGCATAACAACTTAAGACTGAGAAACTTTATACATCCCATTTGCTTTTTCTTGGGGAGGGGGCAGCTAGCTGGCTGACTGTCAGGAAAATTGCAGACAGTAAGACATCTTCCAAGCTGACAAAACTAACACATTTTCTTTGGGACTGAGAAACATCAGTGTTCTTTCCAATGAAAACACTGGCACATTCTAGAAATAGTCTCCCCCCACCCACCAGAGAAAATCAGAAATTAAGCTTCCTCAGTCAGAATCAGAAATCTGAGGAGAAAACCCAATATCTGTCCCTAAATCTTTGTCCAGATTAAGACTCTTGAATATCTTCATGAAAAGATGTATCCATCTTTCTTTTACCAGAAAATGCTTTACAAGGATCAATAGCCTTAATTAAACCCTGATCCAGACCCTGTGAACTACTCCTGTCTAAGGAAATTTGTGGAGTACTTCTTGCGTGTTTAGTTTTCTGTTTCGTTTTGACAAGAAAAATGAGACCAACAGTGTTATTAATGGCAGCAGCAGTTTCCTCAGGGATGGGTTTAACATACTGACAAAACAGGGAAGCCTTCCGTGTTCTCAGGACTGACAAGAGTGGCTCTCCCTTGCCCACCGAGATGACCCTAACAGCCACAGAGGATATGGCTAACCTTCAGTCCATAGTGGCTGCAGGTGCTACACCAGAGGGATCTGAGGTAACTAATGGCCACAGCTAAGGCAAATTGCTAACCTGCTGTGATGGCAAAGGCTGTTTGCTTAAATTTTTCTTTTTGTGGCTGTAAAAATGACAAACCATGTGACCAATACATTGTTCCATGGTGAAACCAAAAATGGTCTCTCTTTTCCAGGGAAAACAAGCGGCAAACGCCAGCAAAAACAAGTCTTTAAAAGTCACTTTTTTTCACAAACTCAGTAAAGTGCACTTTAAAGCACTTTTCCAGCCCTACAAAGTAAATTAAACAATTTATCCATATAAGAAATGTTTTTAATTACTTTGAACAACTTAATATGGTATGGAATTGTTGCATCTCTTACAGCCCTA
The DNA here is from genome assembly GCF_019279795.1 of Protopterus annectens. NCBI lineage: Eukaryota > Metazoa > Chordata > Ceratodontiformes > Protopteridae > Protopterus > Protopterus annectens. Next base: position 1,060,626,107 of record NC_056725.1, on the reverse strand, counting down.
CACCGACATCCTTGCATTCCAGAGCATTTTCTGAAAAAAGAACTTAAAAAAATCATGAGATAATCAAGGCTTTTCTACTGTGGACATCCTAGATTAACAATCTTAGTATAATTGTATTGCTTATTATAAGCTAGTTAGTCACTTAGTTAAAAAGTCAGACCCAAGAAAGGTCTGGATGCCATAACGAGCTATGGGTGTTAACTGAAGTATACAAAAAGGCGCTATGGTCTTGAATAAGTTAAAATGGCAAGAAAGAAAAAAAAAAAGAGTGATCAATCTAAAAGTATAGTATTATAAAGACCACAGCAGCAATCCAGTAACTCCAAAGAAGGAATTTATTTACAAAACAGCAGTTGTAAAGCCTTTAACAGAGTACATCCAATAAGGAAGTTTATATATACCAGCACTCAATTGAATAATTGATTAATGACTTGTATCACACAGTTTTAACCCAATCTTATTAAAACTAAACTTTTCCAGAAGCATTCTTGATTCAAACCCACAGGGAACATAGTATTAAATTTTAAAATTCCTCAGCAATTGTTTAACTTGTTCATCTGTCATAAACTTATTACATTTCACATTATCTAAAATTGTAGCCTGAAAACCCTCCAAACTTCCCTTATGTACTTCATTAAAATGTACAGCTATAGGACTAGATAGTTTATAATTTTTCACATCCCTTACATGTTCTTTTATTCTACAGGAGAAACTTCTTTTAGTCTCACCTATATAGAATTTATTGCAAGTACATTTGATTGAATATATGACTCTCAGGCTATTACAAGTAAAATTTTCATTTGTTTCAAAATTCTTGTTATTAATCTTATCAAACCTTTGAGTAACAAAACTACAAATACTACATCTCCCACATACTATCTATTATTTCCAATTTTGGTCTATGAAACCTACTATGTACAATAAAATCTTTAATATTTCTTCCCCTGTTAAAAGAGAATAGTTTCTTTTGCTGTAAACAATCCACTTCTTTGCTTATAATATTCCAACTGGATTTGATTGTATCTATAATTTCTTCTGATATTACTGAATAAGTAGTGGTAAAATATATATTTTTATCTTGTTCCCTTTTTTTATTTTTGTACCATGTCAAACTACATTTAACAGATTTACTATTAAGTACTTTATTCATGCTTTCTTTCAAATTCATTTCATCATATAAAACTATCTTCTAATTCACTATTTCTATCTCTATTCTCACTACATAATCTTTTTATTCTATTAAATTCTGTATACGGAATAGATTTCATTGTATGACCTGGGTGAAAACTTTCCCCATGTAATATATTATTACTACTAGGGAATTTCCTATATATTTTAGAAATTACCTTATGCTGGTAACTATCCCCTATTAATTCAACATCCAAAAAATGTACCTTTTGACCTTTTTGTAGTCCATCAAATTTTATTCCTCTATTACTGGATTGCTGCTGTGGTCTTTATAATACTATTCGTTACATTTGGTTGCTGTGGTTTATCTAAAAGTATAGTAGTCTAATGACAGTCTGTTGTTGTTCTCTCTTTCGGCTTTTCCCGGTTAGGGGGTCGCCACAGCGGAACTCCGGTCTGCTAATGATCGGCAGTAGATTTTTACGTGCCGAGTTGCCAGCCCTGATGCACAACCTTCAACGAAGGTACGCCCATTCACGCATGTCTCCACACAGAAGACGCTCTAGCTGAGAATCGAACAGGACGTCTTACTGTGAGGCGACAATGCTACAAATTTCTAACTTTAAAATAACTTTGCTGGAAAGGAAAGTATCAGTAATAAATTAAATTATTAAATGGACTTTTCCACCCAAAGGGAAGTCATCTGCCCAGCAAAAGAAAAGCACAAGCTGACAGATTCTTGAAAGCCTCGAAGAAGTGTACTCCTTGGCGGCAGTAAAACCTTGGGAGACTTAGTGCCCAAATTTGTCTTTTAGTCAGGTCAGCTTCAGCTGCGTGGTAGTTTGGGCATGTGGAAGGTGTTCTGAAGCTTTGGAAGCTGGCCATCTGTTATATTCTTGGCAGGATATAATGCATACAGTTAAGACTACTGCAACAGAAATCAATATGATTAATATATACTGTTTGGTCTATCATCATGAATCCAGACAAATGCATCACTTTTAGAGTTCTGGTCCACAAGTTCTTCAAAAGATGAGAGAGCGAGAGACAGCACTCCTTAGGGGAATTTCCTGGCCAGTCTCCGCAATGACTACAGTCCTGCCCTCCAGAAGGTCAATATTGTTAAAAATGACTAATGCATGCACCCTTCCCAAGGAATAACTAAAGTCCAAATCATAAAGCTGCCTGATGTGTGGTGAATCACCTGTAAGGCTGATCGTGTACAGTGTACCCCTCTGTCCAGACTGACAATGGCTTCCACTTGAAGTCATAGATCTTCTGAGTGGAACCTTCCTTAGCAGCTTCAAAAATCTTTGAGACCTAGGTTATAAATTCCAGTGGGATCAATGGGTCTAAATTAGAAGCCAAGTCCCAAGATGAAAGCAGTCACCTGAGTCATTGGGAACATCCTGTTTTTTTGTCCCCCAGCTGTTCTCCCCATCACCAAGCTTGCTGTGGGGGGAGGTCACTCTGAAACCATGTGGTCTGTTGAGTTTGTGAGATCATCATGTTTTTGGACATTTGAATTTTATATGGAAAAAAAACATATGTTTGACATTCTGAAAACTCAAAATGAAACAAAACAAAAATCTATGTTTTTATAGGGAGAAAGCTCCTTCCACATATTGTACTTATTTGACTGCCTGAACTTTTAAAAAGTTATTTTTTTGTTTAAATAAATTGTTTAACTGTTGCAGGCTACACACTAAAATGTGACAGCCTTTTCTGATCACTTGTAGTCATTTAAAGTACTTTTTACTGTTTTTGCCTTATCTTTTAAAAAAAAATTCTTGTTTCCCGCCTTTCTAAGCTAGTATAGTCCAGTTTTCAGGCTAGTGCTGAATTCAGGGCTGTTACAAGTTTCTGAGTTGCCCATACCTTACTTGGATAGAGGGAAGTTTCTCTGTTCACCTGTGAGAGAGGGGAACTTTGAGCAGCCATCTGTCCTGGGAGGAGTGGTTCCAGCCCAGAAGTTAGTAGTTTAAAAACCGCATTTGCACGGTTTTGTGCACCGGGCAGCACTGGCTAGCTAGGGTTAAATTATTCCCGGCTCCACTAAGTCTCCTTTTCAGTTTTTCACTTGAAACTAGTCTAACTCTCAACCTAAGCACTCAAAAAGCATCCTACAGTCCAGCACTTGCTCAGACCTAATAGCAAGCACTAATATACCCAGACACTTGACTGCCCAGCAGGGCAAGGCTCTTTATCCACCCCTCACCAACCAAGCGACTAAGCAGCTCACCCTACTATTCAGGCATGACCAAAGGGCAACTTCAGGTGTACTCTCCAGTCCAGCTGGTGAATCTGGATATCCCGAGGCAATGTTACAACTGCTTCATGTACACAGACAGTCCTCTCCTCCTGCCAAAAAACACTAACATATGCGAGAGATGCAATTATACAGCCAAACTGGAGGCTAAGGTATCTCCACCCAAGACTGGAACAGACAGTCACGAGGAGGTTAACACTTGCACCACACCTCCAGCCTCACATAGACCTACTAAACCAGCACTGGCAAAAAATACACAGATACAGAAATCATACTCGGAGGCTCTAAATAAAAACCTGCAAAAGCATCAGAGAGCTCCAAAGCAGACACCCACAAAACCTGCACCTCCCATCACAAACCAGACAACACATAAAACACAAAATCAATGTACCGCACAATCACAGTCCTTAAGGCAAAATAACATACCTAACACACTAGTAATAGATGACTCAATAGTCAGGCGCACTGACGCCCCACTCACTAGGATGGACAAGAAGGTTACTGTTAGCTGCCTATTGGGAGCCAGAATCCGCCACATAACACAAGCACTCAGGTCACTCCAGAACAAGTACAAATATGACTCTGTCATTGTTCATGTTGGTGTGAATGACCTGAGATGTACCTCCCTGGACTACATGAAAAGAGACATGGAAGAGCTCTCTGATCATGTAGCCCAGGCAGGTATGACCCTGACCCTGAGTAGCATCCTGCCCTCACCAAGAATGATACCTCAGTATAAAGAAAAAAATGATCAATTTCAATAACTGGCTAAGCTTCTGGAGTCATTCAAAGGGGATCCAGTGTTTGTCAGCCTGGGATGACATGCTCGACAAGCCGCGTTGCTTCGTAAGAGACGGTTTGCACCCGTTACCCTTGGCTTTCGAATACTGGCCAAGGCTCTTGCTGCCCCCATAGTGCCTTTTTTAGGCAAGGCTCAAAATTCAAACCCACCATAAACAGCACAAGTAGAAAAAATGAGGGTTATGCTACTCAATGCCAGGAGTTTAAATCTCAAAATGCATGCACTCGAAGCACTCCTAGGTATGGAGAACGTCGACATCTGTGCAGTAACTGAAACCTGGTTCAAGGCTACAGAGAGCACTCCAGCACTACTGGGCTACAACTCATACCACACATTTCAGCCACAGAACACGGACCAAAAGACAAAAGAAGGGAGTATATCCATATTCATCAAGGATACTCACACCTCCAGGTTAGTGGCGCAGCATGATACCTCTGAGATCATCCATGTGCAACTAACATCAGGCAAATCTGCAATGCAAACTGTGGCCTGCTACAGATCACCCTCCATGACCCAGGACCACCACTCCGCCTTTCTGGAGACACTGGAAAACATGAAGGTCCTACCGAACACCCTGATATTGGGCAATTTCAATTACCCTACCATTAACTGGGAAAACTACTCGAGTACAAACTCCCAGGCTCAGCGCTTCCTGGAATTTATCAACTCTAATGCCCTGGATTCAGCTGGTAAACTCCCCTACCAGAGGCCACAACATATTGGACCTGGTCATCACCAACATGGGCGACACGTGTTCCGTACCAGAGGTCAACCAGTCACTGGTTAGATCAGACCACAAAGTAATCACCCTGGATGTCCACACCCCACCACTACCCCCAACCAAGGAAACAACAGTGAAAAACTTTTCTAAAGCAAACTTCACCTTACTTAAGGTAGAGGTGGTAAGTTTCACAGCCCCCACGCTAATGGATAACACTGCCCAAGATGCAGAAACCTTTACAATTGCACTATATGAATACCTTAAAGGATGCATGGATCGTGCCATCTCTAGCAAGACCAAGACTCACTCCCCTAAGAGAAGGAAACCAGTCTGGTGGAACCCCCTGCCATAAACAGGTTATACAACAGGAGGAAACTAGTTCAGAAAAAAAGTAAATCCCAAGAAGAAAAGACATCCCTGATCAGTATTCGTAAGAAACTAAGGTCCCTCATAAAATCATCCAAGGCTAACTTCGAAAAAAAATAGCCAAGGATTCGAAAGATAACCACAAAGCCTTCTTTAGCTATGTCAAGAACCTAAGTGGCAACTCACAGATATGCTCTGAGCTAGTGCAAACTTCACCTCCCTATCACCTTCAAAAGGGCCCACAACAATACTGGAAAAGTGTAGTGTCCCGGAAATCACAGAAGCACAGGTGAAAACAGCCCTTTCAAAAGCCAAAAACACAGCATCAATGGGGCCAGATGGTGCCCCAGGTTGCACCTTGCATGAACTACAGAACGAACTAACCCCTCACCTAAACTTGCGGTTCAACTCAGCCTCTCCACAGGCTACATGCCCATAGAATGGCGCACAGCAATGGTTATTCTGCTCCACAAAGGAGGGGCCAAAACTGACCCTAGTAACTATTGCCCCACAAGCCTGACTAGCCTGGTATGCAAGGCTATGGAGCGTATCATCATGTTACTCATTAACGAAGACATTGGGAACCTCCAAACACTTGACCCAACCCAGTTCAGCTTTGTTAAGGACAGATCATGCCTACTAAACCTGACTGACTTCTTCAAGACAGTCACCAAGGCCATAGACGAGGGAAAGGTGGGTTCACACAGCCTACCTTGACCTCGCCAAGGTGTTCAACACTATTCCTCACTCGGGTATTATAGAAAAACTCACCAGCCTGAACATAAACCCCTACGTCACAAGATGGATTGCCAACTGGCTTTCAGACAGAAATCACATGGTAAGAATAGTGGACTCCAGGTCAAACTCGAAACCAGTCATAAGTGGTGTCCCACAAGGGTCGGTTCTGGGACCTCTACTGTTCGGCATATATTTCTAAGAAGTACAGGCAAACACAGGAGGACTATGACTAACCAAGTTCGCTGATTACTGCAAACTGGGAGCCATAACTGACTCTCCGGCTGACATGGACATCCTTCAAAAAGGCCTTACTGAGACAGACACCTGGTGTCAAAGCCATGGCCTCAAGCTAAATGTCAAAAAATGCATAGTCATCCCATTTGGGAAAAACAAAACACCCACGAATTACCACATAGGCAGCAGCCCCCTTAATACAGAAGAGGTAATAAGAGATCTGGGGACCCAAGTAGATACTAATCTCTCCTTTGACAATCATATTGCCAAAGTAGTTAGGAAATCCTTCTATGTGGCCCATCTAATTACTAAGGGGTTCGAATCTAGAAATAAAGAGGTTATAGTGCCCCCTCTACTCCTCACTCATCAGACCCATCATAGAGTACAATGCCCCATTTGGGATGTACCTCACAAGACACTTCCAACAGCTGGAAAGACCACAAAAGCACCTCACCAAGAGGATTACTGGTCTCAAACATATGTGCTATGCAGCCTGACTGAAAAAACTCCAGCTGTACACTCAGTGGCATATTGCTTACTCAGAGGTGATCTCTGCCTGACTTACAAAGCCATGTCCAACTCAGAACTGATGGACATGCTCCACCTAAAGAAATCCAAGTCACAGCGAGCCACACACTCTTGTGAGCTAAACCTCGCCACAACAATAAATAGAACATGCTGGAGGGATATATTCCTGTCACAGAGACTCCCCATGCTTTGGAACAAAATTCCTAACGACATTAGGCACAGCCCCTCACTAACACTCTTCAAGAGAAGCCTTGACGACTGGATGGGTAAAAGAAAATACACCCCTGGGATCACTTCATTGGCTCTGCTTGACAGAGGCTCAGTTAATTAATCAATGGGGTGGCGAAAGCAGACACTCTGGCTAGGCTTAAAAATGCCCTCGGGCAGATAGCCTAGTACCTACCTATGAACCTTCCACAACCTTCATGTGTGTGGGGGGGTGCAGCCCCTCCCACTTCCCTATGAATTATATATACCAACTCCAAGATCGCACTACAGTGGGGAAAAAGGGTAAATTCCCCAAACACAATCTCCATACAAATGCTTTGAGATTTTGGAAAGTCATATGAAGTTACAGCTTTCAAAAACTCGATCATCTGATATAAACCCAGCCTGTCCCTGCCTGCCCCCCCCCATAGAATGGACCAGGCCAGAAAGGTATCCTCTGCTGTTCAGCAACTGGCTTTTTCCTCGTTCCTTTATGGCAGTTGTCATCATGCTGAACAGTTCAGGAAATTTTCCCAGCCCTATATCCTCTCCAGCCTAATGAAGATAGTGGTCAGGCTGGGAGGGCTATGAATAGGTCTTAAATGTTTGCTCTACTACTGACCCATATGACACAGAATGGCCATGGCTGATTCTCCTGTTTCCTCAGCTCTGCTTTCCTTCAGAGCTCTAGCTTCCACAACAGTTCTACAAAGAACACTTTTCACTCTCCATCCTGTAGGGCAGGCATTCCCATCTCCCTCTGTCTCCCTGTTATGCATCCAAGCTGCTAGTCAAACTTTGATTGTGTGGTCCATACTCTGGAGTTTAATCCCATTATGCTACCAGTGAGATGTGGTAAACATCTCTGGCTTGGACTAGAAGATTTTTTTTCCATCTCCAGAGATGTTAGTGCTTGAAACTGTGCCCTTCTCAACCACTACTAGGGTAAGACAAGAATGAATTTTGGCCTTCCTTCTTGCTCTTTGCGACAGAATCAATGCAAAGGTGTACAGGAATCCCACATGCCACAGGATGAAGAAAATGTTCATTACTACTTTCCATTACATTGCTGCACTGAACAGAAAAGAAGGAATCCATCCTCAAGACAGGGAAAATGCTGGAGTATGCCAGGCTGCTGTAACAAACTTCAAGACAAGACTAAAGCTCTGATAATCCGTCAGCTTGTTCACATCAACAAGAATGTGAAATGTTGACAGAAATGTCCTTTGTCGACACTATCAGTTGATGTGCAGTATTGTCAACCCTTGCTTATTTTGATATCAAGCAGATAGTCATGGTTGATGAAATGGGAAACTGCCCCTGCAAAGCCCCATGAAGTACCAAGTCCTTAATAGGATGTGAAACTTGAGCCAGCAAATCATCTGTGAAGACTTGTAATGTGTTTGACTACATGACAAGAAGGCTTACCAAAGGCCAAGTGAGAAATGTCAGAAGCATGTCAAATTGAAGTTACTTTCACCAAATATAAAATGTTCAAACACTGTTTGCCTAAACTACTTTTGCTGAAAGTGGAGTCTGCCTATTTCTCTATCATTGTCTGATCTTGGTGTTGGTAACTACAAGACTGGGAGTGAGGGTGCAGGAGGGCTCGCCATCCAGCAAAAATGATTTCACCAGACATTCACTGAAAGTAGTTAAAGCAAACAGTTTTTTGAATTTTTTTTTTTTTTACATTCGACTAAACTACCTTTGGTGAATCAACATAAAACTAATGTCCTACCCTCAAGATGATCAATATGGTTAAAAACAGCTAGCACATCCACCCTGCCCAAGGAATACGTAAGGTCCAAATCATAAAGCTGCCGAATGTGGGTATGACCATAGAAAGTCTGACTGTATGGTGGCTCTGCCTTCACTAACACCATACACCTTGCTCCTCTGATAGTCAATCAGCACCACTAGGGCTGCAATGGTCATCAGGCCCAGAAAAAGTAACAGAATCCAGGACTTGACCATATTTTGTTTGTTTGTCCAGATGTCCAAATCATATCCTTCCTAGGCTCCCTCCAAAAAGAGAATGACTAGTACTGCAGTGTGTCCAGCTCCAAACCTATGACGTTTCTCTCATTATGGTGATCCTCAGGGACTGTAACCAGCAGCATGGATGCTTACAGGGAATCCCTGAATTTGCCTACCAAGAAGCAGTCATCCAGGCAGAGAACATAGAATGATCCTTTTTTTTAAAGGCTTCAGCCATGATGGTCAAAACCCTGGCAAACATACTGGATGCTGAAGAAAGCCAACATTATGACTTTTTTTTTTTAACTCAAAATGGTGCCTACATAGAACAGACTGGAGTCACTCAAGAGGTTCCTCCTAACATTTACATCCTAAAAAGGCATCTATAACGTCCAGTAACACTAACCAGGTACCTTCAAGCAGCAGAAGTGCAAGACTTTGAATGTTTACATCAAGAACTGAACATGTACGTGCTAGTTGAATCTGATAAGGTTAACAATGAGATGAAGGATGTCTCCCGCCCACCACCACCTTTCAGGACCAGGAAAAAAACTGCCAACTGCACTACAATATGGGAAAGTTACTATGGCTTCTTTCCTGCAACAAAGTTTGCCTGGGTTTAGCTTAAGATCTCTTATGAAATGCACTAGTCTACTAAACGTGGTTTCTGGGCTAATTAGCTCCAAGATTTGCCCAAACAATGATCACATATATCGTTCGTCAAGACCATGCAAACTCAGAGAACCCTCCCAAGGACAGTCTAAAATGAAGTAAGGATGACTGTGACAGCTCATGTGGGTTCTTCCTTTTGACAGAAGCTGGGCATGGAAGCAAGGAGAGAGAGTTCCTCCTCCAGATTCCTTGTCCTTAATGTATTTGCCTGCACTGATCAAGTGCACTTCAAATCAAAAGTTGGGACTTCCAAAGGATGAATCTAATGTGAAGACCCATCAGAAGGGGTCCTTGGTGGTAGACCCCCCTCCCTTTTTTTTTTTTTTTTTACTATGAGATAATTTACACCAGCAAGCAATGTTGCACTCATCAAGTTTTTTAAGTCACAATAAAAAAAATGACAAGGCAAAAAGAGCCTGTACTCTAAAACGAAGTGTAGAGATTGAGAAGGAGATTGCTTCCTCTTCATATCCAAGACTTCAAAAAAGAAAGGAGAGGCCAGAGCAAAGACTGATGTACATTTCATACTTAGTGTTAGATAACAAACAGCTATCCTATTGATTCTAGCTGGCTCCATGGCAGACAGCCTGAATATGACTGACAATCTGGGTTAGTATGTAACCCTGATGTTGGAGGAGCAAGTCCTGGAGAAGTGAAGAAATAAAGAGGTGCACCTGCTGACCACACCCAGGGGGAGGACTGATGGGAATACCAGAGACACACTCCACTCTCAGTCAGTGGTGGAGACCAGAAATACATGGGTGCATCTGCACTGAAGATGAGGGTGAGGTGGGGTTATGGAGGGTTAGTAGTCATTTGCACTTAAATGGGCTTCAATATTATTTAGGAGCAGGGCCAGTTGTTGGCCTTTAATCCATTTATTGTTTTTTTACTGACCTATTGCTCATAAAAGAGTAAGAGCCTAACTATACTGAAAAACAAAGGTGGCCAATATAGCCACCCCTGTCAGGGGTTCTCAGGGACTGAGGTTTGTCCCATCCTGGCACTTAGTGGCTTTTGCAATGAGGTGAAATCTCCTGCTGATACTTTTGTGTAAATCACCAGTGACCTGTCTTACACTCAGTGATGGGTAGGTGACACCTGCTTTCCTGATGCACCAGTTAGGGTGTTGTATTTTAAAACCAAATCTGTGCCAACAAACTTTGGCATCCTACCCAACTTTCTGCATTATACATGCAAGACATTTATCACAGATACCTGGCTGGGAAATAATTCTGGTTGTGCTCTTGTAGTTTTAGTACCTCTTGGGGTCCCTGTGATACAGTGACCGTGAATGAATACAATTATAGCCAAAAAATGATGCCATTACTACCTTTTCACTAGGGAAGATTATGAAGCTCATCTTATTTTTAACAGGGCTGCAATATGTTTTATGGGATGGAACAGGAGAATAATTGGATTCTTTTGTTATATTTATTTGCCATAGGACTGATTAGTCAAGATTTAAAATGATCCATTTACATAGTATGATTAAGTTTTAGAAGTAGAAAAACAAAGGAAACAATGTATCATTATCAACTGATATATTTAAGAAACATGTCCCTGTGAGCAAATACTTACACAGATGTAGTACGCACCCTAATTTTATGTTTAATTGTAAATTATGAGAGCAGGTGCTGGCAGATTGACTGCTTCTGATGATAACATGAGGAATGAGCTAGATATTGCTGTAGACAAGCTTTTTCAAAGGACATGATATACATACGGACTATGTTTTCAGCATCAGAGAAGAGATTACCCTAGGTAGAAAAGGAAACCTTACTTCTACGACTTATAATAAAACAAAGCTTGTGCTACATTGTCATTTATAACTACTGCTGCTCTTTAGTTACAATTCCCACTATATTTCTTACTCCTCCCCACTACCCCCTTTTTTCTTTCTATTTCCTGAGATGCCTTACAGAGATAGTAAATAGATACTTCAAAGTACAGTCTTACTTTATTTGATATTACATGCACAATTTACTTGAATGTATTACATTCGGTATGTACTCCTTACTTTACTGTTGTAATTTTGTTGTGTAATTCCCCAGGACAGACTGAATTTGGTCTGTTGTGATCAGTGATGTACCCTGGCCAACAAAAACAAACTTTCATCAATTTGATATCTTAAATAAAAACTGGTCTGTGCTGACAAGTTCTATGAAACCAAATAAACTTATTCATGAAAAGCCAGAATTTGCATTCAACTGTATCAGCAATGTTACAAGGCTAGACTACCATGCCATGAATGTTCTTTTCATAAATATATCACTAATGAGATGGAATGTAAACATCTTAGGACAAGGCAAGGTATATTGGGTTAATTTTTCTGTCCCCCCCTGCCTGCTTCATACTTTCTGGTCTTCAATCTCCAATGCCCCTCTTCCTCCAACTGACAGTTTACTAATCCTTCATTTCATCCCATGGATTAACGCAGAGTTTTTTTTGGCCTGGGGTCAATGTGGAACTTAAGGGCATCCAGTTCGGTCTTCCTGGCAACTGCTTTTATCAGGGGTGGGATTTTTATGTTATGACCTACCCTCTTATACCTTCCCAATGCCCACACCAGAATTATCCATGGGCTATTCTCCCATCTTATTCATGGGCCATGCTTCCCCTCAGATTGCCAAGATGAACACCCTCCTCCCAGGACAGGCACACCCATCTCTCCCTGCCAGTGTCTTTGATGTCCAAACTGTTAATTGGACCCTGGTTGCCTGGGCCACAGTGAGGGATTTATCCATCTACATCACAGCACTGGCTTTAGATGCATGGTGTTCATGTTTATGTTGACTATCTAACATGAAACAGTGCGTCCATCTGTGCAAAATACATAGTTTTCTACAAAGACAATTTAATCACTGCCTTAAAAATGAAAGAAAAAAACGGTGCTCCAAAGCCACAAAACAGTATTTTAATAAACAAATGTAAACACTTGTTTCCAATGCTACAGAAACATCATCAGACAAACAGATACACTACCTCACATCCTTTAAATACCACAAAAACATCACTTTAAGGGATGAACCTCACTTCCTTGAGGGGGTGGTGCCTAAGTGCAAGGCATATTATACATCTTGTACAACATCTCACTTTCTAAGAAAGATGGCGCCAAAAGGCACGATACAAAGTTAAAAAACATTTTGTTACCTTTATAAAATCCTAGTGCATTTTGAATACCAAAAGCTAAAAAACATATGCACAAACATAGAAGTTAATGCCAATAATAACATTACATTAGTTTATATACTAAAAAAATGCATACCATTTCGTAATAAAAATCAAATAATGCCTGCTTTCAATTTTAAAATAGTATATGTTTTGTAGCTCTGCATCTTGCATTTTGGCGCCAACTTTCTTAGAAAGTGAGATGCTGCACAGGATGACCTTCTTGCACTTGGGCACCACCCCTCAAGGAAGTGAGGTTCATCACTTAAGGAAGTGATGTTTTTATGGTATTTAGAGGATGTGAGTTAGTGTATCTGTTTGTCTGATGATGTTTCTGTAGTACTGGAAACAAAAGCGCTTACATTTGTTTATTAACATACTATTTTGTGGCTTTGGAGCAGCGTTTTTCCTTCTTGGAGTGTTACTTTTTGCTCTTGGGTTTGGTTACTTGGTTGCCTTAAAAATGGGATATATGTGCCATTCCTCTGAAATTAGGTGTGTGAATATGTAATGTTCTGATTAAGCTTAATAATGCATCTGTCCCGAAGCATGAGTTTGGGTTCAGGGTGTATTAAGTAAACTTAAAATAAGTCTAAGAGGTGGGAATTTGAGTTTGCAGAATGAAGACAATGAGTACTGCTAGATTACACTACTGAGAGCTGACAAATATCCTGGTTCAAATGCTTTGCCAGCAAAAAGCTGCTAGTAATGTTACAGCATTCATTTCTGAAATTAGATTGTTTATAATGCATGCATATATAAAATTCTGTATCATATGTGGAGTATCTGAATGTGTTTATGAGTGTTGAATGACTGGATGAGCTGATCCTGTTTTGTAGTTAAACTTTGACATTTTCTTGTTCCAGTTTTAGCATCTGGCATTTAAAATTACTAATCTGTCATCTTTGCTAATTTGCTGTTGTGTTTTGATACAAGTAGTTAAACCAAAACTTGAACTCGAAGGGTGGCAAATGACATAGGAGGAGACGGTGGCTACTGGTGGTCTGGGATGTTTGGTTAAAGTTGTGTATTTATTTTATTTGCTTACTTGTTTGCTTAACTGGATCGGCAGACTGGTTATGGGACCCTTTTCTGTCAAAACAAAGGCCAAAAGTGGCCAACACAAATTATAAAATTTGAATTTCACAATGCCATGAGAAAAAAAAACTTAGGATCGGCCAAATAGAAACAAGTTTAAATACCCGACATACATGGCACAAGTAAACATTTTACACAATGTACAGAAAATGTTCAAATATTTACAATAATGGAATTACAAAACAGAGAATAAGGAGCAACTGACAACGAAAAGGGAGGCAATGCAAGGTGGAAAAGACAGCGGGAAAGTAAATGTACAACGGCAACGACTAGAATGTGATTACACTTTTTCTAATAAGGAATTTGGCCTAGTGGGTATAACTACTGCACAGATATCTTAACCTGATTGCGGTATTGCTTAGCTTTGACCATAGGACTGGACTACAATTAATACTGAAATAATCCATGATAATGTGTCCTTTTTATGACACTATTGCATACAATGTGCAGAATGGTTTAGAGAACTGCATGAGGAAAAAAAAGGAGGGATACACAAAGTCAGCTGACAGCAGATAGAATCTAGGCGTGTGTGTCTGAAAGATGAATTGTTTATCGAACTGTTCTGCACATACTGTAATTTCTATTCAGTATGGGATATACATGGTTGTAAGAAGCCCATTGGTGTACAGATGGAGGGGAAGTGCAGATCCTTACACGACACTATAAAAGTATATAAGGATCTTACGGGGAGAGTGAAGAAAGCCGTCAAATTGTTTTCAACATTTTATACTGCTGATTCAAAAGGCCACCTTTGCTAACAGCTTTAACTAAATGTGTCAAGCAAAAATAAAAACCTCATGCCATAAATCAGAACAGCAATAATTTTTTGAGGTCTGTATCTCCTATATCACTCACCACACACACTCACAGTAACTCCAAAACTGTAATACAACAGAAACAGTACTCTACTTCAGGATGCAAATTATGTTCCTCTCAAAGTAGAATGTCACCCATCACAGGAGGACAACTGTTTCAGTGAATAAAGAATCAGCAGCTGGTGCAGACTTGTACAGGTTTACAATGATTAACCATGTGCTGTTTGGTCAGCATGCCATTAATCTAACTAAAATGTTTAAAGTCTATGTGGGCTGTTGTCTCAAAACAATAACACTCCTGAGGTCACAAAATAAACTCCCCCCCCCCCCCAAACGGCAAGCCTAAAATCCCCATTCTCTAAAAATACCTTTTCTAAGGCTGTGTAATCTCAAAGAAGAGGGAACAGGTGGAAAACAAAGTAAAACTCAGTTTTCTCAGCTAAAAGGGAGAAAGGAGAAAAACATAAAATTTGTGTTTTCCCTCTTCTCAAACATCCAAATTCTGTCAATGTGTGATCTTAGCAGTCCAAATCTTACAACCCTTCTGCTTCAACATGTCAAGACACACTATGCTGGGCTGTGACAAGCTGGTCTCCCGACCTGCCATCATTGTGAAGATGAACTGACAAAGGGGCAGCAATAAATGATTGTTTTGCCTCGTGAAGCACTTTTCTTCTTCTACAGCCATCACTTCCAATGGCTAAAGGCAATGGTGGCTGGTAACTTCAATTTAAAGGAGGGCTGCAGGAGACAGCTGAATGGGTGGGGCCAATGGGAAGGGGTGTGGCCAACTAGAAAGGGGTGGATCTATGCTCAAAACCACAACTGGAACTTTAAATACGCTGCCCTGGGTGCCAAACAGTCATTACGGGAGTCCAATCAAGACAAAATGAAGTGTAGAAGAAAAAAATATTTCAATGCATTGGCTACATGACAACTTACTTAATATCTAGATGGAAACACAGGTTGTGAGGCATGAAAAAATAAATTACTTTTTAAATACATTACTGGAATGCCAGTCAAAATCAAGTATAAAAAAAACAAGCAGCACTCAACTCAAAACACTAATCCTTGCACTGCACTTCTAATTATAATTTATATTCAGCTTTATATAATTACCAAGTAACATGCTGAAAGTAGCAATCTCTGTGATACCCCCACTTGTAAAAATGTTTCTTATCCAAAAAAGACCTGCTGCCTGACACAAATATCTACTTGTTTTATGGGGAAGACATGATCAAAGTAAAAAATGAACAGCAAACAAGAAACAAGCTCAAGATAAATTGCTTAAAGGACTCCTGCACAAGTTATGGACCACGCATGATAGATTGGCATTCTGTTTAGTTTATGGATAAAGCCTGCAAAGATGACTGCAAGTCTCCAACAAAAGATGACTGCAAGTCTCCAACAAATGTAATTAGCTTCTGAAAATACTTTACTCATGTCCTTTATTACAAATACTGTCATATGCATTTCAATACCCAAGGCTTATACATTATCTAGTTATGTAAATATTCTCTGCATGGCAACAACGAAAAGGCTTTCAATGCTGGTAATTTTTTTAACAGTATGCTTATTACAGCTTACTTGCATCTTACAATCTCCGAAAAGCTTACCTGATGGTCATTAAATCATTGCTACTTAAACACAGAGCAACAGGGCACTGCGACAGCATGCATTTCCTGAACAATAAGAAGCATAAATCAACAGTATAAAAATATGACAGAAAACCAGAACATTCTGCAAAATCAAGGACAGATGAAAAGCCACGGTCGTACTTGTGGTCTACCTTGGATGGGGGAATACTCTGCACACTTACACTGCATAACTGCTTCTTGCCTTCCTGGACACATCCAGAGCCACTACAATGGGAAGTGGGGTGCAACAAGTATGTCACAATTTGAAATGTCTCTGGCTGATGGCTCTGACACTCGTACCTCTCAACTTCAGAGCAAGAAATCTGGACAAAGCCATACATAGAACTAGAAGCGGGACACAGGCCCAAAAATAAGGGCAATTTTTAAATATTAACTTAGATAATAGAACAGCAGTAAGTCTTGCATTAGTACGAATTTTCTGAAGGGTATGAAATCTGAAACTCAAATGTCTGCCATTATTTTCTAACTTCAATCTTTAATGACTTGCCACTAATTTGCCAGAAAACCACAACTTTATGAAAAACAGACCAAAATGTGATGCAAAAATATAAAATTGCCACACAATACAGCTGGGAACCTGTCAAAGAAGGGACACCTTTTTAATATAACACTGTTAACTTGAGCAGCTAACAAAATAAGAGCATCTACATGCATTTCTGAAATAAAAGTAATCGATAACTCTGATCATTACAGTTATATATAATTGTAAACCCTCAACGTTTTCTTCCAAAACTGCCATTTTGAGGAGGGATTATTAGGGCAGAGCAACATTTTGAGCCAAAATTGGGGACAGTTGAGAAGTTTGGATATTCCTAATTCTACAAAGCGATTTGCACGTACCTCTCAACCTCTTAATGCAGGAAATCTGGACAAGGCCAAATATATTGGGGGAACATACAAACACTACTAAAAATTGCTCTTGTATAAACTTAAGACAGCTGATAGAATAACAGGTCTTGCTTTAGCATGCATTTTTCTGAAGGTTATGACGTCTGAAACTCAATGTCTGTCATTTAGTGACTTCATGCCTAAATAATTTGCTAGAAAACCACAAATTTTATGAGGAACAAACCAAAAATAAGACGCAAATATCTATTCATTCTACAAAAATATGGACAACTAAGAGGTAGAGTTCAACCGGGGCTGTCTGAGTTTGCTGCCCTTCCCCCCTCACAAAATCATGGTCGAATGGAACCTCCCCCTGCAGCCATTCCAATGTCCCATTCCTTGGTTATTTTGCCCCATTTACCATAAACACTGTAATGTGCATACTGCTTTACTTCTGCGATGATTTGGATTTCATTTGAAAGTTTAATTTTGCATTTTACTTCACAAACCCTAATAGATATCTGTTAAACAAAGCAATGCAGTCTCGCAATAAAAATAGACTTATAGCATTAAAACGTCTCTGCCCTTGAAACTCACATGCATTGAAACCCACATTCAAAGAAAATACATTTTGCCAGTGGCAGATAAAGATTAACTTTGGGCTGTTTTCAAATCATAAGCCCCTTGAACACGAAACATACACATGCTATTTGATACACCTTCCTGATTGTATTAAATTATATTCCTTGTACAATACAGTATAGTTGTTGGAGGGCATTTTAAATTTGTTTTGAACATTTTCCAGTAAACAATAAAACATGCACAAATGACAAAACTGCCCAATTCAGAACATTTCCATCATAAAAAGTCTACTCAACCTTCTAGTCTACCAGTATCAGTAAATATGCAAAATCTCTGAAGTAGTAAAATCCACATTAAAAAAATCTATAACTAAAGAGGTTGCTGCTAGCAAACAACTTTATATGTCATTGTTTCATCTACAAATAAAGTGCCAGTTGCCCTTGAAGAATAAATTGCCTCTCCATTGTTCATTATGAAGAATGTTCTTAATTTTGAGGGTTGAAAAATCCACATTCCACACTGTTCTGCACTGAAACGTCCATCACGCATTCATTAAGAATTTTTAACCAATAGCCATTGCAAATAATACTGAATAACATACATTCATCTAAAGAACTTTTTTTTGTAAAAATAAAGGTGCATATTTTAACCAGGCCATGAGCTTCATGTTTGAGGGTGTTAGTAAGTTGTTATGATGGACTCCATGTTTTGCCCCTTTGTCCCACATTATGAGAGATAGTATTCCACATTTTATATGTGGAAGGTTGACAGCTATGCGCCACTGTCCTTTATCCCTTCATCTCATTATAGTTCGTGCAGTTTTTTTTTCTTTCTGGGACTTTGCTCAAAAACGTTTGATATAAGTCTCAATGGCAGTTTTTTTACATAGTCCTATATGTTTCTGTTTAAAGTAACTAACTTGTTCAGATATACACTAGTAGAAAATATCATCTGAAACTGGTTTCTGCTCTGTTCATCCCATCTAAAAGAGTTCTGCAATAAAGAAGGACTGAAATTTCCAGGAGGTGAAGATAGTAGCGGTACCAAAAATGTGCTCAGTCCATTTCAACAGATTCATAAAGATGATGAAAAAGGAGAGACTGTGCTACACAGATCAGAACCCAGCAGTCATAATCTACACTTGAACTCAACAAAAAAGCCAAAAAGCTATATATTTATATTAAATATAAACATGTTTTATTTAATGGTATTTTTCAGTCTTGACTAATAGACTTTGGTTCATGACACAAAGATCCAGCATTTAATTCCATCCTGTCTGTCGAAATTCATATTTCAAAATAAGACTGTCAACAGTTTTTGCGTTTTATAGAACAGTGCCCTCCGGAACATGTCACTAGTCTATTAAATCACCAAAACAGATTTACCATCCAAAAATAACTTTCTTCAACACATTGATGTTATTTTGGTATACATGTTTGAATATAAAATCTCTGTACCTGACTGAAAGTGTTAGTGGTTTAAGTTCTGCAATGAAATAGCAAATATTTGGCTGAAAAGAAATACTGTCATTGCAATAAAAAAGGCTTGTGCAGTTTATGTGGGAATGAGTTAGAGGGATATTTTCCGTCTGTACATTATAAATTTAATCATACGATTAACGACTTTTATATTGTTTGAACAGGATGATGCATTACCCCTCAAAAGACACTTGCGCACACTGTTGCTGGTTACTCCATAGCATTGAAAGAACACTGATAATTTGTTAGGAATGCAAATGAAGAACAAAGACTGACAGAGGTCCCTAATGCAGAAGACCTGAAAAGGAAACCGGGACACAATTAAATGTGGAAAAAAAGCCTGATCTGGAGTAGAATGTCTACTACTGTCGTCGGGCGAAGTTTGGTCATGCCATTTTTATCACTGATAAATCATTGTAATGTGGAAAATCAGCATTTTGCTCTTTTACCCCATTCATATGTAGTAACTGCCTCTACGGTGGAGTGCTTCCTCTTTTACAAAGGTAAACATATAATGCCACACTCACACCACAAACCTGTTTAAATGTGTCCAGCCCACTCGACATCCATGCAGCAATAGAACCCAAGCCCGCTCGACATCCATGCAGCAGTAGAATTCAAGTCCCAAGCCCGCAAGAGCTTAAAACTTACCTCACCACTCTCCCGATTGGTCTTTGTCTGCAGATGAAGCAGTCCAGAGCTCCTCTGTTCTCTGCTGTCATCACCGCACAGATTCCTGGGAATCTGCGGGGCAGAAATGCCTTCCCTGTATCCAGACTGCTGGCTCAGGCAGTCTGAGTTTGCACAGATTTCTGGGCATCTGCGGGGCAGCCTTCTGAGTTCCCAGTCCGTCTGCGCGGAGTTCCGGAACTCGTGAAAATAAAATATTTTGTTTTTCTTAATTTTTTTGTTTCACGTTTTGTTTTCTTTTTGTTTCTAGGTGGGAGGGCTGCAGTCCTATAGCACGAGCCGCCCCTGGCTAAAGGCCATAAAGGTTACAGCGAAGTGGGAAACTAGAAACACAAGAAACTTTTGCTTAGCAGATGAATACATTCACCCAAGAGCCAGGTCTGCCTGGCCAACTTTTCTAACACTGAAAACACATGTTAAGATTCTTTATCTCTTGGTTATTTTACTGTTGGGGCTTAGAAAAATATTAACAAGTTGCACAAAGAACCACCCAGTTCAGTCCCACGCAATGTCTCAGTCTTAATCTTCTGTTTACTACTAAAATGGTTAATTGCTGCCAGAAGACACTACTCAAAATAAATCTGAAAGATCTCTTATTACAGTAGATTCATTTGTATTGTTGTCCAAAGAAGTGGGTGTTACGGATATTAATTACTTAAGGGGTATAACACATGAAGTACTCGGACAGTGAAATGTTTCTATTTCTGCTTTTATATAATCTATGAAAGAGAGTTCATAAAATGGAGTACTGTATACCAAGTTTTGGTTGCATCCAACAGAAATGATGAAAAGCAGTTAACTGCTTTCCTGGCACCATGATTCTATACAAACTAAGAACGTTCAGTGAAAGATAGGAAAACAGCATGGTGAAAGCAGCAGATGGAGATATTCTTGAGCAGGAAAACTGCAGTTTAACACAAAGTTACAGCTTACAAACTACTAATGAGATTTATGCTGTAGTACTGGCTTTGATTCCTTCAGTTTCCACTTGCAAAAAAGTACAACTTTTTTGTCACTCTACAACTGACCATCAGCGGATCACGACACCTCTTCTTGATCACTGTATGTATCTAACCTTCCTGGCCTCCTCTAGACTTGGGGCTGGGAAGATGATCAAGGTGTTCCACTTCTGTACCATGCTGCATGCAGGGAAGTTTTTTTCTTTATGCCCTAGTCTTCCCTTCTCTGTATGAGCCAGTAACAATTGTGTGTGGAACATGCAATAGGCAGACTTCACCAATCTTATCCTCAATTCTGCAAGGAGTTGACATGAGCAAGCTACCCCCTGCCCTCCTTTTACACAGCACTCTGCAGCTAGCTCCCCAAGCCTCAATCAGCATACATGGTCCATTTTGTGTTTCCATGCACACCCCCCTCCCCCAGGATCAGTATTTCCACTCTCCCCAAGCCTCCATCAGACAGCTTGATCCATTTTCTGTGCCAATGCATACCCCTCCCCCAGGATGGGCATTTCCACCCTCCCTTGCCAGAGCTGCTGACTAAATCACAAATGACACAGGATATAATCAAGGCTTCAGCTCTCTACACCACATCTCTAAGTATAACTATGTAAGTTGCTTAACATATTTAAGACCATCCTCCTGGGTCACTCCTGCAAAACAGATATTTGTGCATAGCTTGTTTATCCACTTAAAAATGAATACATAAACAGAGCTCCAGAAATTGTAAAACAGTAAACATCTAATAGCCCTTACATCAGAGAACAGAGGACAAGAGTGAATGTGCTATTTGACTACTCAAATTATTACGGTTTTGCTAAAAAAGTCATAATTAAAAAAAACATGACGATACTTAAGTAAATGGTAATCTTTTAAAATATTGTTGCAGACAGGCAAGACAAAAACTGCAATTTGTTTTCTGACACCAAAACCTAAAACTTAATGTCCATGTCGCTGTTAACCTATACCTTAAAGAAGAACAGAGTGAAGCAGATTAAGATCCATATATGAGAAAAAACTCTGGTGTTATGGTTACAGTTTCTACAACACAGGAAAAAATGTGGCATCTGCAAATTATTCACCCTTCCCCCCAAAAACGTTTTAAGAACAAAATCAGAAACAGGGATAGTATTATCACTTTTTTTTTTTTAATAAAGCTTAAAAGAAAAGAGAATACTGCAAACTAAAAATCAGAAGACCGACCGGGATGACGGTAATGTATCAGTTATAAAAAAGCATGCGAGAGAGTTAGCGTATTTTCAGAACCCACAAGGAATACAACAGTCAGATAACTAGAAAGCACAGCAAAAAGAAATAATGTATCGAATTCTGCTGCCCTGAAGGCTTAAAAAAGAGGTATGGTAAGATTTTTAGCTTCTAAAGGTTTTGCTGATAAACACACAAATTGTCACTTCTTACTCGGTTCAAAGAACTCAAACCACCTTGTCAGCAAATCTCAAGGCTGCAAACAATTATGACTGACTTTATGATCAAGCAATGAAAAAGGCCATTATGTTCAAAGAAAGGCAAAAGATTACTTTTTTTTTTTTTTTTTTACCAGAAAGAAACTGCCATTTCATTTGACAGTGATTATTCAACTTTAATTTACAGAAGAAGGAATAGCTTGCCTCTGCGATTTGACATCATCAAAGATAATCTTTGAATAAACTCAGATACTTTTGCAGCATGACTAACTGGAAATGGCAAAACAAAATAATTTAACAGATAAAAGTGAAATTCTGAGCCAGAAACAAAAAAAACATCACATCTACATATGCTGAAAGAGGGAGAGGTCATCAAAAAAAGGAAAATGGCCGATGTCACAAAGATGGGTATTTTAAAGTAGTCCTAAAGGAACAAAAGTGTTACACATCTAATCTGGACTTTCTGAACAATAAAACAGACATATGGGCTGCAATACCTGAGCTTTCTTCTGGACTGCTGCAATCAAAAACATATCTCGTAGGAATGCACCTATCAATAGATCTTACTTAAATGTGCAACTGGTTGTTGAAAATTGCTTTGTAATCAAGAAAAGCCAACAGCTAGCAAAGGACCTTTGGCAAACCAGTACAGAATTACTGTGTGTGTGTGTGTGTGTGTGTGTGTGTGTGTGTGTGTGTGAGAGAGAGAGAAAGAGAATATGACCGCTCTATCAAAATACAGATTTAAGCATCTCAGTCTTCTGAAGTTTATGATGTCTCAGAGACTCTGACTTTCCTACTTTCAAGGGAATGTAGTACTAAAGTTAAGTGTCTCCCTACAATGTTCAGTGAAAGGGCTGTACATGTCTAGTCTTTCTCAAAAGCATCTTCTTGTTCAGTGCCTTAAGGCAATCACAGTTTTCTACATCACACTCCGCTGCAAAGGATGAAAAGACTGCAAATGATCATCTTTAATTGAACCTTAATATCTGTTTATGGCTGTTTCTCGTAATGTTATTAACCTCCCAAAAAAAGCAAAAATAACAGCAGAATACACAGCTAAACAGCAGCTACAATAAGATGAAGGTAAAAAGGGTGCATGTACTGTGGTTTTTACTTGTCTGAAAAGGGAACGTTGTACTCTGAATAAAATAAGCAACTTTTCAGTTCATTAGCAAAATGGAACTGAAAATGGAACCTGATACACCTTCCTTTACAGCTAGATGACCTGCTGATGGTTACACCATGGAAAGTAATACTGCACCATATCAGGAAACATCTGATATCTCTTCAAGTTAGCTGAAGAAATGGATGCCCATCTGTGACATATCCCATCCAGCAATCTTCTTCTTTTGGCTTTTCCCGGTTAGGGGTCGCCACAGCGGATCACCTGTTCACTCATGATTGCCAGTGGAGTTTTACGGTGTTGATTTGCCAGCCTGACGCCCAACCTTTCACAGAAGGGGCACACATGCACGCACTCATGCCTAGGGCCAATTTAGAGTGTCCAGTCCACCTACAGCATGTATTTGGGATGTGGGAGGAAACCGGAGCACCCAGAGGAGACCCATCTGACCAAAGGGAGGACATGCAGTCTCCGAACAGAAGGCAGCCCAGCCGAGGATTGAACCGGAGAACCTCTTGCTGTGAGGTGACAACGCTAAATGCTGCACCACCGCGGCCGCTCCTATCTCATCCAGCTATAATCCTTATAAATAAACATCTGCAAGTGAAAGAATCCATCAGCACATTCACCTTTCTTGGATTGTTAATGACAGTAACGGTGATGCTCAAATGTGAAACTCACACTGCCTCTCTGCACAGCGATGGGGATGGGAAGTATATGTCACACCATGGACTGTTTGTCAGCAGCAGGGGTATGGGTCATCTCCTGTTCTAAAGCCTGAAGGGTAAAAAGTACCACATTTAGCTCAAAGTTTATATGCAGCCCCCATCTCTTGGGGACTTAATTTTCCCTACTACTGAAAGGCCCCCGTATGGGTTTCCCAATCAGAAAGCTCTACAGTAAACTTAGTGGCAGAAGGTCTAGGCAGTATTTCTCTAGGGGCTTGTGACATGGGCCAGACATCAATTGAAGAACCACTAGTGGAGGATAACTCAAAATCACATGATACTTCATCATCTCATGAAGCAGCCATATGCAGATATAGATAAGTGAAATGGAGAGGTTGCTGGATGCCAAAAAGTCCAAGGAGCCACTGAGGTGTCCAAGCATCAGGTTGACTCTGTATCTTCACCTAAATTACAAGGTTATAACCTCCTGGGTTCTCTCCATCAGGCATGATAAAACCTGCTCCAATAAACAAAATCTTCAGCCAAGAAGGAATTCTTTAGTTTCAAGATGACATCCCAGGACCTGCAATGAATATCAGAATCAGGGAAAAGGCTATTTCTAAATAGTCCCTATAAGATCATCAGGAGTCAATCATCATAGTAAGGGAACACACCAGGGGGCTCACTTCCCTGCAACGGTTCTGCCACCAAAGCCAAAACACTCTGGAGACGCACATCATCCAGTACTGAAGGTGGTGCTGACCAACAGCAAATCAAGGGAATCCCCAGAGAATATCCCATAAAATGATATAAAAAAGCATCCAGTTTTGTCAAGCATCATCATCCAGGCTCTCCAGAGGCAGGAGACTGATCCATTACCGACTTGCAGTTTAAAAAGAGCAACAGGTAGCACACTCAGTGTTCTATTTCCACACCAGGTAGATGGACTGATGACTTTGCAGTGCAGTATACGGGTGGTGCTGCATCCCCAAGTGAGTCATCCCTTTTATGATACTTTAAACCAAGAGTCCTATCTATCTGCATGAGTTTGAGGCAGCTCAGGTGGATGTAAAAGATCACATGGCACCTATGGCAGCTCAGATAAGTGTAAAAGATTATCAGCTGACAAATGATAAACAAATAAAACTGAAACCTGACATACTATACTAAAATGAGCTCAGAAATGAGACAATCCTTCTCCCATATCCCCTGGGTTCAAGGAGAAGTCAGGAACAGATTTCCTTCCTCCCTTTAAAGGAAGAAAAGGGGAAGAGAAACAGCTCAAATACTTGGTCATTTGAGACCATGCCCTTAATTCAATAGCCCCTGGTGACAATTCTCCAAACCTTGGCAACTAGTCTCCCAAGTGTTGTCCAGAAGTATAGTCAGGACTGTCAGCTACCACCACCTCAACCAGCTTGTTTCTTGATCACAGTGGGGGAAGGGGTAAACAAGAAGAGAGGACACATTCTCTATTATATGACTGTCCTCGGCTAATTGTAAAAGTAGAGTTGTTTTAAGGTGTTGGTATAACTTTTTTTTTTTTTTTTCAATAAGAGTCTGAATTTGTGGCATATGTGGGAACACTGAGAAAAATACAGGAAGTAGGTGCGGCAACCAGAAAAGTACACAATGAAGAAAGGATAATCAATTCATGCAATAAGGGGGATAGACAGTTCAAAGTAATGTACAGAAGCAAAGGAAAATTAAGAAATGTGAAGCTACCCCCCCTGGAGAAGGTACTGGCAGAAATGGATTACGAAAAATAATGGTTGACAAATTAAAAATCTCTACTCGGAAGTAAAGCTCATAAGATCCATTTGATAAAAGTTGTCAGGATTGTGCATTCACAAAAAGTGTCATGGAAGAATTACAAAAACAAATTGTTCAAGGAATGATATGTGATCGAAATCAATTCAGAATTCTTTACGAAAAAAAAAAAGAGCTGTGAAATGTTAGCACATAAGCATTTTAACAAAATGGGAATACAGCATCTGGATAATACGCATGAGTTTAGAAAGACTGCAGTTAAACTATTTTTTGATAACTCCAGAGCACAAAAACTTTTAGCGCAATGACTTACTCGATAGAGCACTGAAAGGGTCATCACCAAACTTGGGGAACCTGTAACAAGAAATAACCAGAGATCTTGTAGAGGATTTAGTGATACTCCAGAAATTTTATGAGCATTAGTATAAATCAGCAAAATTTAATTTTTTTATTTATTTATTTTACATTTGATGACCGGGCTAGTCTAACTGGATATATGTCCATTTTCAGTAGAGGCCCGAGGAGAAAAGCTCTGAGACAATAACAAGGACAGAAAAAAGAAACATTTATACAAATAATCCGCAAGAAATAGCAATTACAAAAAAATAATTGTATAGTCCCCAAGGAAAAAAGTTAAATACAAGAATAATTACATGAGTAAACAATTGAATGCCAGTAAAATAAAAAACATTTTTTTTTTTTTTTTGTCAGCCAAAAAAGAAAAAAATAGTTCTAGTTCAGTAAGCATAAAAATACAAAATAAAAATAAAAATTTATATAAGAAAAGGCAAAAGGATATTCAACAGCCATAGAACTTCATATAGCATAGTGGGGAGATACAAAAAGAGAGCAAGAAGTTTAAACATGCCATATATGGAAGGTAGAGGAGTTTCAGCAAAAGAAATCCAGTTTGAGCGTTAGGGTAGAAAGAGGAGAAATAAGTATCAGTCAGGCTGAGAGCAGGGGCAAAGCCATTTGGTTTTAATGACGTTTTTCAGCTGATTCTTGAAAAGGTTGGTGAAGTAAGGGATGTGATCTCAGTTGGAAGTTTGTTCCAGGAATTGCCAACTGCATTTGAGAATAGGCAGTCTCCAGCTTTGTTAAAGGATTTGGTAGTGGCGACTTGTAGTTTTTTAGCTGATCTTAGGGTAGGAAGGTTTTTATAAGAATTTACTAGGTTACATAGTATGGGAGTGTTTGAAGGATGATGTAAAATCTTGTGAATAATAATGAGTTGCTGGTAAACTAGTTGGTTTTGTACTTCCAGCCATCCGAGATGTCTAAGGTTAAGGCAGTGGTGAGTATGGAAGGGGGCACCAGTGGCAAATTTAGCTATGTTGTTGTAGGTGGTTGCTAGTTTATTTAGATTAGTTTTGGATAGGTTGGTATATATAGGTGAGGCATAGAAGTAGGGTGGAAAAAAGGTGGGTTTGGGCAATAGGGATCTTTGCTGACTCTAAGAAATGGTCTGATTCTGTAGAGGAATCCAAGTTTTCTATTTACTGATTTAATACTAGCGTTAATATGCGAGTCAAAGGTGAGATGGTTATCTATTAATACACCGAGGAGTTTGTGTGTTAGCCTGTAATTCAGCAGGGGAGGATGCAGCACATACCAGAGTTGAATAGTCAGCATATTGTATGCATGTAGTTTGTGGAAGGGAAGTTTTTAGATCATTAATGAAAACTGTGAAAAGGAGAGGTCCAAGAATGGATCCTTGAGGGATCTCCAAGGGTGATAGGAAGCTGAGAAGATAGATTGTTTTCCCACAGGACTGCTTGTTTCCTGTTCCAAAATGTGGAAATCAATAGAGTACAAACAGAAACATTCAGGAAGACTTTATACCAAGGTTAGAGGTAGATGAGGCTCAACAACTAACAGTAAAGGTTGGAGGTGATGAGATAAAAACAGTGATGTATAAATCAATTTTCAGGAAAGTTTCCAGGAACAGATGGAATTCCTATGGAGGTTTGGAATGTAGGACAGAAGAAAACAATAAAGATCTAGAAGATTTTGTTTAACAGTATTTAAAAAGAGGGGAAGCACCAACATCTTGGAATAAAGTTGTGGTTGCAGTGTTACATAAAGATGGCAAAGACCCCTCAGACGCAGCTTCATATAGATCCATTTCAATTTCAAACCGCAATTATAAAGTGTTTATATCTAGACTACCTAAAAGAATGGCAAAGGTGTTGCCAAAATAGACAGCTATGGATTATTGTGTTTTTGTGGAAGGGCAGCAAACATCTGACAACATTAATAGAACACTGATGATCCACAGAGAAGCTGGGTCTCGATGCAGAATAAGCATCTGACACTGTAAGCTGGGATTTAATGAGTAAGACACTGGAAGAATTTGCATTCCCTGATACAATAAGGCTAACTAACTAGAATGATATATGGAGGATCAGAGGCAAAAATTAAAGTAGGAGGGTTCCTCTCAGATTAGCTATGTTTGAACAAAGGAACCAGGCCGGGGTATCCTCTTTCCCATTTGTTATGTACTTTATATTTAGAGCCACTGGCAAATAAAATAAGGGACTCAAATACAAGGACATAATTGGTATGGTAATCAAGAAAAATTTGCTTTATTAGTAGATGATGATATTTTGTATCGGATAAATCCAGAAAACATATGTTAGTCTCACTAGGCTAATAGCTTCTTTTTAGGGGAGACCCAAGGTGGTATTTTTACTAGTAGGGGAAATTTGGTGAGGGGAATCATGGAACTTCCCCTACTCTTTCCGATAGGCGCCACTGGATCTTTTACATCCATCTGAGCTATCAGAAACTCACGCAGATGGAACCCCAGACAGTTCCATGTCTTTTCTGAATATAAAATTAATGAAGATAAAACAAAGGCTATAGCCACAAATTATGTATCCACACATGAATTGTTTCAGCAATACCCATATTTATGGGAATATGATAAAGTGTTTATGAGTACGGATTAAAAAGGCTTCTGTTATGGCAGCTAAGGATATGTAGGAACAGACTAAACAAAAGAATATAAAAATTGGGAAACAAACTCTTAATTATGAATATGGATAGTAAGATACAAGCAGTGAAAACATTTTTAGTCCCTTTAGTCTGTACATGGGTCAGGTATACTTTTATCAACCTTAAAAGAAGTTGTGGGCAATAATTAATAAAGAATTGAAGGAATTTATCTGGGAGGGAAAGAGGGCAAAGGTTAAGTGGGATAAGTTGATCCTTCTAATAGAACAAGGTGGTTTATGTCTACCTGGATTTGAAGGGATATTTTAGAGCTATACAGCGGTGGTGGTGCTGCGGTAGCGCTGTCGCCTCACAGTAAGACGTTGTCCTGTTCGATTCTCAGCTAAAGCGTCTTCTGTGTGGAGACATGCGTGAATGGGCGTACCTTCGTTGGAAGGTTGTGCGTCAGGCCTGGCAAGTCGGTACGTAAAAATCTACTGCCAATCATTAGCGGACCGGAGTTCCGCTGTGGCGACCCCTAACCGGGAAAAGCCGAAAGATACAACAACAGTTAAGGCTCATATACTTAACACAAGCAGACGGTGATAATTCAAAGTGGAAAGGGGTGATGATGAAAAGCAGGTGGGAAGTTCAAGAAAGAGGGAGAGTGGAATTATAGATGCAGATTCTTATGGAGAACCACCACCACACAGAATATTATATTCATAAAGTAGCAGCAAGTAGGCCTTAAAAAGCAATCACTAGAAAACTGAAATCAAAGTCTACACTAGCTGTATTTGAGGTACTGAATACTATTGAGAGAGATAAAAGAACCAGAAGACGGATTTTTAAAAAACAGAAGGAGCAAATTACACAGAAGTAAATGGAAATCGTGGGGACAATACATGCACAGTAATATTCAGACGGAGGAGGAAGAGCGAGGTTTAAGGGAAGGCAAAATTATGCAATTTTTTATACTGATGATAGTAGTAAAGACAATATATGTGATGTATATTGTACTTAAATGGAAAAATGTTAAAATGGATTTATTTTCTCTTCATGTAAGCTTACCTAATTGATTATTGATAATTTAATAAAGGTGTTTACAAAACAATGGGAATGAGGTAAAGGTCTCGGTGGCTAGAAGAAAGTAGATACAAGTTATTTTCAAAATAATAGGAGCAAGCCAGGGAATCAAAACTAATGGCTTCTTAGTTTGATCTTGGTGGTAGTGAAAGCCATGAAATCACTTTTGAAGGAAAGAATATAAGAATGCCTAAAAGCAAGTGGGGCATAGAACATAAGGCAGTAGAAATTCACTACAGAAAGATCACAACAGACGTATTTAATTCAAGTACACTGGTAGGTAGATAACCAAAGCATTAGATTACAAAGACTGTGTGTATGGAATGGTTAACTTAGGTTTCAGCAAGGCATCTGACAAAATACCATGGAACAGGCCACTGAACTATAAAAATCTGGAATTAGCACAACACTGGAAAAGCAGCAGCAAGAAGAGGGTAGCAGTAAATCAATGTCTTTAATATGAAAGGATGGGCACCACAGTGGTCAACACTGTGACTTATCCTTTTCAATGACTTTATAACCAACACTTTAACAGAAAAGCAAACTTTTCTGTATCTTCTAAAGAGACAAGGTTACAAATTATATAGGCAGACTTGGAAAAAAATCTCTAATATGTGGCAACTGAAATGCAAAGTAGAACAAGCATCCTGTGAAACAAAAAAAAATTCAGAAAAAGAATTAACAACTGAGGAGAAACCCAAGTAAGGAAAAAGCTCTGAGGATGGCTATATATATATATATATATATATATATATATATATATATATATATATATATATATACATATATATATATATATATATATATATATACACACAAACAAACAATGCATATACACATGCATTTTATACACTTGTGTATATATATATATATATATATATATATATATATATATATATATATATATATATATACATATATATATATATATATATATATATATATATATACATACATATATACATATATATAAAATGGGTCTACTTCGACGCACTGAAATTACATTTCTCCAAAATGTAATTTCATGACCCAGTTTTTCCAAAAGTACATTTATCCGAAAATGCACTTTCGTGAAAATCCGAGTCAATGAAAAGCAACCAAGGTGGTGGTTGTAGACCGCGGCACAGTGGGGATAAGGGAATATTTCCTTTTCCCCACTGCAGTGCGATCTCAGAGTTAGAATACATAAGTAGTAGGGGTGTGGGGATTGCAGGGAGGCTTGCTCCCTTGCATAAATGTGTTTAGTGTTGTCTTTTTTTTTTATTTGCTTTTCGTTGACTTAGTTTTTCGTGAAAGTTCATTTTTGGATAAATGCACTTTTGGAAAAACTCTGTTGCGAAATTATATTTCAGAGGGTCGAGGTAGACCCATATTTTATATATATATATATATATATATATATATATATATATATATATATATATAATCTACATGCCGACACACACCCACCAGTGGCTGGTTGGGCAGAGAAGTGGAGAAGAGCAGCCAGCCGCATCACATATGCATGCATGTGTGGTAGGGAGGATTTTTGGTATGACCTAATTGGGTGGAGCTTGTCATGTCATGCTCATCACTGCACTGAATGTTGTATCTTTCGGCTTTTCCCGGTTACGGGTCGCCATAGCGGAACTTTGGTCCGCTAATGACTGGCAGTAGATTTTTACATACTGAATTGCCAGCCCTAACTAACGTACAACCTTCAACGAAGGTACGCCCATTCACGCATGTCTCCACACAGAAGACGCTTTAGCTGAGAATCGAACAGGACATCTTACTGTGAGGCGACAACGCTACCGCAGCACCACCACCGCAGCCTTGACAGCTGGAAACTACCCCCCTCAGATGCTGTAATTAGTTTATTCTTTATCTATTTTTTACCAGCAATCTGTTCCACGATTACTGAAAATTCCCATCCCCAGGGATATGTCCTTATCTTGGACAAAAGATCCACCCTGCCTCCTGCAGCGGGCAAACAGGCAAAGCCACTTTTTCCTACTCTTCCCTTCCCAGCTCCTACAGTGCCCCAGCAGCAAATCAATCTCAGGCCTTCTGTATCATAAGGGCTCCTTCACTCTATGCCACAGACAAGTCTAATGACAGACTTCTGACCATAAAACAAAAGCTTACATCATAATCTTGGAAGATTCTGGACAACATGCCTGATACATTCATTCTTCTTCATATTCATCTTTTATCAAGTTAATCTTCTGTTGACTCCCCAGGTAGTATGCAGCAGGCAGAAACCTTCAAAAAGATCTAGATAAGAATTTACCTTACAGACCAGGCAAAGTTCAAATCTAAGCAGCCCATAAGAAAAGAGAACAGAGCACAATATATTATGAAGCCCTTTTGTAAAGCTCAAATTTTCCATCCTGATGACTCTTCTAGTAAGAGATTGTAACTTTATGTTATTTTAGGTGACTTGTCTGACAACTACAGAATGCAGTACTCTTCCAAATAATATGTCAGACCAGTGAGGTATAAAGTAGCACATTGAGTTCCCTAGTGTGACCAGACAAGTCCTTTAGAAGCAGACAACTGCAGAATAACCTCTTCTGACTTTTTCAGATCCATCCATTCATTCATAACCTCTTTTACATTTTTGCACATGGGGTCAGTATATCATCATCAACAGTGAATCGTCTAGCGGTACTGTTCACACCATACGACTTCCCCTGTTGTGGTTCTGACTTTTTTTTTAGATATACATTGGTAAAAGGTTACATCAAAGTTAGGCAAACTTTTTAAACAAATTGCTAAAAATAATGACTTATGCTCTTTCAGATGTTCAAGTGCCAAGCTGACAACTGTGTAAAGTGAAGGTGTATCACCTCGATAAACTCAGATTTTTAAATATACAGACTATATTTTTCATTAATGTCAATCAATAAATCCATCAGAAAAGTATAAAATGCTATGATGTTACTGGTCAAGATACTGTCTTACTGTGTCCCCACTGAAGTACCAAAATATTTTTCTTTGTCATTCTTCCACACCGATGCTGGACACGGTCTACCCCAGCTTAAATCATCTACCACAGACCTTGGGCCTTAATGATAGTTTTACCAAAGCTTGTTCTCACACTGAAACTAAGTGAGCAGCATGCACTTAGGTTGAAATGGAAAACCTGCAGGTCGATGATGATTCATAACACACAATACTATAGTGCAACAAGGTGAAAGGGCACAGCTAAAGGCATATGCAAAATACCTGTACAATGGAATGTAAATGAAGGAGTGCAGTGCAGCACAAGTTCAGAATGACACAAATGAGAATCGGTGAAAGCAGGTCACAATTCGTAATTCTCAGGTGCAAAGTCACAAAGGCAGTTATATTAAGAGTATAAAAGTAAACCACAGAAAATGCTGAAAAGTTGCAATAGCAAATCATGCTTGGAGTAGCAATGACTACTGTTCTGCAGTATTTACATAGCAATACACTTCCTTGGTTCTCCAAACCCACTGACCCACCCTGCCTGGAAATACCTGCAGTCAAGTCCCTTTGTGGAGTTTCCCTGCAAAGTTTGTGACTAGTTTAAGTATGTCCTGCTTAATCTCTAACTGGCTTTATCAGTTACCTGTACCTTAAGGTTGCTCTTGTGGTGGCTACTCTGTTATACATCTGCAGACTGCTCCCTAATGTTTTCCATATCTACTCTCCCACTCTTCTAACCTCCCTCTAACCACTTTCTGCTCTCTGATAAGCACTCTTGTTTTTTTCTGAAATCCCTCCTCTTTCTGGCTATAGACTCTACTCTGGTGTTTTTCTACCTCACCTACCTCCAGTTACTATACTTGTATACCTTTGCTTTTCTTCTTCTGCAGACCTAATTTCAGTCAATTGGTCTCTGAGCTGTTACTAACCCGCCGTTCCCTCTCCTACTTACATTTTCTGACAAACCTACCTGCTTTTCTCATTGTTTTCTGAGGCTTCTCTTCCTGGATTTATCTCCACTCCATTTGTCCTCGCTGCGCTTGGGCTCACTTCGTTACCCTACCCTACCTCAATTACCACCCAGCTCCATTACAATTGCCTTTTTTGCTAACCCTCCCCTTCCTGCCACATCATCCAATAACCAAACACTTCCTGTCAAAAATCCCTCCCACTCTACCACCTATTCACTCTTCCCTACATCACATACCAACCTTTGACTTTCAAGTCACTCTCCTACCACTCTGCGCACACACACTACATGAAACACCTCCTTATTTCTTCTCTATTCCTCTTTTCTCTCTGCTCTAACCTATCAGCCCCTCCTTTCCAACTCACTTGCATGCTCTCCTACCACCTACATAAATAATACCTTTCTAACAACTTCCTCATTTATTATCATGCTAAATCTATTCAATTTCTCCACTACAAGTCTCCATAAACTCCATATACTTCAAATCCTTAGACCTACCCACAAGTCTAAACCTAAGCTACCTAAAGCGTGTATACCCATCATGGCTCTGTCTCATTTCACACAAATTCTTCTCTGCTCTTGTGACATCCACCCAAACCCCAGCTTGAAACCCATCCTCACACCCCTCACATCCACCCCTCATTCTCCCCTCACTTCACACATCCCACCAATCTTTCCCTCATGCACATAATTCATCCCTATCTAAACATCTAACTATATTCTCTCTAAACATTCAAAGCCTAACAAATATTCTCTTTAAACGTTCAAAGCCTAACAAATAAAGTCACTGAGCTACATACCTGAATAGCTCATTCTACTTCTCACATTCTTTCCTTATCTGAAACATGGCTCAAACCACACATCACAAACAATGAAATACTCCCTCCTGGCTATAATATCTTTTGCTCTGACTCCCAAAAAAAGGGGGTGGCATAGCCATCCTCTGCTTCAATAGTCCAAACCTCTCACCATTCCCATCTCCTATTCCTGACTTCCACTCAGCTGAACTTATCCTCGACTGCCACTTTAATCCTGATAAGAAATTTGCTGTCACCTCCATCCAACTCCCTCCAGGAAACAATCTACCCATCCTAGAGAACATTCTATCCTGGTTTTAAGACACTATACCTTACGAAACCCTTATATTAGGAGATGTCAACACTGACTGGTCCAAAATTACTGTGGACTCTCCTGAACTTAGTATCAACCTACATGGATTCCACCAACTGATCTCATCCCCCACACGCTTCCACAAAAACTCATGCTCCAGCTCCATACTTGACTGGATTCTCACCAACTCCCTCCATCACTACCACAACCCCACCACTCTACCAGATTCCCTTAGCGATCATCTCCCCACATCTGTCTTAAGATACACCTCTCAAATTCACACGCAACCTCTTCAGAGACTGCCGCAAACTATCCAACTTTAACATCTCCCAATTCATCTCTAATCTGTATAGTATAGACTGGTCAGTCATCCCTCTCAATGATGCTGTAAGCATGTTCAACAGCATCCTCTTGAATACTTTAAACTCCCTTGCTCCCTCCAGGAAGGTCAGAATAAAATCAAACCATACCCCATGGCTCTCCAAAGAAACTAGGTCCCTTATGCAAGAAAGAGATAGTCTGGAAAGCCTGGACCAAAACTAAACCACCCCTTCCTACTCAAATATAGACAACTTAGGAACATTGTTAAAAAACAAACTACAAATGACAAAGTCCTACTACAACACCGCCGAGCTCAAAAGTAAAACCAACCCTCAAAAGTTTTGGACTACTCTAAACATCCTTTCTCCTGGTTGTCCCGCAAACCCCTCCCCTTACCCAAACACAGCCCCAATGGAAACCGCTACTGTCCTCAATCATCACTTTATTGACACCATCCATAAACTCATACCCTCAAATGGTAGCACTACTGCCATACCTACCCCTCCCAACCCTACAAACCAAACTACCTTCACCTTTCACCCTGTTCCTACCTCCTACATCAAATCTCTTCTTCTTAAGCTCAAACCCTGCTCTCAATCTACTGATAATCTACCTCTGATCTTCCTCAAACTATCTACCAAATCTATTGCCTATCCTATATCCATACTAATCAATAGATCTATTCAAGAATCCATCGTGCCTCCCCTATGGAAATTCTTCTTCATTATTCCTCTTCACAAAGGAGGAAACTCCACTGGCAACTATCACCCCATTGCAATTCTATCCCCTCTCAAAGATACTTGAAAAATGCATTCAGTCTCAACTTCTTAATTATCTCCTCCAGCATAACCTTCTCACTTCCACTCAGCATGGCTTCCGTCCCAACCACTGCCCTCCTATCCTTTACCCATACCATTACTGAAGCGCTAGACAACAAACTCATATCCTGCCTTTTCCTTGACCTTTCCAAAGCTTTTGATACAGTCTCTAATACTCTGTTGCTATCTAAACTTGCTAACTCAATCTGTCCTCTTCCTCTCTTGCTTGGTTCAATAGTTACCTATCCAGCAGACAACAATCCATCAAATACCTCTCATCCTTTTCACCTTTCCTTCCTGTCCCAACTAGACAACCCCAAGGTTCTATCTTGGGTCCCCTACTATTCAATGTCTTCAACAATGATCTCTACTCATCTTGCAATCAATCTTCTCTCATCCAATATGCTGAAGACTCTACACATCTCTATCTCAAATAATGTATCCGAACTCCATACCCTAACCCAACAACCCTTTCTATTCACCAAAAAATGGCCATCTGATAATCTACTTATTCCTAACCCCAAAAAGACCAAACTCCTACTCTTCCGCCCCCAATCTCTTACTAGCCATAAGTCTACAAGTCTTCTAACAACACAGTTATCAAACCCGATTGCCACAAAACTCCTTGCGGTCATCATAGATGATGAACTCAAATTCAACCTGCACATAACTGCAATGTATAAAGAAAATCTCACCAGAAACTGGGGTTACTTTATTGTAACAAATGAATTTCTAAGCCCCAGTGCCACACTAACACAAGCATTCCTCCTGCCCTCCTTCCTATATGCTGCCCCAGTACTCACAGACATTCAAACCACAACCCTGAACAAACTCCAACAAACTTGCACAAAATTGTAAAATTTGTCAAGAACACTCCATACAAATCTCATCACTGCATTGCTCTAAACTCTCTGCAGTGCATCGAGCTCCCCCAACAACTCCAACTATCTCAATTTAAATGCTGCATCGCATTCATTACAAACCTTCATCCTGCCCATCTCTGTCATCCTTCATCTCTATCTATATATCATCTGGAACCCTCCGCACATCTAACCAGCAGCTACTTGAAACCTACCATCCCAAGAAAACTGCGGGTAAACTACTATACAAACACTCTGGTGCTCTTGCTTTGAACATACTCCCCTTACACATGTTCCATCACCCACTCCCTACACTTTAAAAAATGAACTAAAGCATTATCTACGTAATTCCAAGTCTTGCCCCTGCCGAGATCCAACATAAGTTCCATCTCACCCACCAAAAGTAAAAATTTAATTTCTCTCTCATCTCACTCCGTCTCCATGTAAGACCGCAAGTGCTATATGGTTTAAATAATGAATATAATAATATTCTCTAGTGATTTTTTTATTTAATATGTAAATAACATATATATATATATATATATATATATATATACGCCTGATGCTTGTATTTTACCATGTTCTTATTCTTGCTATGTAATATCGGTTTTAGAATTCTCGTCTATTATCATCTCATATATGTATGTACCAAGACATTCTTTTGAATCATGATTTTTCTAAAACTGTCTAAAAATGGAGCTTTTCTCCTCAGGTCTCCACTGAAAATGAGCCCCAAGCTCAGCTGGATTAACCCGGTTAACAAATGTCAATAAATAAATAAAATAAATAAAATAAATGACTAGTGTTCTCCCATGGGTGTGATACAGTAGCAAATAGCCCCACCAAAACCACTACCAGTAAAGGCTACCATCACACCAGCTACCAAATAAGCAGTTTCACAATCATTTTTAGTGAACAGTGACATTATACTGGTTGACATGTATTACCATTTATGGTCCCATAAACTGGAAGCAGCGGAATGTCCTACTGCTGGATACTAAAGTATGTGCAGCACTTATTAGTCCAGTTAAAGTGACCTTCCTGGAAACCTTACGGCACACTATCTAGTGTTATCGCAGTTACTGAACTGTATGATTCTCATGATGCTCCTTGTGAAACTGCTGCTACATGCAGAAAAGCACAAACTTTTCCCCTAAACACAACAAGGGGGGAAGAGAGCTACCAACATGTGTGGCTTTTATGATACTGCTGACTTTTCAAAAGTGCTGGAAGCTAAATAATGCATGCATGGGTAATAAAGTCTCCATCTGGTGTCCACAGGTAGCATTCCATAAACTAAAAACTCACACCAAGTCCATGTTTGTACAATTCATCTGAACTATGGCACTGACACTGCGAACCTCTGAGTACCACTCATGGCTAACCCTTCTACATAACATTCTCAACCTTTCACTTAAATGGCAAAACTATTTTTATACTTAACTGCTGCCTGTACAATCCACTAAGTTGCATGTGTGTTTCCTCTTTAGTAACTTTCACCTCTGTAAAATCTTAGAATGTATAAATGTAACTACTGTTTGCGAATAAATGTAAATAGAAATGTAACTACTCTGTGTTTGACTAGAACTTAGTATAATGCAATGCAAGGAAATACAGCTTTTCTCCCTACGCCTCCACTGAAAATGGGTGTTACCCAGTCGGACTTTCCCGGTAAACAAAGACAAATAAATACATAAATAAATTCTCCCATAAAGGTGCATCCATGTCTCTAAAGTATGACTTCATTCTTGGCATGGCTGAATTTGTTTAACCTCTGTCATCTGTTGTCTTTGGAGTATATGTATACATCCAAGTAAGCTGGTAGACCATATTAGTAGGCAAGTAAGGTGCACCTGTACAGGGATAGGTCCAAGGTCCACAGCACACAGGGGTCACAGTGTCCACTGGGAAATTAGGGGAAGAGGGCTTCCCTGACAAGAGAGTGGGTGCTCAAAGGGGCACTTGGGTGGCACAGATGACCAAGGATATGCTTAACACTATGTGGTGATGTTTCTAGCATGTACACACTTAGAAGATAAACAACTAGTTCAAAGCAAGCAGGGGGCTATTCAGCTGTCCACTGCAGACTAGCACAGTAATACTGCCTCACATCCTGAACTGCTACCATTGCCCAGTCTCAAGCATGAGTGCACAGGTACACAATGGTCATGCAATACAGCATAGGGCAGACTACTGGGGGAGGGGAGTGTAGTCCTGTTGTAGTGAGCCCCCCATTCCTCTGATACAGGTGCAGGTCTACAGGTGTACACTAAGGCGCAGATGAAGTGGACAGAGTGTGTCAGTCTTGTTGCAAGGTCTGAAGTCACTTTGACAGAGCTGTATGCCTACAGGTGAATAACCTACACAATCTATAAGCTGCAGAAGAATGTCAAAGTCAAGCTTAGTACTGAATAACAGTGTTACTATACCTACACTATTGCTATAAAAGGCCACTCTCATGTTAATATGCTCATGAACAACACACTGATGCAATACCCCTTACCATAGTACAATAAGACCACTGTGTACCTCTGTCCTGTGGGCTTGCTGTTTCTTTTCTCTTAGGAAATACTTCAAGCTGCTCAGATAAGTCTGCTGCTACTCGTTTAGGCATCTAATATGCTGGATCAGCAGTAAACATTATGAACATATATTTTTTGTGCATGGTGTGTGTGTAAATATATATATATATTTGTATGTACATACACACACTATTTTAATATATATATATATATATATATATACATACATATATATATACACACACATACACACACACACACATATATATATATATATATATATATATATATATATATATATATATATATACATACATACACACACACAATTACACACATATACACATGCTAATGAAGTTAGATTCTGCCAGTGGCTATGAATGGCCACATTTCATAGAAGTGCATCGGCAGCACAAAGCATACATACCAAGATGCCATGTATAACCACTCAAGCAGGAAACCTATGTTTTTTCTATAGTCTGCACTACTTGGCAGCAATTCATATAATGTGATTCTGTACTGCTGTAAATTTGTGGAGATCACGCAGGTGCACACCCTCTATATGGCAATAACATTGGCAGTGGTGTGTTAGGGACAACAAAAACCCCGCTCTTTCTTGAGCTCCTCCACAGTCAGTTCAGGGAGCGGCTGTTGACACCTTAAGCAAAATCAGTTCAGTAAGGTGCATGCGTGGTACACACTGGTGGACCAGCTGATAAGGGCAACCAGCATCTTTTGTACCTTTGAACAGTACAGGCCTCAGGTATGATGACCTATTCTACCTCTGTCTTGAAGATTTCTGAGTTGGGGATACTGAAGTGAGGCAGGAATGACCTAAATGGTACAGTAAGCATCATATTTTAATTAAACTTATTCTGTTCCTGATAAAATTTTATTCCTCTTACAGATCCTAGGATATTCCAGTTTGCTGCTCTGAATGGCTGACTGTATTTTGTATATGCTGCTGCTGACAGCTGTACTGTTGTGGCAATGTGTTGTTAAGTGGGGTAGGTCATGCAGCAGTGGTGCTGGTGGGTTGTAGCCACCAGTTCATGTTTCCACTTCACTGCTCATACATTCAGCAGCATAAACTTCTGTCCTAACTGTGGGCAACGTGTCTTGCCTAGACTGGTTGCTGGACCCAATCACCTAGCACATGGTGGCTGACATGATGAATGTAAGCTGGGTCCCCAAACATCAATCCCCTGAAGCAGTTGGCACTGGACTCACTCAACTAGTTGATCAATGTTATCAAACCAACAGAAGTAGATGTGGCCCATGCTATCAGCTACCCCAACCCTGAACCTCCATCTACTGGGCCCCAGAAATACTCCCCTTGGCTGGACAGCAGCTTGAATTCTCATCATACCCCTCTCTATCCCTAATCATATGTCTACCTTCAAAGTGAATCCAATATCTCAACCACCTTCAGTATGCACATCCTCCCCTTTGAATGTGGCTTTCCATGGGTTTGTACCCCTCTGCCTACTATCCCACTTCTTTCCTCACCCATCACGTCTTTCACTCCCCTCCTCTTTCCTTCTCTCTCACTGTAGCTTAAAATGTCTATTTTCAATATCAGCTGTTTCATGTTTTGAGCCAACATAATGTGGCTCGATGAAGGCAAGTATGATCATATATATGTATGTGTGTACGTTTAAAAACATTACACAGACAACTGCAAATGGGTTGCCGAGTATAAAAAAGATGACAATGTAGTCAAGAAATTTGCCTCCCAATGAACTACAACTGACATGAAGGGGGGAAAAAAAATTATAGGACAGAAAAGCATTTTACAGCTCCCGAAGCTGTAACACTTAACACTGCCACACAGCATGCAGTGGTGCTGTCCCTCTGATCAACAAAGACCTTTAAAACCTGTCAGACAGTTCAAACGGCCAAAATTTAGCATGAATGGAAGCATGAAGCATCTTACAGCTCTCCGAACTGTGAAAATGCTTCCAAGTCTGCACTGTGTTGGATGGCTGCTGCGTTTGCATGTGCGTGTAGGTGGATGCAGAACAAAATGCGATTCTACTGACTGTCAGAGATGCTTAAATTTTATATACCTTTATGATGTCAGAAGTGCATAAGTTTATTATGTACCTTTAAGATACAAGAAAATGCATAACATGCACTCTTTTGTCAATTCCAGCATGCAAGCTCCATGTACTAAATTTAGTTAGCAGACAGCAATGAAAGATGCAAAAATACATCTTCTAGAACCTTTTGTTTAACCTTTAATACTCAAGCAGTTTGCCAAAAATAAAATGAAGCACAACATGGCTTCCTATTAAATCATGTCATAGCTAAGGGAAACAGGAAATAAAAGAGCTAAACATGTACCCAAATCAGTTGCATGTACAACTAAAACATTTTAAAGTTTTACTGGAAGAATGGCTACATATTAAGCTTTGAGATCTAGGTAGCCAGTAAAATGTGATGTTAATACCTTACAAGTTAGAAAGTGTCTAGAAAAGTCTCGTCAGAAAATATTTACTTCAAAGGAAAAAGGCATTTCAACTGTAAATAAAAAGTGCCCCACCCTAGAACAGATAGTCACACAGCTGCCAAACTTCTCTCAGGAGATCAAAAACAAAATCTAGCAACACCCACCACACCTAGTTTGCCCTAAAGGGAAATTATGTCTGTGAGCTCAGCTGGCAAATTTCAGAATACCTACAGAAAGCCCATCCCAACAGATATTTTATCATCAAATTAATTAGGATAGCATTAGGCTACAAATATAGCCTGCTGACTAATACAAAGCAACATTAATTCCAACAACACTTTTCTGTCCCCACATTTCAATCTGATGTGCTTTTACTGACATTTACTAAAAGCAAACATACATGTCTTTCACCCAAAATTTTCCTGTGAAATTGATGATTTACCAAACCAGGTCTTTACAATCATTCTGAATTTATAACAAAAGTACCTCACTGTCCTTAAACCACACATCATTAGTACAAAGCTAAGAAAGAGTGTATGCTGATTTGTGTTTATTTTACTTTACTTTACATGAGGTATCATGAAGATGTGTCATCAGGATTCTCCATTCTGAACTCATGTTACCACACAATGCTGCAATGATTTTTTTTCTTGTTTTTTTGTCCCTGATGCCCACTGAACATCAGTCACCTCCTAGTTCACTGGCCATTTTTTTCCATCCTTGGAGTAAGTATTGACCAGAGTGGCCATTAATTAGGCATCCAATTGGGGGTGATATTAAGTTTTCTTGACGACCCTACATCCTCTGTACCCACTGTGTGTCATGGGCTGACTGCAGTGTGAGGGGTGCTGCCACCAAGCCCTTTACCCTTTTACACTCAAGCACTAGGTGATTATCTTCATGATCTCCACAGGGGAAATCACATCCATGGTGTGCTCAATGAACACATACCTTTAAAACTCTACCAGGGCAGTGAGCTGTTAACACCCAGTCACTCTTCACCTTTCCTGCCTGGTTCAGCGAGTGCCAGGTATGATATTCAAAACATTGCCTAGGTCACAGTCAGGGCTGCATCTCCTGTGCTGACCATGCTATGCCACACTATGCAAGGACCTGGATGCACCACTCTAGAAGAACTCTCAGCATCCAAAGTTTTACAAACCTAAGTCTAGGTTTACCACCTGCATATGCAAACATCAAGCTGTTTGAAGAACAATGCACATGTCTTAACAAGGCCTCAGAGTTTCACGGGGGTAGGAAAATTCACCCGCTTAATCAGCTACAATTATTCTGTGTGTCAATCGGTCTGAACAGAGATGGGCAAATGATACAGGATATAAGGATGTCAGTGAGACAGTTAACACCTCATACACCAAATACTACTACACAATCTGGGGATCATGGGATTAAATGGGCAGCCGTTAGAAATTGTCGAAGAAAGGCCAGTTTGAAGGGGCTGGTAAGTGGCCCTCACTGTACAGATACATGTGAAAAGATTCTCTGTTTTCATCACTGACCCTGGGTAGAACTTCCATGCTTCTTGATCAGACAAAACTATCAGGCTATGTATATCAGGAGGTAAACTACAGAGTATCGATGTCCAGAAGACTGAAGAACTTACTACCTAGAGTCTAATTCTGGCAATTACAGTGCATAAAAGGAACATTAGAGATGCCACACTCAATAATGACAAGGTACAGAAAGAATATAATAAAACAGCAGTTAAGGAAAG
This sequence comes from Protopterus annectens, assembly GCF_019279795.1. Classification (NCBI taxonomy): domain Eukaryota; kingdom Metazoa; phylum Chordata; order Ceratodontiformes; family Protopteridae; genus Protopterus; species Protopterus annectens. The sequence continues at coordinate 1,060,582,453 of NC_056725.1, read as the reverse complement.
TACAATAAGGACACCACAGGGAAAAAAAAAACACTTTAGCAAGTCGTACCTGGAACACCGCTTACTTACGCAACAGCACAGGAGGGAGGCAGTTCTAAGGACAGCAGTAAAGACTGTTACAACGGACTGCATCACAATGAGCAGAAGGAATGAAACTAACACACCCATTGGTAAATACATTACAATGGGAAAAGGATGCAACAGTACATTTCCCAGCAAAGGCAGGTGTTGGTAGATTAGATGGACGGGGCCTAATTCAGCAGAGATATGAAAAAAAAAAGTTTCTTCAGAACAACATGTGTTGGGCAAATGGAATGTTATGAGACCAAGTGACAGATGCTGGAACAACTGCAGAATTTAGTAATGACAGGCAACACAAAATAATTCTGAAATTTACTGATAAGAAACAACTCCTCAAGAAATACAAACAGGATTTACAGGCTCAGCTACAAGAACATCCTTATCACACACTTTCCATTTACCTATTTATGCCACCTCACTCATTTTTACTTTTATAATTACTTTTAAGTAGTTGAAGGCATACTGATAGACCATTGATTCATAACACAGTGCAAGCACGGTCTTAAAGCAATATTAACATAAAGAAATACAAAGGGAGCCTACAAACCGAACTTGATGCGACTTGCCAAGATTTCCCACACTAAAGCTGCCTATTATTAAATAATATCTATATAAATACATACCGAAGTAGATTAAAAAACTTATTTCTCACTGTGTCATAACATACAAGAGCATGCATTACATGTCTGGAAGAGGCATACGTCATCTTCCGCAGTGCACAAAAGGAACAGTGTCCCACTACTATACAATTTCCTATACGAAACACATAACAGGGTATTTTGGAGTCCCCTCTGCAGACCTTATGATTTTATTTTCCCTTGCAACTTAAAATACTGATGGAAATCTTGAAAGTGACTTGAAGCATCCGGAAATTCCAGTTTTCATTGCATGTAATGAACAAACATCTTTTTCTCTGTATACACTCATATGTTGTCAAGTGGAGCAGTACCACAGTGCTCATACTCTTAGCTCAAGAACTGGAATTACCAATACAGGTAAACCCCATGTGAACTACAGGAAGTGGTAGCTGTAGATGCACTGAAAGTATTGAAAACCAGTTCTGGGAAACATCAAAAGGTGAAGCATACTGATGTCTGTGCCATGACTTAAGAATGAGGTTCTACTATGTCATGAAAAGCCCTATAAATAAGGAGAAGATAAACTGAAGTACAATGGAACACGGATATCCCATCCAAGTAGCTATGGGAGCAAAGGAGATATATGCTACAGTATGACTCCCTAATGAAATGTCAACACTTATAATGAAGAGTGCCAACATGACAAAAAAAACACACAAAACAAAACAAAAAAACACACTGGAAATGTAGAACAGCAATTATCAAACATTGCGGCTCTATGCCTTTAAACTCCCACCATACCGCAAACCACACACACATATATATATATATATATATATATATATATCACACACACATATACATACATACATACATACACATATACATACACACGGATGCATACATACATACAGGTGTACTTAGAATCAAAGTACACACACGAATGGCTAATGATTGATCCGGAAAGCTTGAAAGCCGAAACATCAAAGCACTAATGTTTTTTGCAGGGGGACAAGCCCCTCCCCCCTGCACCCCCCACTAATTATACACACCAAATTCCCCAATCACCACTGTGCAAAATCTTGCATGGACTTACCACCACCTGAAGCAATCAAATGACTTTTGATAACTTCTGATATTTTTAAGCACATTCAACATTATGCGCATTCGATTACATGGAGTACTTTATATATATATATATATATATATATATATATATATATATACACATACACATACACACACACCACACACACACAAACAGATTCAATCCATGTCTGTGAGAAAAGGGAATATTCCAAGAAATGGCTATCTTGGATTTTGGCCATTTGGTCTCAGCAACATGGGACTCATTAAAGCAGTTCCCGACATTTCAAATGGTTACCTACAGTACAGACAACACCCATATGTACTGTACAGGAAAAACATATTTAGTATGCTAATGCTGAGAAAAATCACCTGCGCAGAGAAAGACTGAAGCAATTTTGACTTCATGACAACGGCTTATGAAATGGGTCCATTCTTGTTACTGACTAAATCTAAATATCAGGAGAAATTAATCCATAGGACAGATCCAAAATCAGACATTTTAAATAGAGGAAGTAAAGGGAATTATATTACTCCTTTTACTACTGAGCACTTTCCAGACACACTGACCATTTTTGCTTCTGGTCTAAAAAGGATCTCCAAGTGAGCTGACATATTATATTCCTATGAGGTGGATATCACTTCTGTGTTGCAGATACCCAGTATGTAGGAAAAATGGCCTCAAGTTGGAATGATTGAAGGCTGGCAGGAGTGGGGCAAAGAGCATATAGGAAAACAACAGACTGATATTTTCCAAAGACATACTGTGGCACCTGTCTGAAAAATATCCCAGGCAATATATTCTCACTATGAATGCTGAGTGTACAGTGGAAAAATGCACCCAAACTAGGATGCCAAAAACTGGAAAATGTACTTTCTCTGCGATACAACTTCAGAAATTACTACATTAAATTTGAACGTGTGATGGAGCAACACCTCACAGAGACAAGAATAAGCTTGTATTCTGCTTCATATTCAAGCAGAACTAGAATATGGGTCTGTAAAACAAACACCATTAAAGCATGTTTCTCCAAAGACAATGAACAACTGAAATTCAAATGCAAAAATCATCATTTTTTTTATAATTATTTCTTCCAGAACAATCAATGGGTTGGAAAACCTATTTTCTACAAAAATATATATGGTTTTAGATTTAATTTTATTACAACAGTACATTTATGTCACTGTCCACTTTCATATTTATCACTGTAAATAAAACCAGCAACTACACTGTTTTCATCCGATCAGGGAAATGTTGTGGCAGGTCATGACAGTTTCCTTTTAACATGGACTTAATGCAGAAGTTGACTATGATGCTCTTATGACTGTGATTTGCATCCATCCTGTATCTTGTGCACCATCTGCATAAAATGAAGCAAACTGAGTTACTGAGACTTTACCCTCACAAGAGTCAATCAGCAAATATTCCCTCCCGGGTACTGGCAACTGGAAATGCCTTCTCATCCATTTTATCTGCTATCACAGGAAACTGCTCCCATACATCTAAGAGAAAATAAAGTACACATTTTCTCACATGGCAGAAAAGAAACTTTCTTGGTTTATAAAGTAAACATCTTCATGTCCTTCCAACACTTAGCAGCAGGCTACAGGTGTTTCTAAGAAAAAGTACACATAAATGATATTCCCGCTACAAGACTACACTATTGGCTATTTGCTGACTCTGGGACAGACGAGAGCAAAGACTCTCAAAAATCTCGCAATTTAAAACCTGCAACCTCCATTAGTTAGTTACATCCAAAAAATGCAGCCTACTATTACTACCACCAGTAAAAAAATAATCAAGACTGTCAGCTTTCTTAATTTACAAAAAAAAAAAAAAAAAAATATATATATATATATATATACATATATATATATATATATATATATATATATATATATACACACACACACACACACACACACACACACATACATCTATATATACACATATATGTCTATATTGATATATATACATATATATATATATATATATATATACACATATATATATATCTATATGTGTGTGTATATATATATATATATATATATATATATATATATATATATATATATATATATATACACATACACACTCACGTGTGTGTATATACACATACATACACACAAACATCTCTATTATATATAGATATATATATATATATATATATATATATATATATATATAGGTGCACAGGACGATACTAGGCTATTGGCCTGGAGGCCCTTATAAGCATAGACAAGAATTTCACCCATGTTCCCACAACATCAGCACCTGTTTTCCCTGTCCAGCAGGGACAGAGGTGGGATCCCAGGGGTATATTTTCTGTTTCCCATCCAGTCATCCAGGTTCCTCAAAGTGGGCTAGTGAGGCACTCTGCTTGACATGCACAGGAAGTCTATTCCACAGATGGAGGGAGTCGTCAGGACACAAATCTATCCCGCCATCAAGTTCTATTAATGTCACAGACCAGATGGAGACCTTGCATGCAGGTTGTACAAGTGGAGTCTGATTTACGGATATGCAGCAACTCCATCAAGGAGGAGTCTGAGACAGCCTTGTATGCCAGACACAGGTTACCTCTGAGCAGTCTGTATGAGACTGAGTAGAGGGACAGGGTTTTTAGCCTATCTGTATAGGATAGGTGGTTGACGCCCTGAATTTTCCTGGTCAGGAACTTCTCTCATCTCTCCAGCTGCTGCATGTGCTTGGGAAGGTACATGTTGAAGGGGGGACTGTACTTGATAATGGGTCTAATAAGGGAGGAGTACAGGGATGTTATGACCTTGTTCCTGGATGAAATACCCTTACTTATGAGGTGGGCCATGTAGAAAGCCTTTTATACAATGGAGGCAACATGGTGGTCAAAAGTCAGGTTGCTATCAACCTAGGTGGCAAAGTCCCTCACGACTTGACTGCATGCTTAGCACGTTGTTAATGTGATAATTAGTGGGGACACCATTTTTCCCAAAAGGGATAATGATGCATTTCTTGGCATTCAGTTTTAGGCCATGCTTCTGGCACCAGTCATTTGTTTGGTTAAGGCCCTCTTGGAGGATGTTCACATCACTAGGATAATTTATGACAGTACCCAGCTTGCAGTCATCTGCAAACTGTGTCAGCCACAGACCACTGGTTTTGTCTTGCACCTCAGAAAAGTATATCCCAAACAGTAGAGGCCCCAAGATCGATTCTTGGGGTACACCTTTTTACAGGTCTACTACTAGAGGTGGCATCCCTTATTTTGACCGAGTGGGTTCTATCAGTGAGCCATTTAGCTACCCATCTGGTAATGTATGGGTTGATTACTAGCTGGGACACTTTATTTATTATGCCCGAGTGGGGAATAGTGTTGAAGGCTTTGGCAAGGTCAAGGTAGGCAGTGTGCACTGCCTTGCCCTCAGTTCATGGCTTTGGTGACTGAATCAAAGAAGGCAACCAAGTTTAACAGGCATGATCTCCCTTTGACAAAACCAAACTGAGTAGAATCAAGCGTTTGGAGGTTGCCAATGTCCATAATTCAACTAACAGAAAGGCATGTGTATGCGCTTGATAATTTTTTTTTTTAATACTGATCTAAGCATCACAGAAGCAAGAGTTGGCTTATAAAATAAGCTTGCAGCTTAGCAAATATTTTACAATAACCAGCTAATCACATAGAAATATCTAAAGGAACCACTAGTATGAACATAACAAACAGTATTAACAACTATAAATCACCATAAAATAATCACCAGGCAAATTCACTAGAATTTGGTCCAGAATCTTTTCTACTATGTGGGGAAGAGAGCATCCAGTTTATGTAAATAGTTTTAGTGAATGGCATTGCCTTTAGTAGCAACTTGATTGGGTCTGGCCATCTAGGACAACCTTGTTTCATACAAAATATTTAAGCTGCCATGCAAACAAAAGTGTTCAAATGGCATCTCAACAGTTACAAAATGGTGCATGTTATTTTAATTATTTTCACTTAACTGGGATTGTCCTACTGGGCATGAGAACCCTCTCTCAGTGGGGGCCTTGGGAGAAAAGCTCCACATGACAAATAAGATAATATAAAAGCTTTACATGGCAAATAGCAATACATAGCAAAAGTACATGGGCTGCATATTTTATCCTAGGGATGAACACTGGCAGATCCAGAACTATCTTGTGTGCTTGTTTATCATCATCTTTAAGTTTGTAGTTGTTTAGTTTGCTTGAGGGGGTGGAGGGACAGAGTTCCACATTTTGGAGACACACGTGCAGTTGTGTGCGTCTCCTACTGTAATTATGGCAAATTGAGATTTGTCGTGTTACCCTTCTCACTAAGAGGGCACCTGTATGCAATTCCAAGATGGCTGTATCACTGCAATTACGGGGAATGGGGGAACTCTGCTCTGTGACCCCTTCTAACTAATGTGTACTTCTGGACAGTTGAGAATCATCTCTCTATTGGTTTCGGTTTGAAGTAAGTAATCACAAGAGATACTTTAGTGAACTTTTTTATATGAAGGTCAGATCAGCATGCACGAACCTACATTCAGTGGTGCATCTAACTCATGCTTCTATTTATCTTAGACTGAAATAGACATGCTACATTCAAGGACATGTTCACATTTCATCAAATGTCTGTCCTTGCTAAAATTTGTAGTTTTCTGAGATGGCAGCACGGATTTTAATCAATAAATAATGCACAAGCACAACACTACAGTTACAGACCTCTTGCTGTTCAAAATGTACATAAACAGAAATCATAGTACAGAAACTCTAAGTGAACATTATTATCATTTAAAAACTACCCCTGATTTGAGACATTTTCCTTCATTTTGTCCAGAGTTATGAGTCTGCTGCTCTGCTTTATTACTGGCCTCTGCAAAACAAGCTGGTAGAAGGATTGCATGGCTGAGGATATTATATCAAGCAAAAAACTTAGTGTAATGAAAAAATATTAGGTTCTTCAAATGTCAAAATCTGTATGTCTGAAAATGTTCTTGCAGTCATCACCATTAAGAGGCAGAACATCTCCAAGATACAAGCCATGTAAATATGGACATTTTGAAAACAGATATCAGTTTCCTCAAATAAATATAAATGACCTCTCAAGTGAAGAAAATATTACAATGGAAGATTTGAAATGCTTATGTAAATTTCTTTTGGAGACATTCCTCTACCCCCACCACAAATGTTGGGGGGGGGGGGGGAGACATTGCCATAAGACATGCTTAACAAGTCAAATGCATCAAACTACTGAAGGTGGAAATGAAATAATTTAATATGTTTGAACTCAGACAAGTACAGCTGGTCATGATCAATTGCATTTTATTCTTAGTGAACTAGATATGTCTTGTTACTGTCTTGTTGAAATTCACAAATAACAGTAACATCCATGAGACCTGCACATATCTACAGGCCACATGCTGCAGTCTGTATTTAAGTAGAGATCCCCATCCCTAATTACCACTAGTGGACAGATACCTCCTTTCCACAGTTAAGACAGTCCAGCAAATGACTGATCATTCCTAACAGCACCCTGCCCCTCATGATCGCACGTCATTCTAGATCCCTATTATCAGGGGGTGGAGATTAGAAATGGGAGCTAGTACTAAACGTGGGACATAAACTTATAATTATTGTTTTTAATATCTACAGGTTTTCAACTGAAACATGTCCAGGATTCCTATAACTGAAAAGCTGTACTTGTGGTCACAGTCCTAACTGTTAAGACAACTCTAAAATGGCATCTCCTTAAAAGACTGGAACTTAATTGCCCAACACCACAGTTTTTTGGGGATGCAGATGAAATTTGAGACACTCATTGTACTCTTTCATCATGCTGCAAAACCTGTAAGTGTAATTCTGCATAACTGCATCACTTGTGATAAGAATATATGCTGGTCTTTCCTGTGCCATTCTGTAAGCTGTAGCTATGCTACATTCTGTACTGTAGCAGCAAGTCAAGCTCGTCATCCTGTGCAACTGTTTGCTATTATGCTGGTCCAAACGTTATGTCTAAAAATAATCACTTGTGATTACTGCACTCAGTGACAAAAACAAAACAAACAGATGAGACAGGAAAACGATGTTTTGGATATGTCTAGGACTTCACCAAAGATTTGTAAATTTTGAGTACTACTCTAATGCATTCAGTAAGCCTATCATATCTCCAGAAATGTATTCTGGGTTTTATCTATGCCCTTCTGTAATTTTAGAGATGATAGAGCCTTCAAAACCTAGTTGGCTAGATATGGCGAGATGTATAGTGTATTTCTCTAAAAAGAAATGTCAACCTACAACTGTAAGACATTTTGTAAATTTATCTAAATATCCAAATTCAACCAACATCTCTGCTCTACCCATTATTCAAACTCTTACTACCCACTCCTTCCCCAATAACTACCGCTATTATCTTCACTGATTCCTCCTTAACTTGTCTGTTTTCTCTTTGGAAAACCTTTAAAACCCTCTCCCCTCTTCTCACATGTCCACATGACCAAGAACCATCGCTTCTTTCCACGAGTCACTACCACTGCTCTATCCCTGTACTCTCCTCCTGTTTCTTTAAATGCTCCTCTGCTGCTCATATTTACAGATTACAAAATGCAAGTATTTAACCTCCTCTGTCCTTTCCTTCCACTGCACTACTGTTTGCTTCTACTACAAAATAAGGTACAATTTCTTAGTTCTCATTTCTAAGCTCAATGTCGGTTTGACTCTGAAATGTTACTACTGCCTTATTATCTTATTCAGAATACTGGCAGTCTACACACACAATGCTTTGATAATTATGTATAACTTTCCACTAGTGCCAGTTTTTTTCTTCTGGGGCCTCCAATGAAAATGGGCTTTTTCCAGTTGAAACTATCCCAGCCACAAAATAAAAAAGCCAAGTTAAAATCAAATGGCAAGGGAATTAATACGGCCACTGCCTCACCTGGAATGGAGATATCAAACATTAAACAGTTCATTGAAAATGAAAGTACACTTTTACCTGCAAAGCTAGCATACTTGACTTTGAAATGGACCTGCTTAAGTAAATATCTGACCACAATGAGACAGATAAAATGCCAGCTGGTTTTCATCCTAAAACTTAAGGTTAGATTCCAAACTACTGACAATTTACATGGATATGGCTGAGTCAGAAAAGAGTTTCCATATTACCAAACACTGAACATTTGTACCACAACAAGAAAGCAAGATATTTTGTCAGTCACCACTTCTAAATGGTGGTGATTATGGATACTGTGCAAAGCAATAGAATATCTTCCACTAGTTACTGTAAAAGAAACCCTTTCTAAGGTGTCACATAATGTGGTAAAAGTCAAGACAAACAGCTTGACAATGCAAGAACAAAATCCAACAAGATGGCTCGTTTTCTCCTTGGTTCCATGCTATACAATTTGAAGATATTTGATAGGAGTTCCAGTTTTGTGTGACAAGTTTGAGGGCAACCAGAAAGTAAATTGACTTAGTAAATTTGGTGCAATGGCTGCATTGTTTTGTATAAACATGGTTTATATCTAGGAAAATAGCCAGCACCCTTTTATGTAGAAGAGAAAAGGGAATATGCGACTGCAAATTTAAATCTTTGGTGTTCTGTGAAATGATCTGAACAACCTCCATACCTCCATTCTATTTTGACAGAAAAAAAATAGAATATTTTTTCTTTTTTGAACAATGGCACACTGCTCTGTAACAATTAATGTATGAAAGCACTGAATCTTACTTCAACTCTACTACCTGCTTTTAAAGGTGATCCAGTAGTTCTGGTCAGGCTGGTTACTTCATCAAGCTGCCAAGCAACTGGAATAAATTATAGGAAACAATACATGTTTGGAAGGTGTTAAATTATTCATAGCTCCTCAGTCCTTTAGTTCTGTTTACTAAGTCGTACTTCCTGTGAGGCTGTAGACATATACGTACAACTAAACGTCATGTCTGAGGGGGCCAACAGCAGTGCGCAGAACTATCTGGACAGAATCCAAGCAGCATAAGAAAAATAATCTCAGTAGCAAAACATGCTCAAAAGGCCTAAGAATGTCAAGAGAAAAATGACAACCCACACAGGACGTTCTACTCTTAGACAAGGAAGTTAATACCACAGTGCTTGATGAAGGTATGTAATGATAATTATGCAGCAGGTGAACAGATGTCCATTGTGGACACATTCCCAAAACAAGCATATTTTCTAAAAGAAGTGGCCAAAGGCCAGTATGTCTTCAGCTGGTAAAAGACAAATGCAGAGGGCAACTCACTAAGATGGTACCCGGTTTCTATCAAACTCTCTGTAGCAGCAAAGCAACCACTTGCCCATCTTCCTATTTTCGCAGACCTGAAGGATGTAAAATCCCTAATGGCAGCAGGTGCCCACTATACAGAGATGTTGCTGGTGAGCACACTGGCTGAGTGAAAGCACAGGCACTAACTTGGAGAAAAAAAATGAATATCTACTCTGATGGCTACCTGGCCTTTACACAAGGTTGCATATGGGATGCAAGAGTCTGGGGGTCATAAATCATCGGAGCTGATTTGATGGCTGTCAGCAGCACTGCCCTTCTAAGTTACCCTTCAGCTCCACTGAGGCAACTGGTTATAAATACAGATGCAACATGTTGTTTACAAAATCTTCTCATGGGACAGGCAGATTCTTCACTAAGCATCCATGATAAAAGATATCTAACAATTGCTTACATAGCCTGTGCTGCATGTATGTCCTGCCAGTCACTAAGATGGTATTAAGCATTTGAACTCTGATCTTTCTATACAGAACTATCCTAATGACTCATGAACACTCTTCTACAACACACATGTTGCAGCATTACCAATGGACTTAATCACTCAGTCCTATTACATTCATTTTGAAGCTTGGACATAACTTTTGCTTAGCGATTTAAGTGTAGTAGTAAGTCATCTGTTATTCATACAAATGTCTGCAGAACAGCAGTAGAAAATCAACAGGACTTCCCTGGGCATTGTCTGTAAGCATCTGCTACCTGTGGCCTCTACCACTTTGTCAAAACATCCATATACAAATTGTAGCTGCATAAATATCTTACGGGTCAATAACCTATAATGTTAAAAAAATATAATCATAGCTACACCTGTCAGTTGAAAAAAACAATTGTTAAGGGTAAAATCACAACCACTCCGATAAATGTAAGCCAATGCACGTAAACATTTACAATCTGACACAACTTTATGTCAGTTAAAAGGCTTACTCTTTGTGGCATGCATATTTATATTGGCAGCAGCGGGCTTTGTCAATAAAGGAGCAAAATATCCAGCCCAAACTACCCTTTTTTTCCATACAGATACAATCTACATGAACGTTTCTGATGCAGGTTTCAGGTAAGTCTAAGTTAACTAAAAAACAGTCACTTCCAATTAGAATGCTTATCTAGTTTTACAAAAGAAAAATAAACCAAACTGCTTAGTCACATGTATTACTTAGGCAAAGAAACATCCCTCAGCAATGACAAGTCACAGTTTACAAACATCTTCCTTGGTTTGTTAACGGATATTTTAATGTTAACTGCTAGAAGTGTAAACATCTATTCTGCAAGCCACTCCTTACCAGTGACAATCATCTTCTTCAATTAGGAAACTTATTACTGTCATTCATTCATTTTACGTAGCCAATAATTTTGCAGTTAGTAAATCTTTGTTATAAAACTGCCACTCTAATTCAGGTAAATGATTAGCTAACCAGTCTTTCTGGCAGTGGTAAAATTCAGCTATCACCTCAAAAGATCGGTTTAACTACGGTGGAATACAACTTGAATACGTCACCATGACAAAATGTTACCTACTTAATCATATGGTGTCTGGGTAGGTGGACTGCTATTTTAAACCCTTTTCAGGCATGAACCACACAAAAAGGGCGAGAACAAAGACAAATACTATATGCATACAGAATTCAGCATAACCAATCAAATTGTAGGTCTTTGGCAGTAGAAACAAACCGCACTACTCAGAAAAATCCCACAACATTAGAGAGAGAACAAGAAAATGACAGACAGTGAATGTGGAGACTAAGAATGAACTGCAGACCCTGAAGCTGTGAAGTACAATGAACATGGATTCAGAAAGTGGGAGGGTAGCCCCTTGATGGCAACTAGTGAGGTGAATTTCAGAAATTGAAAATGGGGTAATCCCAGACAATGAGCAGTGAGCAAGAATTTAAGTGCTGCCTGGGGTTACCCTGGGTAACTAATGAACATGAAACTGAAAGGGATTAGAAAGTTGCTTATAAATTGACGTCCTGATATGAGTCATTTTACAAATCTGGAGTAAAAATGATACATTTTGTTGAAATTATGAAGAACGATCACAAACCAAAACACAATACTAATATTTTAGACATTTTTTCAGAAAACTGACATTATGAAGAGCTGTGTCATTATGCAATTCCACCTTAAAAGGTAATTTCACAGCCACTGCCCAAAGGTGCACTCTTTTGGGACAGAAATATGGAAAGACAAGTCCCATATACATAGTGTATAAAAAGTTTAACTTTAGAAAAAATATAAGCAAATGCTCACAAAATCAAGTACATAAGCGAGCCTGACCGTTTGTAATCTTATAAAACTTGGAGAATGTGCATCTGGCTGGAGGTACAGGAGTCTACATCTGGCAGATAATGACATCTCAAATAGCATTTTTACAGCAAGTATAAAAATGTTGACCTTTAAGTTGCGAACAGCAATGCAAGATTAAACACAGAACTGGTACTCTCTAATCTGACCATTTTTTCTTGTGTGTGTTAATATTAACAACAGAAGTGGACAATGTCGTACTACAATTAAAAAAAAAACTTTCAGTGGTAGACTGGCTGAAAGTTTTAAGTGAAATTGTCTCTCTTCCAGTAGTGATGAAGGTAATAGTTGCTCTACAGTGCTTATTCAAAAATAACTGTGGTGGAGGAGACACAAGTAACTTCAACGAGTTTCACGTTGTCTGACACCATTCCCATTTATTCTTTAAAACCGCTGACTTTTACATACGAGGGCATGACAGGATAAGACAGCTTGGAATCTGGATGAAAAAATCTGTAGAGAGGCAGCAAAAGAAATGTAGGAAGATGCAAGGAAAGAGATCTCAAGAACATCAGGGACTGTAAACTGCTCAGTCTAGAAACAGAAGATGAAATTCAGATAGTAAAAAGTTTCTTGCACAGTCAGTGCAATTTTTTTGCAGGCCAGTCCTGTTTTTACACATCAGAAAATATTTTATGGAAAACTATTGACAAGGAGCTTAGAAAATGTATATAAGGATAGCAAAAGACTCAGGCTGAAACAGAAACAAAAAGGTTGGGGTATTGGATGCAGATGACTAATAAAATACCAACAATTATGCAGAACACTAAATATACAAAAGTGGCAGACAAATACACAAAGACTAAAGGAGGCCTGTGGGAAATAATCCCTCTATGGTGGCCGAGCCCATAATGTAAAGGGAAGAATAAAGGAAAAATGGACTACAGCTGGAATAAAAAAGCTAGAGAGTCAAGATTTCTGGGAAAACAAACTTCATAATAATAGGAAAGTTACAGAATGCGAGGAAGTAAAAGCCCGGTTTGGTCTTTTAGGTGGGGATCATCTTCCACATCTGGGCCTGATAACGGAGTAAAGAAGAGTGAAGGGAAACACGTGACGAGGGTGCAATACTGGAGCTAACAAATTACTAAAAAACCTCACTGGCTAACTATTGAGAAGAAGCTATAGCAATAAAAGAAGAATTAGGAAAAACTGGAAAGGCATATGTCAAGAGACTAATGGCCAGTTATCTGTTTAGTTCCCAAATATGGTATTAAGTCAAGACATTTCACCTAATTTGGATGAAAGTATCACCACTGGTACCCAGCAAGGCTAAATAACAGTTTCCTTAATATTCCTAGAAACTGCTAGAGAAGTGTGGAGGAAGAAAATGGGAAGTGGGTCTATGGCCGATACATTTTAGTAATGTGTAAGGCTGGATAATGTTAAAAAGCTATAACAAGATATGGTAATAATAACATGGGAATTGCATAGTAACAAAAAAATCATTACTCTTGCTAGGTTGGGATTGTGAATTGCAAATATCCAGAGACAGGAACAATGTGCTGTGTTTACTCTTCTTAGTAGTACAAACTATAACAATGAAATGGAAATCAAACGTCTTTCCTATAACTTCAAAAGTGATGCGTATTAGCAATGTCAAAGTAATTTGAATCACGATAAGTAATGGGGAGGCAAGGGTAGACATATTACATCTAAATGGAATTTATGGGACCACTGCTCACAAGGTGAAGATGACGATGGGTATAAAAGTGTGATGGGGTTTACTATTAAAATGTCGAAGTTAAAAACAGTACTTAACAGCGAACTATGTAGCTGAAAGTACACATTACCTAACGGCCCTAATGTTGAAAATCAGCTGTTAATGCCAAAAATGTCAAACACAACATTTTACGGCAGTTAACAGCAATTCCACCCTTGCCGTAACTCCCTAACTAGTACACCTAACATCCCGTGTATGTAGGGGGGCAAACCCCCCCCAACTATATATTCCAACTCCGAGAGAGCACTACAATGAGGAAAGGGATGTATTTCCCTTACCGCACTGTACAGTGATCCCTGTACATAATCAAACGTTCATATTTGCGAATGCACAGTACATTCGCACATGTCACGTTCGGTTATGTAGCTTGCACACATATAAACTATTCGAACATCTGTAGTTCGAATAGTTCATAGGTGTACAATGCTACGTCGGCATTGTAATAGTAAATCCGTGTGATGGATGGTAACACAAGCCACTGTTTAGAAGATATCAAAAACATTTAGTAATCATCAATGGACTTGGAACAGAAGTATTATTAGACTTTTAATGATCAGCTGCTTGTGGACTGACTCAAGTGTACCATGCAAAAAGATTGCTGAAAAGTCATATACAATAAAGTAATGCCTTCAAAAACGGAATTAGAAAACAAACTTGAACTCACTGCTTAATCACATAGACAAAGTCAATAGTACAAAGACTGAAGCAAGAACAGCAAAGCAACACATGCATGGGATTTCGCACAACCAGAGATGTAAGAACACAAGTACCAATGCACACATTCCATTTACTGCACTAGGTAGTGCTAATTTTTTTAATGCATTTATGTAGAAGGCATGCACAGTCTGAAATTTTAGAGAAAAGAAAGGTACCAAACAAACTCTTTTGGTCAGGGACATACTGCATGTGATAGTGAGAGAAGTTTACTGCTGCTACAAAGACCAGTGGTACTGCACTAACTGATCACAGGAGATATCAGCTGTATAACAGTTTGCAGTAATGCTGGTGACAAACTATAAAGATTAAAAAACATATTACTAGACCCAACTTTAAAGGGCACTGCCAGTCCACACGTGAGTTATGGCAAAACTGAATATATTTAAAAAGGCAGAACACAGGAGGTTGTATTTACTGTGGTACTGGGTAGCTTGACAGATGTGAAGGGCTTCCTTTGAAGTTGACTGAAAAAAAAAAAAAAACAACCAAGTTCCACACACAAACACCCACACACACAAACATGAAAAGTAGTTAAAATGACTGCTGTTACTGCGCTAGCACCTGAATGGCACCTCTTTTGCAGTACCAATCATGTCCACTAACATACGGGGCAGCTGCACCCTGCTCCAGTTATGGTACTGACACTAGTACAGCAAAAGGAGCATAAACTCATTACATACTCTCTTATTCTAATATACTTGTACCTTTAGTCATTCACTTAAAATACAAATTACACTGCTGCAGTGGAGGGTAAGCTACAAGTGTCACCCTTGAATTGCATAGAATCCTTTTAGCTCCCATACATTTAGCAAGGCAGTACAAACCAGTTAAATAGCAATTTTCAACATTTATTTTTTTACATTTCTGCATAACTGCCTTTTTAGGCAATAACATCATTAGACAACAGTGAAACTAACAAATATGACACGGGGTCCTTTAACTGAATTGTCAAAAACCTTAACAATCCACAAAAGTCCCAAGCTCCTTCCATCCCTATTTTTCTGCTTCATATATACAGCCTGCAAAAAAGTGGAAATATATCACAAGCTTTGCCATGTTGTGAAATGTGTAATGTCGGACATCTTCCAATGCAAAGAAGTGATGCTAGCAAATCATTAGCATAGTGCAGAGAGTTACTATTACTTTCTCATGGCTCAGTCACGGCTTCAGCAACAAATTTTTACTATTAGTTTAATTGAAAACTTTCCTACTGCTCATTTCTTAGTCCTTACTTTAGTTATTACATGCTGACTGTATATTACATTGTTCAGTTTCATCCTTTTATTACATTAATGCTAATACAGTAACTATAAAATGGAAAGGTCACAAACGTACTAAGGGGATGAATTCTCAGAGCAAAAATAAATATAAATGCAAAACGGAGTAAACTGAATATTCAAACTTTTTATAGCAGTCATATGATAAAAGATGTACCAAACACCGTTCATTTATTCATTCAGGTGTTGATTGGGTAAATGAACATAGGACATCATGGACGACTTCTTCCCTTACACGCCTCGTCTTCTCCATGACTGCCAGCAATCAGCTAATCTCCTATAGGATGCAACACTCACAATTCTCCAAATATCTCATGCCCCACTGGGCTGCCAACAGGGGAGGTACCATCCAGGTAGTCATGGAGGAATTACTGTCCCTGCCTGCATCACTCATCCACTCTTCCTTAAGAGGTGAGAAATGCCCTTGTCACAACTGCCCTAAGGTTTGGCTTCATTCATCTAGACTGGAGCTGCCTGTTTTTCAGAACTGAACCATACTTGTTCCAAGACCTGGGAACTCCTTGGCATCTGCAGCCCCACCTACTACATTACCATGATGCAGACAAGGGGGTTTCTACATAGCCTTAACACTCTGCCCAGATGACTGGGCAGGTGCATTAACATGAGGGCCTACTATGCCCCACTACAAAGCATGTGCATTCTTCTAACCTTAACTGCTAACAGCTAACATCACCAGACTGGAAGACTAAGCTTATGTTCCTGGTAAGTGATGTACTACTGGTATTAGCAAGATCCAGGCTTTAAATCCAGTGATGGGAATCAGCAATCTCGCCACCTAGGACTGGCAGGGCCTGCATCAGCTACTCACTCACACCACCCTTCCACACCTGGCTCCTCTAGCAAGCAACCCATGATATGAATTCAGGTCCCTTGGATCAAAGTTAGGGCTCTGTTCCCGTAAGTCATGGAGCTGGGCTATCATGGATGCTTTGTAGACTTGACTTAAGCCATAAGGGTAAATTATGCAAGGATCCTTTAGAGCAGCCAATCAACCAGCATGCCATTGGGATGTAGAACATAGTAGCCAGAAAAACCCCAAGCAGACACAGGGAAGAGGTAAACTGCACAAAGACAGTAACCAAATACTTATATATACCTCAGTCCTGGAGCTGTAAAGTACGGATCTTAGCAACTGAGCACTGTTTTTAGCCGTTACAATGCATTTTCCATCTCCTTATCAGAAGAGGACTCATTTTATGATGTCTTATAAGTTTGTCACAGTATCATCAGATGAATGTCAGCAAAGCAGCTTGCACAGCACTTAAGTACAACTTTTATGTCACAGAAACAGCACTTTATAGCTATATTTTGCTAACAAATTCAACACAGTGTTTGAATCAGGAAAACTAGTTAAAGAAATAATTGCTTTCCTTTCTGAGGTGATAAATTTGTTGATAAAGTATAATGAATATCATGCATCCGGGTCCTACGTCTGGTTACACATGGATATGTTCCAAATTGTATATGGTCCCACTCGCACACTATTACAAAATAAAAATATATGCTGCAGGAAATGCTTTTTGATACACAGATTGAGGATTTCAGTTGCTTAATGTATTGTGCATCAACATCAGCATTACAATGACCACAAAATCTGAGCAGTGTGTGATCACAGATTTCCAAAGAGTGGGCTAGAACTTTATTTCTAATAAGTAACTTGTGCCATTTCCCTGTAAATCGTTTGTCTGTTTGATTTGATTAAGACTTCTCCTCATGATTTATAAAAAAAAATAAAAATCTTAGTGTGAAATTGTTCTTATTTGTGCACCCATTTATCAAAACACAAATATGCAATCCACAGACAGCAAGAGCCTTCAGAAAAGCAGATAACACAGGAAAGCTGCACAGTGGCCACTGACCTCTGAATAACTCGTGTTTTGTCAGATAACTGGGATACAAAAACTGCACACTGTTCCTCATCACAGCACAGAAATGGTCAAAAAACAGCTTTGGTTATAAAGGGTTTACTGTACATTTCAGCAGCCATTTAAAATGACTACGAGCAAAGTTACTTAGCCAGAAACCGGTCCTAGGTCACCACTGAAAAGGGATATTTTTCTTCGGTAGGTTTAACTGGTTGACAAATAAATAAAAATGTCTGAAAAACGGTTAAAAAGTTAGTCTTGTGAGGGCATGTATCCATCAGTGCCCTGCAGGAAATGCCTACAGGAAAGGCATTCCACCACTGTGCTACAGGGGCCACAGCTGCGTCACAGACACCAAATATAATGGCTGTGCTGTGAATTTCAATCACTGTGGCAGAAACCACAGCTCAATTAAACAACCGTTCTTCTCAGAAAGAGGGAAGAATTCAATAACTTAGAACAAAAACCAATACACCAACAGGTTATACGTTGTTTTCAACTGCACCTACAAATATCTTGTAAGTAAAATATTTTAGTTAGATGAACAAGTGACATACAAAAACTACAAAATTTTCTTGAGACATCCGTGGCATCATATGGTCACAATACGATTAGGCTTTGTTACAACAACTTCAAGAACAAAATGAAGATATAAAAGACTACTAACCTGCTTAACTTAGTATGAGTCATGTGACCTACAAGTCATCTACACCAATGAGATCGTCAGACAGAACAATGTAATGCAATATCAGTATTAGCAAGTAGCTGCTTTTAGAAAACACAACATGCAACAATAATTAGTCAAAGTAGAAAGCCAGCTTGCACTGTAGCTAAACTGTAGCAGAAGTGATAAAAGATACAAAACCGATGGAATGGAGCTATATGAGACAGACAGCATGTGCAAATTAAAATAATACTTTAGTGTGTTCAAAATGGTATGGGTACACTAGGTTTAAGTTGTGGGCAATATATTTTACTTCTGCTGATCCAACTTTTCAGACTGACAAACATTCTTGCTTTTCAGTTTTATTTATTTCACTCAAACATCATCATGCTCTTTCAGTCTGTTCTACAAATCTTACATGCTAACCTGACGTTTATGAAGTACTGTTTATCTTCTAGCAGACTGGCATTAGACGGAGATCTTGTTTTACATGAAATAAAGAGAAGTTATGTTCTTACCATAATGTTCTGTGTGTGTTGCCCATCTCGCTTTTTATTCTCACTTGTGGGTCGGAGCCAATGCATCTGATCAGTCTTGGCCATTTCTCCAGCACGAAGTCTTCAACAAAGGTTGTGGGGCGCATTCTTCACCCATAATGCATTCCTTTAGTTACCTCAGACCTTGTTTACCACTCAGCAGCACATAAAAAACTTGTATAGTAGCAGTTTCCTGATATATAAATGTGTATGTATATATCTATATATAGAGATACACATATATACAGAGAGAGAGGGAATACGAATACCAATACATACTATCAATTAGTATCAAACTGAAAAGGTACATTCTCTGAGGCTATATGGCTCTGCTGAATACCTATTTGTTAACTAGTCTACCAGGATTTTAGGCAGGGGGAGGAGGGAGGGTTGTGAGAATAAAGGACGAGACGGACAACACACATGGAACGTTATGGTAAGAACATAACTTCTTTACGTGATGTTGTCAACCGCGCCTTTATTCTCATGTGTGGGACCGCATCCCAAGCAACTGAACTCTTGGGTGGCTCATGGGAGAATATTCTTCAGAACCACAAAACCAAAGGAGGCTCTACTCCTAAAAGTTAGATGCACTTTGTAATACGTAATAAAGGTATGAAGTTTTGCCCAAGTAGCTGCAGCACAGATATTATCCAGTGGTAGCCTAGCTTGAAAAGCTGCCACAGATCTAGTGGAATGAGCTTTAACAATATTTGGGAGGGTTCTGTTTTTAGAATTGTAAATGTGGGATATGCAGAATGACTGACAGCCGTCTAGATAATGTGACTTTTGAAACTGGCTGACCTTACCTTGTTTCGGAATACAAGACAAAAACTTGATCTGATTTTCTGAATTCCAATTTTCTGTGTAAATAGAAACACAATGGTCTGTGAACATTAGGAGATGCAAGGAATACTCTGGAAGGTCTACAGATTAGTTAAAGGTATTTTCAGTCTCAACCTCGGGTAGAAAAGATGGATTAGTGCATAACGACACTATGTCTTTGTGAAAGATTAGATATGGAGGTTTAGTGGACAAGGCCTGCAACCCAGATACCCTCCTGGCTGAAGTAATAGTCACAAAGAATAGAGTTTTCGAGGAGAGATATTTCAAGTCACTTGTGGCTAAGGGCTCAAAGGAAGGAAATATAATATTGGATAAAATGAATCTGAGATCCCAAGGGGGCGTTGGATGTTTACATGGAGGTCTTAACATGACAGTGCCCTTCAAAAAAGCTCTGCAAAGTCTGTGTGACATGATAGGATGGTCATTTTCTCCTATATGAAAATTAGAGATTACAGCTAGTTGAACTTTACCTGAAACTGCCACTGCTCCATCATTGAAGATCTCTGAGAGAAACTGCTGTAAACAGGTCTTTTTTTTTTACAGTTTGTCCATATAACACATTTCTTCCATTTGTTTTAGTTTTCAAGTAGATGTTTTATGAGATAATATAATATGCATGACTGGGGAGGAGAGGGACGGAAACCTGGCAATTAGGGGAACTGCAGCAGCCAAGCTGTCAATTTTAGGGTGTCTAGAACGGGATGAACCATTCCTAACAGGTGTCAGAAGGTCCAGAAAGTACAGTTGTGTACATTTACCATGAATGTAGATGTTCGAGTGTATTCACTGTTGCAGTCATCACATTATGGTTATCTGCCTGCAGGTAGCCTTCAGCCGGCCTGAATACCAGAGTCTTCGGATTTCTGTGTCGGATGCCCTCTCTTCTATGACGTCAGGGGTATAAAACATGTAGGCGGCTCCATTACACCAGTTTTTCTTGCCCCATATGTCAGGTGCCCCCACAATAGGAAGCAAATATATGGTATGGAACACCCCCAGCAAAAAGCAAATATACATGATATAATATATGCCAAACAAGAAGGAAAGGTAGAGCCAAGAGAAGTCAGGGGGTTGGAGGGAAGGTAACCAGGACTGCAACAGTGAATACACTAGAACATGTACATTTATGGTAAGTGTACACAACAGTACTATGTTCTTCGTTTTTCGCTGTTGCAGTCATCACATTTGGGTTGATTCCCAAAGCTAAGGAAGGGTGGAGGCAGTTAAAGAGCATTGGGGGTAGCAATCAGGCCCTGTAAGACTGCTGTGGCAAATCCAGCTCTGGATTTAGAAAAGATAGGCAGGTGGTAATGCTTGGTGAAAGTAGGTACAGAGCTCCAGGTAGCAGCTTCCAGGATGTCCCTGGTAGGGACTCCTCTGAGAAATGCCATAGAGACAGATGCAGCCCTGGTGGAATGAGATCTTATCCCCATGGGGTAGGTTTTCCATGGTGCTTGTAGCAGAAATGGATGCAATGGGCTATCCATTTGGAAATGGTTTGCTTTGAAATGGCCTTCCCCTCTGCCCCTGCAGCAAAGCTAACTAGCAGCTGGTCAGATTTTCTGAGAGGCTTAGTTCTGTCCAAATAGAATCTAAGCTTTTGGTGCACGTCCACAGAATGCAGTAAACTTTCCCCCTCATTTTGAGAATTAGGGAAAAAAGTAGGCAAATGAATGGACTAGTTTACAGCCACACTAGACACCACCTTGGGCAAAAAGGATGGATTAATTCTGAGGGAAACCCTGTCCGCATGGAAGATAATGAAGGGTTGCACTGCCATGAGGGCCTGCAGTTCAGACACTCTTCTTGCTGAAGTGATGGCTAGAAGTAAGACGAAATTCCTTTCTTGGAAAGCAAACTCAGCTGTAGCAGCTGGTTTAAAGGGGGGGGGGGTTTCCAATACAAAGTTTATGTCCCAGACTGGAGTGGGAGTGCTCTCCTAGGGGGGGGGGGGCTTAAATTATTTGGCCCCTCTAAGGAATTGTTTTAGCAGGGGATGAGAGAAGAGGGGTGGCTCAGTATTATAATGTGCTGAAAAAGCAGAGGCATGAATCTTAACTGAAGAGAAAGATAGGCCCTTGTGGAGCACTTCTGTTAAATAATCAAGAATATGAGGTAAGCTGGGCACTATTGTGCCCATCCCCCTGAGCCTGGCTCCAGGAACAGTATATTTTCCACTTTTCTGAATAGGATTTTCTAGTATTAGGCCTCCTTCCTTCCAGAATGACATCCAACACCTGCTTACTGAAGGTTGCTAGAGGTGAGCTTATGGAATTAGCCAGGCTGCAAGGTTCAGGGTTTGAAGATAAGGGTGCAGAATCTGGCCCGCCTGCTGGGACAGCAGGGAAGGGGTCTGAGGCAGGTGCCAAGGTTGCAGCACTGTCAGACTGCGCAAAAGGGGGTACCAGTGCTGGCGTGCCCTGTCTGGGGCAATCAGTATTGTCCTTGGCTTGTCCTGTTTGATCTTTAGTAGAACCTTCGAGAGGAGAGGCAGAGGGTGAAAGGCATAAACTGAGAGCCTTTCCCAGGTAAAGGACAGGGCGTCCACTTTCCAAGCTTGACTGTGGGAAGTTCTGGTGCAGAATTTCTTCAATTGGTAGTTCTGAGGGGAGGCAAACAGGTCTACCTCTGGTGTCCCCCATTTGTTCCTCAAGAGCTTGAATATTTTGGGTTCCAGTTTCCATTCGTGTGGGTCCATGAGATTTCTGCTTAAGTAGTCTGCCAGTGAATTTAAGTAGTCTGCCAGTGAATTTAGTTTGCCTGGCAGGAATTCAGCTTGCAGGTTCACTAGCTGTGTTCCACAGAATTATGGCTAGTTTGCAGAGTGGCTATTAATGGGATCCCTCCTGCTTGTTAATCTACCACATAACTGTGGTGTTTGTCTGTCTTTACCAATCGTTGTCCTGGAAGAATAAGGTCTTTGAAGGCTGTCAGAGCATTCTGTACAGCTAACATTTCTTTTTGATTGATATGCAGGTGCATCTGTTTTGGGTTCCATTTGCCCTGAATGCACTGCCCTGCCATGTGAGCCCCCCATGCATAGTCTGATGCGTCTGTTAGGATTTGGGTGGCAGGGGTAGAGTGAAAGGGAGTCCTCTTGTTGTGGCAGCACGCCTCTGCCCACCAAAGGAACTCTGCCCTTAGACAAGGAATGATAGGAATCATTGTTTCCAGGTCCTGATAATGTTGATACCATTGAAGTTTCCTCATATGCAGTCTTGCACATGGAATTAACAGAATGCAAGAGGCCATGAACCCCAGGGCTTGCAGGATGTTCCTTGCAGATAGCTGGGTTTTTGTGGCCAGCAGGTTGTCAAACTGGTTTCTCCAGAGTGAGGAATGCCATCTGGGAAGTTGTGTTCAAGCTTGCCCCCAGGAATACAACCTGCTGGCAGGGTACTAGGTGAGATTTCTTCTCATTGATGGTGTACCCCAGTGAGGTTAGAAGTCTCTTTACAAATGCCAGGTGTTGTAATTGCAAGTCTTGACTTTCTGCCTGAATCAGGCAATCGTCCAAGTATGGGTAAAGCTGAATATTCCTCTGCCTGCAAAATGCAATGGCTGGAACTAGGCATTTTGTGAATACCCTGGGCACAGTAGATCAGCCAAAGGGAAGCACAGAGAACAGATAGTGCATGGAGCCCGCCCTGAAATGTAGGTATTGTCTTGCAAGATTCCCTTATTGGGATGTGCAGGTAAGCTTCTTTTAAGTCTAGGGTTGACAGCCAGGCATCCTTGGCTAGCATAGGAAGAAGCTGTTGAGAGTTAGGATTTTGAATTTTGGAACCATCAGATAGGTTTTGAGAATAGACAGGTCCAGGATAGGACACCAGGAGTTCTCTTTTCTGGGAACCAAGAACAGTCTTGAATAAAAACCTTGTCCCCTTTGTTCTGCTGGGACAAGTTGAATAGCCCTGATACTGAGAAGAGAGACAGAACTTGTTTTTGGGCCTCCGCCCACTTATTTCGGGGAAGGTCAGGACATCCTCTTGGGTTGGGAGTGAGTGGAAGTGGAATCTGTATCCTAGGGAAACTATGTTTAAAAACCATTTGTCCTGGGTAATGAGTTCCCAGTTTATTGCATGCAGGGCGAGCTTTCCTCCTAAGGGAGCAAGTAGTTGAGTAGGACTTGGAAGAGTTAAAGATAAGTCATTGTGCCGTTTTTGCATAGGGGGGTGGCTTACTATTCCCTGCTTTGGAAGTGGGAGCCCCCCACTACTTAGATCTGTGCATAGCCTGAGACTGAAATCTTGGTGGTCTGCTGCTCCTGGGTTTGGACTGAGAAGGCCTGGAAGAGACTGGAAAAGACCAGTTCTTTGAAGGCCAATGCCTACTGAATCTAGGAGGCTGTACTTGTAAGAAGTCTAACAGTTTGCATAGATTTAGCTTTTTCCTCCATCCTTTTTTCTTTGTTGTCAAAAAAGCGGTCTTGCTTTAAGGGTGCATCCAGCAATTTAGCTTTAACATGATCTGGCAAGTTTTGTTCCTTAAGCCAAGCATGCCTTCTAAGTGCAGACCCAGTGACAGCAGCCCTGCAGGATGCTTCTAAAGCATCAAAACCACATTGCAAAGTATGTTTACCAACTTGTTCAGCAGAATGCATTAACTCTTGCAAATCTTTGTGTTCAGCACAGTCAGGAAACATTATTTTCTGTTTAAGTAGGCCCATAATATGCTGCTGATACTTTAACATATGAAATTGGCAATTTAAAGCCCTAATGGCCAAAACAGCAGAAGTGTATACCTTCTTACCCCATCTGTCTAAAGCTCTAGAGTCCCTATCAGAAGGGGTAGGATTTTTGGCAGTAATAGCCTTAATGCTTTTTGGTCCTTGGGAAATGGTCTCTGGATCTGCAGTAGAATTCTTGAAGAGGAATTTGAGAGAGTCAGGTACTCTGTAGTACCTGTCAGATTTCCTGGGAGCAGGAGGTAAAGTGTCTGGGGTAAGGCTGGATTCCAATAAAACAACATCTACAATCTCCAGAACAGGAGGGATAGCTAGAGAGCCTGTGTTGAGGCAGGAGTAAAAATACCCAAAGTTTCTTTTTGGACTCAGAATAGTCCTGGCTTTCCCAGCAGAAATGCTCCCTAAGGTTATGCAAGGTTTCACCAAAAGAAAAATCGTCTGGAGGGGAAGCAGAGGGAATGGAATCCTCTGCACCAGAATCCTCATAAGTAGATAAGGGCAAATCCTGGTAATCAGAAGGAACAGAAATATCAGATTCCTGATCAGAAGAATCAGAAAGAAAATCAGTTCTAGGTCTCTTAGAGGGGGAAGGCTGGCTTCCCCTAATTAAGGTAATAAGGTCTTCAGACATTCTAATCATTTCTTTTTGAGGCATATGGGCCTGAGAATGCAGTTTGGTTGTCGGTTTTCTAGGTGTAGTGCGAGCTTTAAGCCCGAAAAATTCGGTATTTCTAGTTTGAAATGAAGTCGTTGGTTTAATATGAAAGTCGGTAAACCTGAATACACCCTCAGAAGCCAGTGCCTGCACTGCAGCTCCAGACCCATCCAAGGTAGAGACATCTGCAGGTTCCATAGTTGAACAAGCATCTCGCGGCATACCGGACTCCGAATGAGTCTCAGTAGAGGCCTGCAAATCTGTAGTAGCGGGTATCAGGGGCTGCAAAAGCGCCTCACTGAGTACCGTCAGACTGGCAATTAGCTTAACGGAAGCGTCGGCAGTTTTGGACCTATGCAGTCTGTCTTTATCCTTATGTTTTTTTCGGAAGATCGGTAGTCGGATGGCTTAACGAAGCCATTTCGGAGTACGGAATTTGAGAACGGAAGTATTTAGCTACAAAAATAGCCCGACGATGAATGGTTCGGGCGTTGAACAAGGCACAAAACCGACAGTGAGGGTTGTCGTGGTCTGGGCCTAAACAGGTGACGCAGTATGAACGAAAATCTCTCTGAGGTATTTGCTTCCCACAGACAAGACCATTGTTAATTTTTTTCTGACCTCAGTTAGAACAAGAAAAAAGGATCCCCAATGGGTACTTACCTTTTGAAGACTTCAGGTCTGAAACTCGAAAATTAAAATTTCAGTAGTCAGACGACCAGCACTTGCAAACTGCTTCTGCTTCAGGCACCGTACGGCAAGAAAGACTGATGTAATGGAGTCGGCTGCATGTTTTATACCCCTGACAACCTGACGTCAAGGAAGAAGCAATGGCATCTGACGCAGAAATCCAAAGACTCTGGTATTGAGGCCAGCTAAGGGCTACTTGCAGGCAGATAACCCAAATGTGATGACTGCAACAGTGAAACACGAAGAACACCTGGATCCAGAATCCAGGGTTCGTCTAGAAGATGACACTGCAGAAAGGGGAACCAGATTTGACGAGGCCGGTAAGGAGCAATTAGGATAATGGTTGTCTCCAACAAACCCACTTTCTGTAGAAACTTTGAAATTAGAGGAATTGGGGGGAAAAGCATAAAAAAGTCCCGGAGGCCAAATGTGAGCAAGTGTAACCCTTGGTGACTCTCCTGTAGGAGGAATCAGGGTGAAGTAGCTGCTGCATTTGGTATTTATGGGTGATGCAAAAAGGTTGCAGCAAGTCAGGACCCATTTGCGGATCACTTCCATAACTTTCTGATTGAGGGACCACTCATGAGGCCACAGAATGGCTCTGCTCAGCTTGTCTCAATGACGCTGGATTTCCCAGGGATGTGCACTGCAATTAAAAAGTGGTTGGAGGCTATCGCCCAATGCCAGACCCTGAGATATTCTCGACAAAGTGGGTACGATCTGGTCCTCCCCCCACTGTTTGTTTACATACCATACTACAGACATGTTGTCCATCTGGATTGCTACCGTTTCCAGAGGAAGTGTCTCCTGGAATGCTAAAAGCACCACTCTGATCTCTAGGACATTTATATGCAAGTGAGCCTCGTGATCTTGCCAGATGCCTTGAACGGTCTTCCAGAGAACCCCCCATCTGGCATGTGTCCATGGTCATCATGGCCAGAGGTTGAGGAGGAATGAAAGGACAGCCTCGAGGTACTGAAGGTGAGTGAATCCACCACTGGAGATCTTTTTTTGAAGGCATTGGTTATCATAATCTTGTGAGACATTGGAAGTTCCAAGATTGACCACTGAGCAAACAGCATCAACTGGAGAACCCTCATGTGGAGATGAGCTAGGGGAATTAGTACGATGGATGCAGCAATTTTCCCTAGGACCTGGAGAACTAGTTTTGTGCTGGCTTTTGACTTCTTTATTAGGATTCTGACAAGATGATGGAAGTAGTTTACCCTGTCTTGAGGAAGTGTTGCTATTTGAGTGGTAGTGTATCTCTGCTCCTATGAACAGTAAAGTTTGAGATGGCTCTAGCGCAGATTTTTCATAATTGACAGTAATGCCTAGAGAGGAGCAGAGCTGAAGGACATAATTCCTCGAATGGAGTAAATGATGCTTGGTCAGGGTGATTATGAGCCAGTCGTCCATGTATGGAAACATGCAGAATCATTTGCATATCAAGTGAGCTACTACTGTCATACATTTGGTGAACACTCTGGGGGCTGTAGTGAGACCAAAGGGTGGAGCTCAAAACTGGAAAGGACTGGCTCCTAGCCAGAAGAGCAAGAACCTCCTGGACCGCCTGTCCATTTGAATATGATAGTACGCATCCTGGAAGGTCTACACAGCATATCCAATTGCCTTTTTTCAGAAATGGAAGTATCGACTGCAGTATCACCATCCAGAACTTGGTCTTTTTTACTGATTTGTTCAGACCGCTGAGATCCAAAATGGGCCTTCAGTCCCCTGTTATCTTTGAACTAAAAAGAATTTTGTGTAGATTCCAGATCCTCACTCTTCTGCGGGGACTTCTTGGATGACTGTCTTGTTAGCAACTTTCAAATTTATATAGTTGCTTGTTCCTTTTGACTGGGTAGAACATCTGAAACCACTTTGTTTTTGGGGATTGGAAGGGAGAAGGGAATGATGTATCCTCTGGATATTATGTCCTGCATCCATTTGTCGTTTATCTTTAGCCAGGTTTCTTGGTGCAAGGATAATCACCCCCTGACTACCTCCAGAGGTGAGCAATTGGGCACTTCCTTCAGGAGCACTGGAAACGCCTCCCAAAGAAAGATTCTCTGGAGCCTTGATTTTGCGGGCCTCCTCTGCCATGAGGGTGGCATCTTCCATTATTGTTCCCCTGCTGCCTCTGAGGAAACTTTCACCTTGTGTGTCTTGGTAAGACCTCTGAGATTTTCAGAACCACATTTTCCCACTACCTTTTTGACCATTGGGAAAGGGTCTAGTATGAGTAGAAAAAAGCACTCCAAAGGCAGACAAGGTCTATCCCTCTTGTTCATACCTGGTGAGCATTTCTTTCACTTTTGGCCCAAAAAGAGAGGCATGTCAAAAGGGGAGTTAATGAAGGAAGACTCGAAGGGCTCTGGGAAATCACAGAGACGCATCCAGCCCTGCCTCCTGAGAGAGACACTTGAGCCTGCTGCCCTACTAGCTCCACCTACTGCATAAGAAACGAGTCTCATGGACGAGTTAACTGAATTCAAGGCAGCAAGCGGAGCACTGATTTCCTTTGCCACTGCATCAGCTACAGCCCCTTGGAGGAAGTCCGATAATTCTTTAATCCGGTCCCCCCCTGCAGTCTAGTGAAGTGACTAAGATAATTCAGAGACCACAAAGCAAAGATTGCTGATGAGAAGACGAGCTTCCCATACCAATCCATAGTCCTAGAGTCTTTATTAGGGGGATGGGATAGAGGTTCTGGTCTCAGAGTTCCTTTCTAGTGGCCATGACCATGGCATCAACCCCTACATCCTTTGTCAGAAAACTTTTTTCTTTTGGGGCAGTGATGTATTTGTGTGCCCTCCTAGGCATAGGGTCTATGGTGTCTGGGGTCTCCAAAGCCTTTCGCGAGATTAATTAGACATGCTCGTCGAAAGGAGGAATAACCCAAAAGGTTGCTGGGCGAGATGCAAAGCCCTTCAGAAAGACCAACTCCTCAGCTGAAGGAGTGGAGGGCTGCCAATCACCTCTCTGTTTTAATATTTCTAGGATGTCTCCAAAAGAAACATCTTCAGGAGGTGATCATGGGGACCCTTCTGCCTCTGAGGTCTGTGTCAGATGTAATGGACTCTTTCAGTGAGTCAAGATGCTTCCACTTGCATGTCCACTTCCAAAGGACCTCTTCAGTGGGATACTCTGGAGAGGTTTTGGAAGAGGGGGCAGTACCCTGAGGTACATCCTGAGGCCCAACATCTCTGCGGACAGGGCCCATGAGAAGACAAAGACACCCTACCTGAAGAGGAAGGAAGAACCAAAATAGATTGTGTCCCAGACTGTGAAGTAGTCAAAGCCCTCCTCCTCATTGCCTCGAAGGCAGTCCCTCCCCGCTCCGAAGAACTCCCAAGATCCGACAAACATGTTGTCAGAGCCAAAGGAATCTCTGGAGCAGAACAGAGCAACTCCAAAGCAGAGGTAGGAGCTGAACTCACCCATGCCGAAGCCCTCAGAGGCATAGTCGAATCTGAAGAGATCCGAAAGGTCTCCGTGGATCTGAGAAGGGAGTGTTGGCTCCCAGAAATCTCCTGCTCCAAAGGCATGGAGACACTCGAGGCAGATATCGGATCCATGGAAGGTACGGGTCCTGGACCAGACACTGACACAACCTGGATATCGGAATCTTCCAGCTCCAAAGCAGGGGGATAGATCGGAGGAGGAAGTGTAACACAATAGGGGTTTGAGTCTGACCCAATTCCTTTGGGCTTGGATCCAATAGAAGTTTGGCCAAAGCAGGTGTCTTTAAAAGTCTCTCTATGACCCTATCCACGTCTTAATCAGATTAACTCCTGTAGACCTAGTGGACAGGGTAGGTGACCTTGATGTAGCTAGTAGTGTAGAAGGGAGCCGAGAAAAAAATCTACATAAGGAGATCAGCTCCTATGTCTATGTTCAGTAGTAGTAGTTGGCGCCAATGAAATTTCCCACTCCAAGGGAATTTTGAAACCGGGAGGAGATGTCTGCTCCAATACAGCCTTTGGATCCATCAATTTCAGCTCCGATGAAGGTCATTTAGTGAGTTTTTATGAAGATTCAGGAGATACAGCCTCAGATAAAGGCGATTTCAAAAGCCCTTTCAAAATGGGTTTATTTTTACATTCCATTAATGCCCGCTGGTTGAAGTTGTGGCAAATGGAACAAGACTCCTGCAGATGAAGAGGACCCAAACAATACATACACAGTGTTTGAATCACTTAGGGGCATCTTCTGACTGCATTTTTCACACTTCTTAAAGGCCAAAGGCTTGCTTTCCTGTTTCTGGGACACGATTAGGAAACAATAGCGAGAGAGCATCGAAGAATAAAAGCAATCACTCTAAACAAAGAGCAAGTCCTCTATCTTAAATGCACTTCACGCACACACGCAGAAACAGTAATCTAAAGACTCTAAACTCAGGGCAAGAAAAAAAGAAATATACTACCACTATTTTTTTTTTTTTTTTTTTTTTAATGAAAGGGGAAAGAAAAAAAAAGATAAGGTAAGGAGTGTCCTCTTAACTAGAACAGACGTTCCTGGGTGCCCTCTAATTTAAGCGGACATCTAATGAGGGAAAAAGCTGGATAAAGAACTAAAATAGATAAGTAATTTAAAAGATATTAAGAATGAAGGAGAAAGATAATTATATACTAAAATAAAGTAGTGAAAAATGTATGTACTTAGTCCAGAGCTATAGCTGATGAAACCTCTTCTCTGCATGGCAGCTGAGATCTGAGGTAACTAAGGGAATGCATTGTGGGTAAAGAATGAGGCCCATGAGCTTTGCTGAAGACCTTGAACTGGAGAAATGGCAGAGATGGATCCGACGTATTAGATCTCACCCACAAGTGAGAGTAAAGGCAAGATTAGCATCACATCAAACGTTTTAATTAATGAAAAGTATCTGCTAACACCAGACTAATTTTTGAAATGAACCAATTAATTATGCATATCAAGAAAAGAACCCTGCAATGGCTTTACATAATCCACAGTACCCATGTTGGAAACAAGAACACTGCAACTTTGGTTTGTAAAATGTGGTGTGCTTTCAGTATAGAGAGTAGCTGAATGATTTTACAGCTGCTATGAGGGGATATCTGAGTGACAATGCAACTAATAAAGATGACTACATCTGCATCAGTTTGAGAACACAATACATGCCCACTGCTGACCGTAAACATGATGGGTGCTTTCCTTTATATAAAGCTCAACTCACCCAGCATCAGTCACACATCTATCTCATCCAACTACACTGGAAAAGTGTGATGAAGTCCATGCTTGGTCTCTGGAGAAGCAGACTGTGTGAGGGTGGGAAAATGAGCAGTAAGTACCAACACCTGCACTAGAAATGGGCAGAGTGTGGTCCCCTTTTAGGTCTTGGGTAAAAAAAAAAGCACCCTGCAACAGACATGACCCACTTTCTAAGGATGCGCATTTTCCCTTAGCAAGTATTTCCACAAGTAGCAGATGCAGCATAGGAGGATGTATTAGGCAGGGGCACCCCATAAGAATGACAAGTTGCTTCCAAAGATGACTCCTGCCCCAGTGAAGATCAAAACAAAAGGGACAAAGGACACTCACTGGGATCTGGAAATAGATGAGCCAGAATTCAACTCAAGGGGAATTAACTGGCCAACTGGGTGTTCAGAAACAGCTAGTAGATGGCCATGATGTTGGGTCAGTAGTTAAAAAAAAACAAAAACACACTTTTGTTTGACTATGCCTCTTAATTGGTGAGCACTACCTCTTCTCTCTCCCCTATATGGTAATGACCACGGCAAGGTAAATGTTCTGGTACTAGTTACCGTAGGAGAAACCAAAAAGCTGACAAGCTTGTTTTTAGAAGCTGGCTTAAACTACAGAAAAACGGGCTGCTAATAAACCACTGTACCTTACTTTTCAGATCACAAAGTATTCACAACAGAAGTTCTACAAAACTAATGGATTCTGCAAGTCATTTCAGTTGAAGCCAGAATGGGCAACTAGCAGCAAAGATCAAATGCAATCTCCTGTCTGAAGAGTAAAAGGAATCTCTGGAATACAGCATGGAGAGTAATGGGAAGCTACTGTGTCATATTTTTTCCGAAACTACTAAGCTCTTAAATGAGAAAGAAAGAATGCAATGGTTTAAAGTGCGTGGATAAAATGAGGTACAACTTTAGAAAACTTGACCTTAATGAAATAACTCTGAATGGCAAAGTAAGGCAAAACATCTTCCAGTAAAAATGTTAAAAATATGACTGGTCATTTTCTAGACTGCAACATCCAAGTTCCCATTATGAGCATAGAGGTTTTAAGTGGTCCTCTTGTCCTGATCTAATAAATAACTCTGATTTTGAGTTAGCATTCATGCAAAATACAAGTAAGCAAATAAAACCTGCTGACTGTACTAAATCACTTTGTCATTAAAAAAAATATCATTCTTGCTCTCTTTGGTAACTTGAAGGGATTAAGCCATGATCATGGCCTAGACAAGTCAATATCAGTTCACAGCTCAGGAGATTAAGGAGCTGGCAGAAAAGGTTGTGTTGCCCATCCGGGGAAGCGGAAGGCTAAGCAAGCCGCTAGTGAGAAGGAGCCTTCAAAGTGCGTGTGCAATCACACAAAAAAGCACTGTATTTCTCTGTGGTAAGGTGGATCACACATTCCTCCACTCAGGAGTGGGGTGGGGTGGTAGAATTGCAAGGATGTTGGTGAGGGCAAAAAAACCCACATTTGTGGATAACTAAATGCCAACTCCCTTGGGACACTTGAATTAGGTAGGCAGTTCCACCCCAGCAGCAATGGAGTGGGTAGTCTCAGTGTACAGTGAATGAAAAGGTTATGAGAGGCTGGATGAATGACAGGCATGAGGACAAAAATGTCATAAAATATATAGCACTTTTAAGGGTAACCTACACTGTCAGACTGCATCATTGGATATGTCAGCTGGAGCCACTGATAAGGATGTCCAAGGCCAGTCAGGAATTCATCAAGGGGGCCATGTGAAGTTGCAGATATAAACACCACCCCCTAATGCTTCTTCAGGATGATGAATCGTCTAGGAAGGCCAAAGCAGAATCGTTTTAATTGTGCGAAGTTTAAAACTAGTTATCCTACCCATGAATACCCTCATTGAACAGTTCAATGTCTGCTCCAGATTGTGTTTATGAACAGCCATACTTATCACATCTAGAAGCATCATGTTTGGCTACAACTTTCTGACTACAACAGCTGATATGTTTCTAAACTCATGTGTTCTTTTGTCCTGTGGTAGGAAAGCAAAAGTTCAAGGCTTTCAAAGCAAATGAATGATATCCTGTAATATCTGAATTAACAAATACCGGAGTAATTCACTGGATAGTCAGTCTATTACCGAATGTAAGAGATGCAAACTACTTGTACTACACTGTTACCAAAAATCTGTTGCAAAACTTAAGACTTAATTAAGCACAGATAATTAGCACACAATTGTTAAATGCTCATAGGTTGGTACTAGGCTATCGGCCCTAGGGCCTATACAAGCCTAGCCATAACAATTTCCTGGCTATTTCTTCCTACAATATTTATTTCCCTGGAGCTCTGTCTAGCAGGGCAACTGACATGATCCCTGGGGTGAATTTCCTATCTCCGTGTTAATGGTAATTTGAAAGCAGAAACAAAACATTCATTTGTAGGGTTAACCATCTTACCCATACACATGCCTAATTTGCTTTTCCGGATAATGATTTCAGTCTACTGCTGCACAAGAGATATAAACCATATGATTATGTCTGAATTTTTTGTGCTATATGTGGCTGATTTAATAGTTTGACAAGTTTTTGTACCTATCAACAAATATCTGTGGATACAGAAAGGGTACAAACACATTTCTATCACATTGGAAATATACTTCAGCAAGCAAGTCATGATGGAGAAGCATAACCTAGTCCACTTCACAGTATTCATGTGTTGGCACAAGTCAGATTGCACAATGCTCATAAATCTCCAGTGCGCTAAAAGATTATGCATGTAAGTAGGTCATTTCAAATGTTCTTTATTTTCTTACATTGTTCTGCCAGTACTTAATCCTAATTCAGAGCAAACTCTATTTCTTGCTTCCACCACTTTCACTTCTTGACTTTGGATTAGCTCCATCTTTCTAATTAATGTTAATACCCCTAAACATTTGCCGTACCAGGAATACCAAATCATTTTACCTGTCCAAAATTATTCCCATCTCCTTCATGCTCACTTATATACTCAAAACCGTGAAGGTGCACATCTATATTTTTATCCAATAAATTAAAGCCTCTACCCTTTTCAGATCTCATTATTTATAAACATTAAAAGCAGTCATTGTCTTTTTTACTTTATTTTTCCTTTCCTGATGAGTTTCTTTGTGCTATCTGCTGAGTCACTATATAGTAGCCAGTAAAATGTCTCTCGGTGTTTTTTTCTTTGGTACTGCCACTGCTCTATTTGCCTCTGTTAGTCAACCAGTACCCTTCATAGCTTGTCCAGTCTTTTCTGACTGCCACTTTTTCCTGAACTCCTTTCTATCGAGAACTTCCTGGATTTCTGCATTCCACCACCAGCTTTCCTTGCGTACCTTACTTCCATATCTGGCTCAACCACATATTTATTCTATACTAATCACACAAGCTGTTTCAACACACTGCCATTCATCTTCAACACCATCTACTTCTTATCTAGAAGTTCTAGGTCTGTGAACATTTCTTTGAATCTTGTGGTTTAATTTCTAGGCCCCTCAGCATAGTTTTTTTGTGTTGACCTTAGAACCTTCTCTGACCACTGACTACAGCTGTTTGTGGCCACCAGAGCTTTATGCTGCATGTCAACGCTTTCTCTGGGGATGATTTTGGAATCTCTGATTTTACTCCAATGCCTTTTCCTCACTAAGAGGAAGCCTGAGTCACATGTTGACCACTCGAGTGTGTGATCTAGTGACTCATTCTTGCTGAATCATGCGTAGACCACCATCAAACCCTTTAACAGACAGAAGCCTAGAGTAGGTTCTCCCATATTCTTGTTGCCCCACCCTTGTGGACTAAGGCAGTCACCTTCACATGATGATTTGTCTGCATTGATATGAGCATTCAGATGCCCTGTTACTATCACCAGCTCTTATTCCCCTGAAACTGCTGCCTGAATGCACTCTCTTTGCAATCACAATCCTTCTATGGGGTATAGGCTAAGATTATGAATACTGCCCTATCTTTACACTGGTGCCTGACTGCACGATACTATAATTAATTTGAATGACATCCCCACACTGTATTCAAAAGATTCTCCCTCACCACAGTTCTCACACCATTGCTATTGAGTTGCAAGGCAGGGACAGAAAAATAAACAGCAGTCATCAGACACTATTCATAAGAGATGTCATCAACAACTTGCTCACTAGTCCATGGGACATGAAATGCAGATGGAAGGAATATTTATAGAAATTTCTGAATAAAGAAAAAACTACAAACTATGTACTGCCCCATACACAACCTATGATGAAAGAGGGGGAAGAGCACACCCTACAAGATATAAGAACATCACTAAGGAAAATTAAGTCAAGAAAAGCAGCAGGCTCAGATGAGGTCTCAGCAGATATTATCAAAATATTGGATGAGTTAGGGGAGAAATTGCTCCTGAGGGTTCACATAGCAGTATGGAGGGAAAGGAGATCTCAGATGGCTGGAGAATAAACATTCCAGTGTAAATGTACAGAAACAAAAATAACATTCATAGTTGTGGGCAGTACAGATGTATTAAAGTACA
Organism: Protopterus annectens; assembly: GCF_019279795.1. NCBI lineage: Eukaryota > Metazoa > Chordata > Ceratodontiformes > Protopteridae > Protopterus > Protopterus annectens. The sequence continues at coordinate 1,060,546,717 of NC_056725.1, read as the reverse complement.
GTTGTTTACCTACCATAAATGTAGATGTTCGAGTGTATTCACTGTTGCAGTCATTACACGTGGGTTATCCTGCTGTCAGGCTACCCGCAGTCGGCCTGAATTCCAAAGTCCTGGTCAGGCATCGGTTGCTGTTGCCTCCTCCCTGACGTCAGTGTGCCAGGGGTATATAAGATGCAGCAGACGCCATTTCCTTCAGTTTTTCTTGCCCCAGATGTCAGGTTCCCCCAAAAGGGTACGCTAAAAATTATGCCAATAAATATGCATGCAGTAAAGTAAACATTTCCTTCATCTACAAGCAAATACACCACATAGGTTGTATAGAATAGAGCAGTACAGATAACTCCCAGCAAGGAAAGGGGGATGGTGGGTGGGTAACCTGGACTGCAACAGTGAATACACTCGAACATCTACGTTTATGGTAGGTACACAACTACACTATGTTCATCGTGTTTCACTGTTGCAGTCTCTACTGGGTTGAATGAACTCCAAGTTGCAGCCTCTAAAATGTCTTTGGTTGGTATAACTCTGAGACTCGTCTTGCAGAGGTTATTGCTAGGAGCAGAACTGAAAAATTGGCGGTTCCGTGTTGTAATGGGCTGAAAAAGCAAGGCATGAATCTTAACTGATGCTTTAGAGAGGTGCTCGGAATGGCTACATTATCAGTCAGGTACCAGTGCTGGCAGGGCCAGTCTGGGGCAATCGGTTTCTGCTTAGTTAATCTGCCCAGGTATTTATCTTTGATTTCTTTTCATTTACTGTGTACCCTAGGCAATTAATGTCGTTTTACAATGAATAAGGCAGTCAGTCAAAGTAGGGGTATATTGAATTCCTCTTTGTCTGCAGAATGCAATTACTGGTGCCAGGCACAAGATTGTCTGATTCGACATGCAGGTATGTCTCTTTTAGGTCCAAAGTTACCAGTCAAGCCTTCTAAAATCCTTGACCCTCTTGAAGTGTGGTACTGGACTGAATGGCCCTCCTATGAGGGAGAAAAAGAAAAAATTTTACTTACCTACCATAAATGGAAGGCCTAACAAAGAAAGGCAGCCAAAACCAGCAAAACCTAAACAACCACCCGTGCACTAATCATATATACACTATGTACACAACACACCACCACCTTCAACAACAGAGAATTAGGAGCTACAACATGCCTTGCGAAGGTGGTAATGCTTAGAAAGTATGCACTGAACTCCAAATATCTTTAGTAGCCACCCCCTTAAAAGGCTGTAGAGTGCAGTAGAAAGAAGGGTTAGTATGCAAAGACACCCTGTCCTTGTGGAAAATTAAGAAAGGCCAGCACTGCCATAAGCCTGAATTCAGAAACCCTAAAATCTCCTCCATTTATCTGCGTAAACTTTCCTTGTTGGGAGGAGAGGCAGGTGGAAAGGCATGCGTGAAGTGAGCTCCAATTGAATGAGAGAGCATCCACTTTCCAAGCCGAGGAAAACTTTGGCAGCTGGTAATTCAGTGATACATGAGGATCCAATTTCCACCGTGGGGATCCATAATTTGTCTGCTAAGGAGTTCTGTGCTCCTGGCAAAACCCTTGCCTGAGATTTAGCAAATCTGACTCGCCCTCTGGCGGGGTCACAGGAGTCCCTTGTTTAGGTGACATTCCTGAGCCCACCACAAAATTGCTACCACTGGAGCCAGAAACCTTCGTGAACACTCTGGAGCAGATAGATAAGCCAAGAGGCAAGGAACTGATACTGACAAGGTAATGTCCCAAAAAATGAAAAATGCTGCTGCAACTGACCTGATAGATGAAGGAAGGAAGCCTCCTAAGCCTCCCTTGAGATCCATCCAGTTTGCCCAGCAGAGTTAAAAGCTGTTGTAAAGTTAACATTTTTGAACTTGGGAATTGGGTAGGTGAGTCTGGATATGGAGGAAAAATTGATAAATCCAAAATTTCTTTCCTTTCTTTTCTAGAAACACCTCTAATCTTTGCTGAGGAGGACGATCCCATGCCTTTTTGAAAGGAGGAGGTATGGAAATCAATAATGTAAATAGCACCAAAGACCTTCAATCATAGGACCATAAACACAGGATTATCAAAAAAAGCCAAGTTTAATCACAGAAGCTTTTTTGTACTCTCTTCTTCATCAGCATGTAACACACAGTCTGAGAGTACATTCATATAGAGGTACATTCAATGTCACATGATTACACCCTAAGAACAGAAAATATGTAATAAATATATGCATATATATTTTTATAGATTATATATCATATTGTAGTTTAACTAGTACAGGTTTGATGCTAACAGCATTTAAACCTGGTGACACATCACATCTGAAGTCTTATTATTATTCATTGTTCCTAATTTCTAGAGCATTATTTAAGTCCCCCCCTCTTAAGCCCAATTCAACCGTGTCTATGCATCTAAATTTAAACCTATGCATAGTGACAAATATATATATGCATATATTTATTACATATTTTTATTTTAACTGCTTGTTTTTATTAACTATATTAACTATTATTTTGTTTAATTTTATATAAGTTTTTTTTTTAACTAGCTTACCCACCTGTTCGAGACATGCACCAAAATCTTGCAATTCTTACTCTCAATGCCTTCCGCCAGCCATCACCTTCAGCTTCTGACCAAGAGAAGAAGAAAGTTTTGATATGAAACAACATATTCACTGGCATTCAAAGCCCTCATAGCTATAGAAAGATGTATAGACCTTTTTCCCAAAGCTAGGGGCTGCCAAAAGAGAAGTGCTTGGTGCTGGCAGAGGAAAGTCATTGGGACTGTTTTCTGTATGGCTTTGATTTGTCTTCTCTGCTTTTGGAGGTAGAAGCACCCCATTGTTTAGGCCTGTATGAGCCTTGGAGCAGAGATCTGCCTCTGGGGCGTCTGTATCTGCCTCTTTGTGGCCTGTCTGACACTGGAAAGGACCAATTCTTTGCAGGCCAGTTCCTGCTAAATCTGGGTGGCTGTACCTGTAAGAAATCCTTGACTGTTTGCATATATTTTGCTTTGTCCTCCATTTTCTTCAACACCTCTTCTGCTTTAACACCAAACAAAGTAGCATGCTGTAATGGAGCATCTAATAGCTTAGCTTTAACACGATCTGGCAGATTCTGTTCCTTTAACCAAGTCTCCTAATGACAGAACCCGTAACAGCGGCCCTGCAGGAGGCCTCCAGAGAATCAAAACCACAATGCAAAGTATGCTTTCCTACTTGTTCAGCAGCATGCAATAAATCCTGCATTTCTTTGTTTTGTGTACATTCAAAATTTGTTGACATTTTCTGTTTAAGCAGTGACATTAAGTATTGCTGATATTTAAGCACATGAAACTGACAATTTAAAGCCTTTACAGCCAAGGTAGAAGAAGTGTAATCTTTTTCCCCCCATCTGTCCGGAGCCCTTGAATCCCTATCAGAGGGGATAGGGCTTTTTGCAGTGGAAGCCTTGACCCCTTTGGGACCCTGAGAGAGAGTTTCTGGGTCAGCAGCAGGATTTTTGTATAGGAATTTATGAGAATCTGGAACCCTGTAGTATCTGTCTGGCTTAACAGGAGCTGGAGGTAAAGAGTGGAGACAGGCTGGACTCTGCAAATATATCATCTACTATGTCTAAAACAGGAGGAATAGCAATGGACCTGTACTGAGGAAGCAAAAGAAAGTCCCGGAGTCTTTTCTTAGATTCTGAGTAATCTTGGCTCTCCCAGTGGAAGTGCTCCCTCATGGTATGCAGGGTTTCCCCAAAAGAGTAATCCTCAGGAGGAGAGGCTGAAGGGATAGATTCTTCAGCATCAGAATCCTCATAGGGAGGAAGGGAGTATTCCTGTTCAGAGGAGGAGTCAGAGGAAATGGAAACCTGATCTGAAGATTCATATTCTGTCTCTTGCCTAGGCCTCTTATCAGGAGGGGGATGGGAACCCCTGATTCAAAGTAATTAGGTCTTCGGCCATTTTGAGCATCTGTTTTTTAGGCATGGAGGCCTGTCCATGGGATTGCTGTACTTGCTTTTTTGTCTTTAGTGGTACTTTAATCTTTGCCTTTGAAACTGGAGTCGGTTTTACATATAATTGTGTAGGCCTGAAAACACCCTCAGAAGCCGATGCCTGCTCAGCGGCTCCGGACCAATCTGAGGGAATATTTTCCGAGTGTCAAATACCTTGAGTTTCCAGCGGCCTAGTCGACTCCACGTGGGAGTCGGAAGCGGCCTGCGGCTCTGAGGTAGCGGGCATCAGGGGCTGCGAAAGCGCCTCACTGAGAACCGGTGAACCGGCGACTGGCTTAGAAGAAGCCCGGTCTTCAGTTTTGGATCTCGGATGCCTGTCCTTTTCCTTGCATTTCTTGTGAATTGTGGTAGTCGGATGGCTATCCGACAACATCATGTAATTAAATCTTCGGCCAAAATAGTGAAATCATACAGATGCTTAATTGTGCGTTGGTTAAATCTAGCACAAAACCTGCAATTAGCAACGTCGTGATCAGGGCCTAGGCAAGGAATACAATAAGAATGGAAGTCCTTATGAGGTATTTGCTTCCCACAAGAAATACAATTATTAACTTTTTCTGACATCGGTCTGGAGCAAGAAAAAAGTTTCCGCAACGGGGTACTTAGCCTTTAATTGAAGACTTTGGATCTGAAATTCAAACACGAAAATCTCAGGAGTCGGCCAACCAGCACTTGCGAACTGCTTTTGCTTCGGGCACCGTGTGGCAAGAAACACTGAAGAAAATGGCGCCTGCTGCATATTATATACCCCTGGCGCACTGACGTCAGGGAGGAGGCGACAGCAACCGATGCTGGACCAGGACTTTGGAATTCAGGCCGACTGCGGGGAGCCTGCCAGCAGGATAACCCAAGTGTAATAACTGCAACAGTGAAACACGATGAACATCCTCCTGTTTCTGGAGAGAGTGAAATGAATATGCACTGTATAAGAAAGATTTACAGCTGGATTCAGATCAGGATGAAGCACAACAGACATGATGTCTGCAGACAGACATATAGTAAGAGAAGAAGCTAGGGATGAGGAGAGCCCAACTGGGCATTCCTTGATTTGGGGAAAGCACGTAACAAGGTTTCAGAAGGTTGGCAGGCAGTCCTTTGATGCTTCAAAGTCCCGGAGACACTGGTAGAAATAGTGCAGCCTATGCTCAAGGACCCAATTATAAACAGTGTTCAGACTCTCAGAGGGGTTTCCCAGTGGGAGTGGGTTTGCATCAATGTTTAGCCCTGAACCCACTGCTGTTCACATTGGTGATGGACTACATTACTGAATAGGTTGGATAGGACAGGACAACAAAGCTGTACAGAGATAATGCAGCATTACAAGCAGACTCTAAACAGGAACTTCAGAACGATAGGGAATGGAAAGCAAAACTGAAGGCACACAGGATAAAAAGTGCAGTTGTGTACCTACCATAAATGTAGATGTTAGAGTGTATTCACTGTTGCATTCATTACAATTACAATTGGGTTATCCTGCTGGCAGGCTACCCGCAGTCTGCCTGAATTCCAAAGTCTAGGACCGGCGTCGGTTGCTGTCGCCTCTTCCCTGACGTCAGTGCGCCAGGGGTATAAAAGATGCAGCAGACGCCATTTTCTTCAGTTTTTCTTGCCCCAGATGTTCGGTGCCCCTAAAATGGTAGGCTAAATTATGCCAATAAGCATGCATGCATAAAAAACAACTTTTCCTTCATCTATAAGCAAATATACCACATAGGTTGTATAGAATAGAGAAGTACAGATAAGTCCCAGCAAAGGAAAAGGGGGATGGTGGGTGGGTAACCTAGACTGCAACAGTGAATACACTCAAACATCTACATGTATGGTAGGTACACAACTGTACTATGTTCGTGTTTCACTGTTGCAGTCATTACAATTGGGCTGAATCCCAAAGCTAAGGTTGGGAGGTTGGTGCTAAGTAGGATTAGGAGAGGCTATCAGGCCCCTGCAGAACTGCAGTGGCAAATCCTGCCCTGGATTTAGAGTAGAGAGGTAAATGATGGTGCTTTGTAAAAGTATGCACTGAACTCCAAGTTGCAGCCTCTAAAATGTCTTTGGTTGGTACTCCTCTGATGAAGGCTGCTGAAGTGGCTGCTGCTCTGGTGGAATGTGGCCTGATGCCCTTAGGCACTTATTTGCCATGCTGTGAATAGCAGAAACAAATGCAGTGACCTATCCACTTTGATATAGTCTGCTTTGAGATAGGCTTTCCTTGTGAACCTGCAGCATATGCCACTAGAAGTTGTTCGGTCTTTCTGAAAGCTTTGGTTCTGTCCAAATAGAAGCGTAGCTGCCTGTGAATGTCTAAAGAATGCAGAATTCTCTCACCCTTATTCTGTGGGTTTGGATAAAAGGTAGGCAAAAGAATTGTTTGATTAAGGGCCACACTGGACACTACCTTAGGCATAAATGTACGGTTTGTGCACAGAGAAACCCTGTCAGGATGGAAAATGATAAAAGGTTCCACAGCCATGAGTGCCTGTAACTGTGAGACTCGTCTAGCAGAGGTTATTGCTAGGAGCAGAGCTGTTTTCCAGGATAGGAATTTAATATCAGCTGCAGAGGCTGGTTCAAATAGAGGCAGTGTGAGTTTTTCCAAGACATAGTTGAGGCCCCATGCAGGTATTGGTGCTTTCCTTGGGGGGTCTTATGTTTTTGGCCCCTCTGAGGTACTGCCTTAGTAATGGATGAGAAAAAATAGGTGGTTCCGTATTGTAATGACCTGAAATGGCAGAGGCATGAATTTTAATTGATGAAAAAGAAAGGCCTTTCAAGCATCTCAGTTAAGTATTGCAAAATCTGAGGAATATTTGGAACAATCATGTCAAAACCTTGTGCCTGGTTCCAAGCACTGAATCTCTTCCATTTTTCTGCATAAGATTTTCTGGTGCTAGGCATCCTGACCTCCAAAATAACATCCATCACTGCTTTAGAGAGAGGTGTGCCTTGACTGGCTACATTATCCACCATGCTGCCAGGTTTAAGGTCCTGAATTGGCTGTGCAGTATCTGACTGCCCTGTTGGGTCAATAAGTGAGGAATTTGAGGTAAAGTCCAAGCTGGGCATTGAGACAAGCTCTTTAGGATTGAGTACCAGTGCTGGCGGGGCCAGTCTGGAGCAATCAGTATAATTTTTGGTCTCTCTTGTCTGACCTTGAGGAGTACCTTGGGGAGGAGAGGCAGAGGAGGAAAGGCATATACTGTTACGTGCTTCCAGCTGAAAGATGGAACATCCACTTTCCATGCTTGCTTGTGAAAAGTCCTTGTCCAGAACTTCTGTAGTTGGTAGTTGTGAGTAGAGGCAAATAGATCTATGTTGGGGCATCCCCAGGTCCTTGTTATCATGGTAAATACTTGTGGATCCAATTTCCACTCGTGGGGATCCATTAGGTTTCTGCTTAGTTCATCTGCCAGAGTATTTGTACTTCCTGGCAGGAATTGTGCTTGCAGATGTACTTGGTAAGTCAATGTTGTGTCCCACAAGTTCATGGCTAGCCTGCAGAGGGGGTAGGAAGGTGTGCCTCCCTGTTTGTTTATGTACCACATGACTGTAGTATTGTCCATCCTTATCAGTAGTTGTCCTGGATGAAGTAGATCCTTGAAGGCTGTCAGGGCATTCTGAACAGCTAGCATCTCATTTTGATTAATATGTAGATGCATTTGACTTGCGGACCATGTGCCCTGAATACATCTTCTTGCCATATGGGCTCCCCAGGCATAATCTGATGCATCTGTTGTCAATGTCTGCCTGGCTGTGGGTAAGGTGAATGGCTGTCCCGTGTTGTGGTGACAGGCTTTTGGCCACCATCGAAACTCCTATTGCAAGCAGGGAAGGAGGGTAATTACTGTTTCCAGGCTGTGGCAATGTTGAGTCCAAACACTTTTTAGATACCATTGAAGTTTCCTCATATACAGTTCTTGCATATGGAATTAGCAGAATGCAGGATGCCATGAAGCCCAAAGCCTGCAGAATTTTTCTTGCAGATAACTGGGTCTTTGTTGCCAACATTTTGAAATAAGTAGTCAGTTGTCTATATTTGTCTGGCGTGAGATAAGCCATCTGGGCAGTTGTATTTAAGCTTGCACCCAGGAATATTATCTGTTGAGAGGGAACGAGTTTTGATTTCTTTTCGTTTACTGTGTACCCTAGACCTGTTAGTAATCTTTTATACAAATGCCAGATGGTGTAGCAGAATGTCCTTGTTCTCTGCTTGAATAAGGCAGTCATCCAAGTAAGGATATATTTGTATTCCTCTTTGTCTGCAAAAAGCAATCACTGGTGCCAGGCATTTTGTGAAGACCCTGGGCGCAGTAGATAAGCCAAAGGGCAGTGCAGAGAATTGGTAATGCATTGGGCCAGCTGTAAATCCGAGGTATCTTCTGCATGACTGTCTGATTGGGACATGCAGGTATTTCTCTTTTAGGTCTAAAGTCACAAGCCAAGCCCTTTTGCCTAGAATGGGCAGAAGCTGCTGCAGAGTTAACATTTTGAATTTTGGGATATCCAGGAATGTGTTTAGGATAGACAGGTCCAGTATTGGTCTCCAGGCTTTGTCCCTTCTGGGCACCAAGAACAGCCTTGTGTAGAATCCTAGTCCCTGCTCTTGTTGTGGTACCAACTGAATAGCTCCCATGTCCATGAGGGATGAAACTTGCTTTTGTGCCTCTGCCCATTGATTGCGTGGCAGGTCTGGCATACCGTTTGGCCTTGGCAGGGTGTGAAAGTGGAACCTGTAGCCTTGTGATACGATATTTAGGACCCATTTGTCCTGGGTGACCTTGTGCCAATTTTGTGAAAAAAGTGCTAGTTTTCCCCCCAAAGGGGCTGCCAGAAGATAAGTGCTTGGTGTTGGCAGGGGAAAGTCATTGAGACTGTTTCCTGTATGGCTGTGATTTTTCTTCTCTGCTTTGGGAGGTAGAAGCACCCCATTGTTTAGGCCTGTATGAGCCTTGGGGCTGGGATCTGCCTCTTTGTGGCCTGTCTGACACTGGAAAGGACCAATTCTTAGTAGGCCAGTTCCTGCTAAATATGGGGGGTTGTACCTACAAGAAATCCTTGACTGTTTGCATAGATTTAGCTTTGTCCTACATTTTCTTCAACACCTCTTCTGCTTTAACACCAAAGTATCATGCTGTAATGGAGCATCTAATAGTTATGCTTTAACATGATCAGGCAGATTCTGTTCTTTTAACCAAAGCATGCCTCCTAATGACAGAACCCGAGAATCAAAACCACATTGCAATGTATGCTTTCCTACTTGTTCAGCTGCATGCAATAAATCCTGCATTTCTTTATTTTCTGCACATTCTGAATTTAACATTTTCTGTTTAAGCAGTGACATAAGGTATTGCTGATATTTAAGCATATGAAATTGGCAATTTAAAGCTCTTACAGCCAAGGTAGCAGAAGTATACATCTTTTCCCCCCATCTGTCCAGGGCCCTAGAATCCCTATCAGGGCAATAGGGTTTTTTGCAGTGGAAGCCTTGACCCTTTTGGGACCCTGAGAGATGGTTTCTGGGTCAGCAGCAGGGTTTTTATAAAGAAGTTTATGTGAATCTGGAACCCTGTAGTATCGGTCTGGCTTAACAGGGGCTGGTGGTAAAGAGTCTGGAGATAGACTGGACTCTGAAAATACATCATCTACAATGCCTAAAACAGGAGGGATAGCAAGGGGCCTGTGCTGAGGTAATAAAAGGAAGTCTCTGAGCCTTTTCTTGGATTCAGAGTAATCTTGGCTCTCCCAGTGGAAATGCTCCCTCATAGTATGCAGAGTTTCCCCAAAAGAATAATCCCTCAGGAGGAGAGGCTGAAGGGATATATTCTTCAACATCAGAATCCTCATAGGGAGGAACTGGATATTCCTGTTCGGAAGAGGAATCAGAGGAAATGGAAACCTGGTCTGTAGATTCGTATTCTATCTCTTGCCTAGGCCTCTTATCAGGTGGGTGACTGGAACCCCTGATCAAAGTAATTAGTTCTTCGGCCATTTTAAGCATCTGTTTTTAGGCATCTGTTTTTTAGGCATGGTGGCCTGTGTCCAGGAGAATGCTGTACTTGTTTCTTTGTCTTTAGAACTGCTTTAGTCTTTGCCTTGAAAGCTGAAATAGGTTTTACATATAACTGTGTAGGCCTGAAAATACCCTCAGAAGCCGATGCCTGCTCAGCGGCTCCGGACCCATCTGAGTGAATAGTTTCCGAGTGTCCAATATCTTGAGTTTCCAGTGGCCTAGTCGGTTCCACATGGGAGTCGGAAGCGGCCTGCGGCTCTGAGGTAGCAGGCATTGGGGGCTGCAAAAGCCCTCACTGAGAACTGGCGACAGGCCTAGCGGGGGCCTCATCATCGGTTTTGGACCTCGGATGCCTGTCCTTTTCTTTTTCTTTGCACTTTTTATAAACTCCGGTAGTCGGCTGTTCTGACGGCATTATATAATTAAACCTTCTGCCAAAGTAATGAAATGCAAAATCGTACCAATGCTTAATAGTGCGTTGGTTAAATCTAGCACAAAACCGACAACTAGCAACGTTGTGATTAGAGCCTAGGCAAGGAATACAGTAAGAGTGAAAATCCTTATGAGATATTTGCTTCCCACAAGAAATACAACTATTAACTTTTTCTGACATTGGTCTGGAGCAAGAAAAAAGTTTCCCCAATGGGGTACTTAGCTTTAATGAAGACTTTGGATCTGAAATTCGAATTTGAAAATCTCAGGAGTCGGCACTTGCAAACTGCTTTTGCTTCTGGCACCGTGCGGCAAGAAAGACTGAAGAAAATGGCGTTGGCTGCATCTTTTATACCCCTGGCGCACTGACGTCAGGGAAGAGGTGACAGCAACAGACGCCGGACCTGGACTTTGGAATTCAGGCAGACTGTGGGTAGCCTGCCAGCAGGATAACCCAAGTGTAATGGGTGCAACAGTGAAATACGATGAGCATCTACAAGGCTGTTGTCAAGATGGCAAATGGGAAAACATCAGAAGAAGCTGTAAATTAAGATAAAAAGGGAAATAATGGAACAGGTTAACAATTTCAAGCATTTTGGAGGGGTGGTTAAGAAGAGGAGAAATCTGAATAAGGAGGTCCAAAGCTAGAATCAGAGGGGCTACATCCAACTGGTACAGTATGTCGGAGGTGGTGTGACAGAAGAATGCCAAAGAAGCTGAAAAGTAAGGTAAAACAGTGATATGATGAGTACTTCTGCATGGAAGAGAAACCTGGGCAGAGAACGCAGATCAGTTTGAGGAAACTAGAGGTGATGGACATGAACTGTCCAAAACAGGTGCTAGAAAGCATACTGTGGGACAGAGAAATGATGACATCAGTGCAGAAGCCAAAGTAAGCTCCAATTGCAGAGGTCAAACAGAACATATTTGGGTGTTCAGACACGTGCAGGAAAACAGAGGACAGTCTGGTGAAGGGATTTAGGAGACAGGAAAGAAGGCATGAGGAAATGAAGATATCGAGCAAAGAGATGGATTGTGCGACAGTAAGACAAGTGAGGTAGGTGAGTAGTACTGCATCAGAACAGGTAGCAACAGTTGATGAAACACCCTGGACCCCATGTAAAAAATGTGAAAAGGGGCTTTCTGATGATTTTCCTCCTTTGTTTCTTTCTGATCCCTTTGAGTACTTTCTTCCCCATCTCCAAAATTTACATCAATATTTTCTTTACTCTGTGTCATGCCAACTTGTTCCTAAAAAGTCTGACACTTACTTTGTTCCACAACTGCTTTCTCAGTACCACTCTATTTTCCAGTTTAATTTGTCTTAACTTCTTGGAAATCACTCCCTTGCATCTTGTTCTTGAATTTCTACTTCTATAAGTCCTAACAGTTATTTTGCTGGTCAAGAATGACATTCCTGATGAGATTCTGTGCACAGTGGTTTACATTCACATCTGTTATGCTCACTTTTCAGACACCGCTGACATCTTTAAGATCTTTAGCAATGATATGATCGGTTTCACTGCAAAGAGAGTCTTGGGTTTAAAATCGTCTTACTACCCCAACAGCAAATAATTATGTATGTATTACAAAGTTCATCACAAACTTTTAATACAGCTTTAGTTTCCCAGCCTATAGTCCACATTTCCAAGCAATCATTTATTTTAATAGATTTTTACATATTCTACACATATTTACACTGCATATTTGCTACACCTTTATGAAAAAAATGCATAATTTCTAAGCACATCTTGTCCCAGCATTTCCCTTGTTAAAACTATATTCCATACTTTATAGTCCGGGGGGGAGGAACAATGGTGCAGCAGTTAATACTGGTGGTGCTACCCAGCTCTTACTCCTCTAGTGTGGATAATGGCTGAAATGCTACTAGGTGACCTGGCAATTTTCTAGACTGTCCACAGGGGACCGTGTCCCGTACTGGGCAGGTATCCCATGCTGGACTGACTGGTTCTTTGCATTACCCACTACTTGCCAGGATATACTCTGAATCACCTGGGATCCTGAAAGGGATAAAGTGGGCATCAGAGATTGAACGACTGAAAAATTTCACCTATTGCTTAGTTGGTTTAGTCAACTCCTCATTAACCTCCATTATATTTTCTTCAAACATGTGAGTCTTTTTCTTTGCTAACAGGTAACTGCTATCAAATGTGGATTTACTATACATTCCCAAAGAAAATGCCAGGGGCAACTGGGCCTTCCTAAAGAACTTCAGGTTTTCCTTGTTCTTTCTAGCAGCAGGTTTCATGTTCCTGTTCTCCAGATAATCTCTGAAATGATCCTAGCTACAACAGAAAAAAAAAAGCATCTGCTAAGGCAGCACATGAATACTGGAACAAACTCACAACCTCAGGACTAAATTTCTTCAAAAAAGTGAGGGGGAAAAAAACTAAAAAAGCATACCAAAAATACTTCCAATGATGGTACTTTGACAATCCCAGACACAACACGGACACACGCTTCCTCCACCTCATAACTTCACCCACTGACATCTACCCATCTCCACTTTCCTCTGACAATCCACCACTGCTTCTCTCATACTTTCTGGACTTAATACTCATGCCACAATACTCACAAAACCTCTCCCTCTTTCTCCCCTCACTAACCACTTTTACTGCAGCTACCTTAGCAGTACCTTTCATCCCTTTCTACTTTACGTTCCTTTTTATATAATACATTGTACATACCAGACACATCAGAATATTCTGATATTGTATGTAAGTTATTACACTGTCATTTTTCCACATACCGTTTATGTTTGTTCATCTCATTAAAGTTGTTCTTATCTATAAATACGGTCAGTCTAATAATACACGAGTATCTTCTACGCCTGGGTCACATCTGGAAAGGACCCTTGGAGCAGTGTACTCACCCATTCAACAAGTGTGTGTGTGTGTGTGTGTGTGTACACTCTTTCACTCACCAGTCACATCTACCAAACTTCAATCTTGGCATGTGATGTCACTGCCAGTATCCTTTTTCTCACCATATATCATCTGCTATACTTACACCTTCGGTCACGTCATTTAATGTACAACACTTCTCTAATGACTGTGAAAATGCATTTTAGCTACTTCTTCCATAAGCTGAGCAGTACATCAAATGTTTCAGCCAGATATATGTCACAGCATCCAAATTTAATATAGTTTCTGCTGTTAAATCAATGCCTTTCCTTTCTTCATCCACGTTTATTACTGTTACACTATCTCAACGTTCTGCAAATTCTAACACTGTACAATTGTCAACCTGAAGCTCCTCCACAGAAGAGCTCCAAAAGTGTTGTCCTCAAGAAAGAGAAGGGAAATTTTCCACCACACTAGGCCCTGGCAACATGGTCTTACACCAGGAAGGGGATCAGTAAGCATCTCATCATTCTGCAGCCAATGACACCTCTCAGTTCATTACAACATCCACATACTCAGACGTGAGAATAGCTCCAAAAATACCGTGGCTGCCAAGAGACCCCAAAGGTGCAGTAGGTTCTGGTTCTGCAGCCTGTGCTATAACCTACCACCAGCTACCACACGCTAAACTTCCTGGACTCAATGTAAGGGCAAATGCGAATGTTATTCTATGGTACCCATGGGCATTCATGTCTATAGGTTGACATCAACTTCCTCAAACTCAAAACTCTGAAAATGTTTCACTGAATGCACTTTCAGCAAAACTTGGCATGCCCCCTGCACCCTATACCCCCAAACTTAAATATACCTACTTTGAGGTCACTAAACAGTGGAGGTAAGGGAATTCTCCACTATCAGTTAAAGCGATTTCAGTGAAATATTTTCACTGAAATGGCAGTTAACTAAACTGCTAACATACTAACATGCTCCCTACCCACTGCAGAGATGAGGAAAGCAATCCTCAGACTGGGTCAGAGAAGACTTCCTGTTTATGACCACATCCAGAGACCTCACACACAGCAATACACACTGCAATCATGCTTACAGGTGCTGGTAATCGAGACAAGGGTACACATGAAGGTCTCTCTCCTGTAAAGCTTCAGATACCATGGCCAAAAACATGGTAAATGTTCTGAGTGCTGTAGAAAGCTCAGATATCCACATTTTGTGCTGGAAATTGTACATACAAAGATCAAAGCTAGGAAAACTCTGACACCTCCAAACAATACTGGGTCAAGAAATGCCATCCTATCTGGTAACACCATCTAAGAACCCTGCAGGTCCAGGACAAAATGGAAATTGACTGTCCCGTATGGAACTAGGAAGCAGTAGAATTTTAACCCCCCTGACTAATTCTAAATGAAGGACAGCCTCTGCAGCCCCTTTGTCAGTAGAAATTGACTTTTGCTGGGAATTTGGTAAATTAATGGGAAGGTCTCAAGGGTTCAAAAGGCATTTTCAAGACTGTTCACATCTCCAACTTAACGGTCCTATGTGATGGCCTTTCGAGACAAGGTAAATTAAAAGAAGTGCCCCACCACTAAGGGCAGCCTCACAGAAAACTTAGGACTAATGCAGTTGGCCCAATGGAGTTGTGCTTTTGGGTATCTTCACTAGCATAAGGCGGCGGTAACACTGTCTGATGCTACACAGAGTTTTACTTGCAGCAAGATGCCTTCTTCCACTGGAGTTAAGTGTGAAAAAGGAACAGGAAGGAAATTAGGCAGGACTGCAAAAGTCCTCCACAAAGGTGAAGTACCATACCTTCTTAAAAAGTCATCCATCTCATCTTTAATGGCCTGACCAAAGAGCACTCTTTCCTTAAAACAGACATTCACAACAATGTTTGTCAACTCTTCCTTGAAGAGATAAAGCCTTAGTTACATCTTCCCCCATCCAAGGACCATACTCGACCTGTGGTGTTGTATCCAGCACAAAGTCAGTTCTGTTATTTTTGAGGTCTATCTCACTCTGGAGGAATGGAATTTTTAAAGATGAAATAAAGAGTTTCAGAATCTAAGACCCATCATGGCACAGCCTGTTAACGCTGCCAACATCACCAAAGTAGAGTGCATTTCTGGACACCATCCCCCCCACACAAAATCAAACTATATAGAAGTAATTCATGGTAAAGGCATCAGCCCCGATATGTTGTGCAGATCAACCTTGACCACCCTTCCTAACAAGCAAGGTGTTCAAAAACAAACAAAAAAAAAGCCAGAAAAGGCATCCTTCTTTTTTCTCTTACTCAAATCCCTGGCCAACAGCACATTTCGCTTATGTGAAAGCATCTATAATAATAAAAAAAAAAAAAAAAAAAAAAAAAAAAAATTCACACTTTAGAAACTATTCCCCCAAACATTCAATAGATCCGAGCAAGTAGCTTAGCCTACAGTAAGCAACCTCCTCTTTTACGAAGATAAAAGAAGGGAAAACCGCTTCACCACAGGAGGACAGCACAGGCCATAACAAGCACTGCTATCGTCAGAAAACAGTACTAGTGTTTTTAGAGATCTCAGTGTACTGCAATAACAGTGTGTAGGGCTGTTACATAAAACATTACCTGGCGATCTGTGAAAACATCCTGTACCATATTCCAACTATAACCACGGTACTGCTGTGACACGCAAGTTCTAAATCAAGGCAACAGTCTAAACTCCAATACAATTGCTAAACTACACAAAAACTGTTGAAAGCCAGGAACGTGTTTTTTGGGAGTGTAATGAGAGTTGGCAGATTTTAAAAATTTCCTACACAGAACTCGGAAATATTAGGAAAGCAAATATCTGGAACAAAGGAAGCAATTCTTTTGAGCTGGGACACAGGATCTGAACAACCTAGACACACAGTAACACCTTTAACTTTGTTGGCTGCCAAAAAAGCAATTACTAGAAAATGGAAATCAAAGTTTAAACTGACCATATTTGAAGTAATGAATATTGTAAGAGAGAGAAAAGAACTGGAAGAGGGATCTTTAGAAAATGGAAGGAACAAATTACATACAAAATAAATGAAAATTACCTTAATACATGCAGAATAATGTTCAGCAGGAGGAGTGAGGTTTAGTGGAAGGTAGGAATTGAGCAATTTATATAATGTTGAACTCATGACAGATATAAGGAAAGAAAACAATGTGATATACAATGTATGCAAATGGAAAAATAATATGCTTTGTTTTCTTTTCTATTAATCTGTGTGTGTCTACATCTTAAGTGATAATTTAATAAAGGTGTCAAAAAAAAATTACTGAAAACCAAAGAATGGATAATTAATTTCCTATGAAAAAGTACAGGTAGCAATGGTGACTTGCTCTTGAAATCCCCCCAAGCCTGGCATGTTTATTAAAATAACTGTATGACCTCCTGTGCTGTTAGAGGCCCACTGCCATGTATGCTCTAAGTCTATTACCACTCTAAGAATATAACAGGCAGGTCACTGCATCTTCCCAAACTAGCACATGGATCAGATAAGTAATGCCTGCAAAAAGATCAAAGAATTGACCAGCTAACAACCAACCAGTGTATTTTACCATCAAAAAAGAAGGCGCTAATCTGCGAGAGAAAAATAAAATCCCAGTGAGTCAAAAAGGTCCATAACATATTGCCGGTCAATTCCCCTCTTTCACGCTCCTCTCATCCTGGGCTGTAGCTAGTGTCTCTGCCTTTTAAGGGCTGTTATTTTCTAAAGGCAGGGAAATACCTTTGGGAAATCTGCCAGACCTCTTTGGTACTTTCTGTTCTTCTTTGTGCCCAATCACTTTGAAGCCAATGTCCATGAAAGGCCCCAGGTTGATTCCTCTCCAAGTCCCTTTTAGCCTTGTCTGGTTGTTATAGGTTTTATGCCCCTCCCCCCATCCACATCAACTGAATAAACAGTGGGCATAACATTTTAACACTAATACTTTTTGATGTGGCCATACTCTGCTGTGGAATAAAGATAGCCATCTTATGAGGAGTCAAACTGAATAATCCTGATCAATATAAATTTTACTTTCCCACAGAATAAGTTTAGACCTAGTTTCCAAAGTACAGATAGGAAAGCCTCTTTTTGGCCAAAGGTGCAGAACTATATTATAACTTGTCGCAGATGGCCATGCAGTGCCTTACCAGGAATCCATGCCATCCAATATGGTCTTTCAAGCTGAATGTCCTACTTCGGCATGTTAGCCCATTGTGTTGCTTCATTATACAAGAACAGCAGCCTTTCCCTTCAAGTGTTTCAGGGACTCCTGCAATTCTGATATTTTTCCGTCAAGCCCGATCTTCTTGATCTTCCAGAGGAACCTCCAGCTACTCCAATTTAGCATCAGAAGCAGCGATCTTTGCTTTGAGTAAATTATTTTTGTTAATGAGCCCCTGCAACACTTCAGAATTTTTATTTCAAGGAGCTTGTTGTCTTTAATATGCATTTCCAACTTGGTATTCATCCTTCTCAGCTCAAGAAAGACTTCCTTTAATGTGACCTCAGAGTCTTCACTGCAAGAGGAACGAGAAATACCCTTGTGGCTGGAGCCGTCATACTGCCAGTATATAATTCATAGACTTCTCCTATCTTCCTTGTTTTTGCCCCTTTCTGGGCAACATATACATTTACTGTTTCCACTTCAGTGTGGATAACCTGATTTAAAGACAATACCTGCGATCCTCTCAAAAGTAATAAAACCAAACCAGGAAGTTGCCAAGGAAACTTGTGTTTAGTTCTGCTCCATATTGGAGTCTCTCACGAATACTTGTTGACAACTACTATCTCTCCACTAATTTTGCAGGCGTGAAGGACATTGTGGATGGAATTCCCCAGTTAATCAGATAATTCAGTGTTTCAGAAGAATATTACATGCACTTGTCCACTGGCAGGACAACGGATAGGTACAAGCAATATTACAATCGCCTCACTCAGAGGACTGTCATCCTTTCAAGATGAAGTCCAAGTTGAAAAGAAGTTATGTACCTACCATAACGTTTCATGTTAGTTGTCTCCTCTCGCCTTCTTTCTTGCTGGTTGGGTTCGGAGCCAATCCTTGGCTACGACTCGGCCATCTTCTAAAGCTTGAGAGCTACAAACTGGCTCAAGGCCTCCCCATATCCCATGATGCCTGGCGCTAGATTCCCACATCTCATTTGGTAAGACTAACAGCAGACAAAATAATGAAGGAATCCTATCCTTAACGTACATAAGCCCAACTATAAAGACCACTAGGTAGAGTGGGACAGCCAGAGAAGGCTCAGCCTGAGCAATATTACAGAGAAAACTCTTCTCGGTCTAGTAGGATAGGGGGATGGAGGGGGGGACGCAAGAAAGAAGGCGAGAGGTGACAACTAACATGGAACGTTATGATAGGTACATAACTTCTTTATGTTAAGTTGTCTACTCGCCTTCATTCTTGTTGGTTGGGACAGCGTCCCTAGCATCTAATATCATGGGTGGCTCAATGGAACAGACTCTTCAGAACAGTGGAACCAAAATCAGCTCTGCTCCTAGAAATCATGTCCAACTTATAATGCGAGATGAAAGTATGAGGGTTTGCCCATGTAGCTGCTGCACAAATAGATTCCATGGGCAACCTAGCCTGAAAGGCAACCGAAGTGGCTAATGCTCTGGTGGAGTGCCCTTTTGGTTTAACAGGTAATTGGGCCTCTGCTGAAAAATGGACATGTCCAGCCAGAGACTAGCCCGTACAAAAAATGTAAAAAATAAAATAAAATAAATTTATTCCTCAGCTGATAGATAAAAGTAATGATAGAAGTCAGCCACCTGGATAAGGTTACTTTTGATACTGGTATACCTTGTTTGCCCTCTGCATAAGAGAGGAAAAGCTGATCCGATTTTCTGAAGGCCTTAGTCTTGTGCAAATAAAACATTTAACTGATGTAACTTATATTCCGCCCTGTTGGAATGGTTGGGAAAAACACAGGAAGGTCAATGGACCGATTCAAGTTGTTCTCAGAAGGGGCCTTAGGAAGGAAGGAAGGATGGATTAGTCCTAAGAGCAACCCTTGTCTTTGTGGAACACTAAGTAGGGTGGACGTGTACAAAGAGCCTGCAGCTCGGAAACTCGTCTGGATGAAGTGATTGCTACCAGAAAAAGTGTTTTCCATGATAAAAACTACAACGAACAGGAAGCTGCCAGTTCGAAGGGGGGCAAAATTAGAGAGGCTAGAATCAAATTCAGATCCCACGGGGGTGGAGGATCTCTAACCGGGGGCCTGAGCAGAGTGGTTCCTTTGAGGAAGGCCTTACAAAGCTTATGAGACATTATACTACTTTCTGAAAGGCCAATGTGAAAATTTGAAATTGCAGCTAACTGCACTCTTATAGCAGCCGAAGCGGAGCCAGCATGAAAAAACTCCGCGAGGAATTCAAAGATGAGGTGAACAGGGGCTGAAAAAGGATCTATATTCTTAGCCTCTGCCCAGGAAGAAAAACGTTTCCACTTACTAGCGTAAGTTTTTCTAGTGGTAGACTTGTGTGATGATAAAATGATTTCACGCACTGATTGGGAGATATCCGGAAGCCTGGCTAGGGCTGGAAGTGGTGCAACCAAGCTGTGAGCTTGAGAGATTGTAGGGAGTGATGTAGCCCACCCGATTGATGGATCAGAAGGACTGGAATTGGTTCCAGAGTCCAAGGCTACTCGATAAGGTAATGATGCAGGAACGGAAACCATATTTGTCGAGGCCAGTACAGGGCAATGAGGATCATTTTGCAACCCAATACAGTAGCTTTCTGTATCAGCTTGGGAATTAGAGGAAACGGGGAAAATACATATAGAAGTCCCTGACGCCAATCGTGGACTAGATTCTGGAGTATTCTGGTGGAATACTCTGGATGTGGAAGGAGAGAGAAGTTGTTGCTGCACTTGCTGTTGAAGGGGGTGGCAAAGAGGTCGCAGCAAGGTTACCCCATTTGCAGAAGATTTGGTCCACCACTACTTGATTCAGAGACCACTCGTGAGGCGTCAGAATAGCTCTGTTCAGCCTGTCGGCTAGGACGTTGGATTTCCCAGGGATATGCGTTGCAGTCAGAAACTGTTGGGAACAGATTGCCCACTGCCAGAGTCGGAGTGCTTCTCGACATAGGGGGTAGGACCTGGTTCCACCCCTGCTTGTTGATGTACCATACAACTGACATATTGTCCGTTTGAATTGCAACTGTCCCGGTAGGAAGAGAGTCCTGAAGAGCTTGCAACACTAAAAGCACGGCTCTCATCCCCAAGACGTTTATGTGCAGATGGTACTCCTGAGGTTGCCAAGTGCCTTGTACTGTTCTGCCCTGATAATGCCCCCCCCCACCCAATCAGGGAGGCGTCCATGGTTACCGTAGCAACTGGAGGGGGAAGTACAAATGGTCTGCCCAGGGGTACTGATGGGGAGACCATCCACCACGCAAGGGGCTTTTTGCATGCTTCTGTAATGATAATCATGTGAGACATGGGAAGCTGCTGAAAGGACCATTGGGTGAAAAGGAGTCAATGGAGAATCCTCATGTGGAAATGGGCCAGAGGGAAGAATATGATTGCCGCTGCCATGAGACCCAGGGTTTGAAGTATGAACCTGGCTTGAATTCTCTTGCAACCTAACAAGACCTGGACATGCTGCCAAATGACTAACACCCTGCCTGATGGAAGGCTGGCTGACCTGTCTTTTGTATTTAAGTTTGCGCCTATAAAGGTGATGGACTGAAAAGGTGACAAAGCAGATTTTTCTAAATTTATAGTGATACCTAGTCTGAAACACGTCTGTATGGTATAGTCTCTGGCTTGCAGAAGATGATGCCTGGTGGTAACAGTGAGGAGCCAGTCTTCTAGATACGGAAACACCTGGAATCCTTGCCGTCTCAGATGAGCGGTAACTACTGCCATACATTTGGTGAACACCCTGGAGGCTGTGGTGAGACCAAAGGGCAGAGCTCTGAACTGATAATGGCTGGTTCCCAGCCAGAAGCACAGGAATCTTCTGGAGCGTCTGTCCATTTTAATGTGGTAGTACGCATCCTGAAGATCTATGGAGCACATCCAACTGTCCTGACCCAGGAAGGGTAAAATGGACTGTAGCGTGACCATCCAAAACTTGGTTCTTTGTACAGACCTGTTTAGTCTGCTGAGATCCAAAATGGGTCTCCAGTCCCCCATCTTTTTTGGTACCAAAAAGAACCTTGAGTAAATTCCAGATCCTTGCTGGTCTGCCGGGACTTGCTGGATGGCCCTTTTTTTTTTAGCAGTTTTGCAACTTCCTGAACTGCTTGATCTCTTAAATTGGGTGGAACATCTGGAAGGGACTTGTTCGGCAAGAATAGTGCACGAACGAAGGGAATTTTGTAACCTCCGGATATAAGACTGTACCCATTTGTCTTGTATTACGTCTTGCCAGGCTCTTGGGTACAGCGATAATCTTCCCCCAACTGCCTCCAGAGGTGGCCAGCTGGGCAACCCTTCAGGGATGCTGGAAGGGCTTGTCAGAAAAAGATTCTCTGCTGCCCTGATTTTGCGGACCCCCTCTGCCATGAGAGCGGCATCTGTTATTGTTCCCTCCTCTGCCCCTGGAGGGAAACTCACCACGTGCGTCAGGCAAGGCTCCCTGGGATTTCCGGAGCCACATCTTTCCACTCTTCTGACCCTTGAGATATGGTATGGAAGGAGTGGAAAAATGGACCCCTACAGCAGAGAGAGTCTTGCCTTCCTGTTCACACCTAGTAAGGGTGTCCTACACCTGAGATCCAAAGAGAGAGGAACCATCAAGGGGGGGTGTTGGTGAAAGACGCTCTGAAAGGTT
The DNA here is from genome assembly GCF_019279795.1 of Protopterus annectens. Classification (NCBI taxonomy): domain Eukaryota; kingdom Metazoa; phylum Chordata; order Ceratodontiformes; family Protopteridae; genus Protopterus; species Protopterus annectens. Next base: position 1,060,524,608 of record NC_056725.1, on the reverse strand, counting down.
CCGCAAAGTTACAAAGCCGCATACAAGCGTGTCTCCTCAGAGCGACGCCTGTGCCTGCGGCTCTACTCGCCCCATCGGCTGCGTATGAAATGAGCCTCATGAAGGAGTTAACCACTGAATTAAGAGTCGCAAGCTGGGAGGCAACCTTGGCCTGGGCCCCTTCAGCTGATGGATCTTGAAGGGTATCTCCAAGCTCTTTAAGGAGATCCCTCTGTAGATGGGTAAAGTGGCACAAGTAATTCAGAGACTTCATGGTAAAAGTCGCTGAAGAAAACATCCGCTTCCCATATCTGTCCATCGTCCTAGACTCCTTGTTAGGGGGATGAACAGATGAAGAAGTTTCAGCCAACTCCTTCGTGGCCGCCGCTACCACCATGGCATCAACGGGGACACAGTGTCAAAAATTGCTTGTCCTGTGGTGCAGTAATGAATTTTGCTGGTCTTCTTGGGGTCGGTTCCACTGTATCTGGAGCTGACCACGCCTTCCGAGCCACCACAGACATCAGTGGGTCGAAAGGTGGAGACACCCAGGAGGTGGAAGGTCAGGATCCAAACGCGTCCAGGAATACAGACTCATCCAGAGAAGGGCTTAGGGCAGTCCAGTTCCCCCTCTGTCTAAGCATCTTAAGGATGTCTGAGAAGGAGATATCTTCAGAGGGGGACCTCGGGGACCCTTCTGAATCCTCTAAGTCGGTATCTGATGTGACAGACTCAGGGGAGTCAACATGCTTCCTCTTACGAGGTGGCTCCTTTGAATGATCAGGGAAGGCCTCAGAAGAGGAAGATACACCCAAAGGGATTTCCTGGGGCGCTGGATCCCCACGCTTGGGGTCTGGAAGAGAGGCAGAGGCTGACACAGGCACCATAGGGAGAGGAGCCGAGGGGGTCGATCATGGCACTGGCTCAGGGGCCAGAACACTCATCACCTCGAAGGTATCCCGATCGGAATGGAGAGAGGGATCCGGTTCAGAAGAAATCAGAATCCCCCCCGCACCGAGGGGGAAGGCTCTGAGGCCGATGTGGGAGCCAAACTCACCTGAGCCGAGGCTCCGAGGGGGAGAGTGGGGTCGGACAAGGGTCCGATGCCACTCGCCTCCTCAGAGCCGACAAGGGAGTCCTAGCGCCCAGATCCCTCCAAGGACGGAACCATGGAAGTGATCAGAGCAGACAACGGAACCGAAGGAGCAGGTATCGGAGCCGACGGTTCCACGACTCAAACCCCCACAAACTCCAGCTCAGAGCTCAAAGGGTGAGTCGGAGGAGTAATATCTGCAAACGTGGACGGAGTCGACCCCTGGTGAGGGGGGCTGGACAACATTTTAGCCAGGGCCTGTGATTTTAGCAGTCTGCTGACCACTCTTTCAAAGTCATGGTCCGAAAGTCTTGAGGACCGAGAAGAGTGGGATGAGCGATGACTATGCTCCAATTGGAGCAGAGGTGATCTCGGAGCCGAGCATATAGACTCAAGAGAGGGAGACCTGGACTCTCAGAAGGCTCCGAAGAGCGTATCGGAGCTGACTGGGAGGGAGAGCATCGGTTCCAGCCAGAGCCGAAATGGAAGGTACAGATTCACCCAACGATGGCTCCGAACTGGGAGCCGACAGTTTAGGTGCCCTGGAAGATTTCACAGGCTGAGCCTTAGCCGGTGAATCTTGAGGTTTAAGTAAACCTCTAAGGATCAATTTATTTTTGCGCTCCTGCAGGACTCTTGGGCTGAACGCATGGCAAATAAGAGCAAGAGTCCTGCAGGTGCACGGCGCCCAGACAATAAACACAAGAAGTGGGACCATCTGTCCGAGACATCTTCTGACAGCATGAGTCACACTTCTTGAATCAGGATGGCTTAGGATCCTTGGACATATTGACAGGCAAGCCCAAAGGAAAAACACACTCACACAAAGGTTAAGGTCCTAACACAACAACAATACACTACAAGTTACCAGAACCGACAGTACACCAACAACTGTAATAAGTATAGCCAAACTAAAAAAAAAGTTAGTTAAAGAAATAGAGAAGAAAAAGGTTATCCTCTAATTCAAACGGACACCTAGAGATAAGGTTATCCTCTAACTTAAACGGAAAACCTTAGAGGAAAAAGGGAGAAGTAGAAAGGGGAGGGGAAACTCTCTAAGTAAAACAAGTTTCTGAAGAGAAAAGACAAGGATTCAGTTACAAAACTTTATACAATATAAGGGAAATAACTAAACGATAATTCTGCTCTAAATATTTACTAAATTGTGACAGAAAAAAAGACAATATAGAAGTTTTATACGACCTGAGCCAGTAGAGCAAACTCGCAGCAGAAGCGGCAAATGAGATCTGGGTATCTAGTGCCAAGCATCATGGGATATGGGGAGGCCTCAAGCCAGTTTGTAGCTCTCGAGTTTTAGAAGATGGCCGAGTCGGAGCCGAGGATCGGTTCCAAACCCAACCAGCAAGAATGAAGGTGAGATAGACAACTTAACATCATTAGTTATCAATTGCATTAAGAGTATGGAATGCAAAGCTAAAAATGAAAACAATCAAAAGTTACATGGAATGGAAAATGTACAAGCTGAGTGCAACAAAAAACAGACATGTTCTTACTTTCTGGGAATGTGTGGAGTTAAAGGAGAATAAAGACTCCCTTTAAAAATCCTAACACAGTGCTGAGAAAGCATATTATTTTAACCAAAGAGATGATGATGTAAGCAGAGGTATAGATTCAGAAATGTTGTGGCACAGGAAAGCCTTACATTTAATGATATTAGGAGTAAAAAAAAATAAATCAATTGAAAGTGGAAATCAAAATTACACCAGCAGCAAAGTACTGAATACAGTAAGGGAGATAAGTCTTGCAGACAGGATTATAAGACGAAGGAAGTAAATTTCATTACAAAATGGTGCATTTGGGAACATTATAAGCAAAATATTGCTCAAGTAGATGATTAAGATTGAGGGGGTTAGACGGAATAGAAAAGTATACATCAGTGTCAGTAGCACAACATTTTACACACTCACTTGCCTTTGGTGCATAAAGGCTGTACGTTCTGTTCCCACACTGGGTAAATGAATTGCTTACACCGCAGTGCAGCATAAGGTGGTGGTGGTGGGAGGGGGGAGGGTGCTGTACTCCTGAGTGTGTCATCCTTTGGATGAGCTGTTAAAACAAGGCCCCATGTGCCTGAGTTGGTGGTTGCTCATGTGGATACAAACTATATCATGGCATTTAATGAAAAGAACAGTGAAAGCTCCATGATGCCTTGTCCAAATTTTTACTAGCACCACCTTGGGTTTCCTCTGAAAATGGGCTACTAGCCTATTGAGACTAACCTTGTCAGAAGATAGACGGATAAAATCTGTATGCTGTAATTTATGAGAGTGAAGAATAGAATTATTATGAAGCTTGTATGTACAATGGATGTAAACAATGTTGTAACAAATATATGTGAACTCATATTGCCAATTAATACCATGATTAAATAAAATTGTTTCAAACAAACCGTATTTGTTCTTATTGTATCAGCTACTCTAAAGTAGGCCCTCAGATGATGGGTCCTCAACTTCATCATTTCCGTGAATCCGAATTTAGCCAATTCTTGCAGAACCTCCCACCCGTGGATAAATGAGCACCTGTTCCAGCACACACTGTGATATTATACACCAGAGAGGGGACCTTTAACAATTATTACACCTTTCCCACCACATGTAGTCTGGTTTCTGAAACCCAGATCACATATGGTCAACTTTAGGGCTTTAAGTCCTCTTTTATTCGTGGCGCTTATGAACACCAGACAGTTTTAATACTATGATTAATGGCTGGCTATTGGGGAAAGAATCTAAGTTTCCCCAGGTTTCTTCCCAAGAAGTATCATTGCATAATTTTTTTCGCCCCCGCCGGGGGGGGGTGGGGGGGTGGGTCAAGGCCAGTCTAAGCTACTTTTCATAAAGCCTGACAGCCTCTCCAAAAAAGGGATCAGCCGCAATCTGAAATAGAGGGAGTCAATGACATGTTACTCTTGTCCATCTCAGACACAGTGGTTTCAAGATGAGCCTGCAATAAGCCTGTATGCAGTACTGGGTGAAGATGAGGTGTAAATGACCAGTACTTAAAAATAGGAGCTGGTACTCGAGCTTGTGCCAGTTCAGAGTGGAGCATGTTGAGAGGATACCTGTGCTGTTCCTCAAAACAAATTCTCTCTGAGTGAGATCCTGCAAGTTGCACTTGAGTTTCCACCAGCCATTACCATCAACAGAGATCAAAGATCTGGTTGATGCCTAGCCCCAGTGAACAGAGCCTTAATATTTGACGATCTGACAGACCCTCCTCAGTTAGGACTTGCTGGCTCAACTAGGCCTAGGGGACAAACCAAGAGCCACAGATCTATGACCAGATAATTCAAGGGACCAGTCCTCACATTCAGTCTGGCTGGCCTTGGGCTTCAGCTTATCAACCGGGAAGGTGGATGGTGCAAGAACCTGGCAATCACCCCTCCCCATTCCCATATCCTATGATGAAAAGGAGAATGGCTGCAAACCCAAGCTCTCCCTAACTTAGGATTAGTCAATCACCTATAGGAACTGGTGGTAGTGGTGGTGGGGTCTCTGAAAACCAAACTTAACTCTACAGCACTCACATGACTAGACATCCTATCAAAGAAGCTGTCCTTGTGACAATGCTCTGAACATTTGCTAGATGATGACGGTTCTCAGTAGCTACTACCTTTGTAGATGCACAGACCACCAAAATTGTCCCCCTTCATCTTCCAGTGGGAGGATTAAAGCTGTAGCCCCTTCAGCATTTGTTGACATTGAGCTTCTCCCCAAGCCAGTAAAGGCAAGACTGATTTAGAGCTGGGCTGAAAATGTGATGACCATCCAGACTCTTGGCAAGCTGGTGCATGTGAATGCAGGATTTTACAAACAGCTCCCTATTGAAATTTCAGCAATTGAAATTCCAAGTGCTGACACATGAGGGAAAAAAATACTGAAAATGCAGAAGAGCGAATCTCAAACAGCAGTCTTCCACTTTAAACCATTTTTTTTTTTTTTTGCAGGGGTGTAAGCCTCCCTGCATCACCCTACTCAAGTTTACATATACTAACTCCCAAGATCAGCATACCTCAGACAAAAGAGAATATTCTGAGAAATGGTCACCTTGGACTTGATATAAGCAAGTCCATTTTTTCAGCCACTGAGTCTGTGTTTCAGGACTTTCATCAAGCAGGTCCTGACATTTCAAATGGCTACCTTTACAAATTGTAGCAAGGACTGAAATATGAAATAAGCAAGAGGCAAAAAAGAAATGGCAGCCTCAGTGTACATGTGTGCTAATGCTCCTGGGATTTAGCTCATGGTCTGCATCTGTAAGGCACATAGGCAGCTCTGAATATGGAATTTACAAAAATAAATGCTTAACTAACTGGTAGAGAGAACAAATGATGCTTCAAAAAAGGTGCTCAAGGTTACAACCTTGCAATCTTAATAAAGCAGATTTCTTTGTTAATACCCAATAGTTTCCTTTTCATTAAACCATGTTCACTGGGTATTAATACAGATTAAGTAGCAGGGAACCAAAATCAAAGCCCTATCCCAAAGGTTCCCAGAATCTGTTCCTGGTTACAGACAAGAAGCAATGTAACAAAATGGCTAACTGTAGAACTCACAGCTAGGAAGACCAGTCCCAGTAACAGAACAGGACTAAAATTTACGCTTCCAGTTGTTTTAGTTTCCCGGCTCTATAACAAACATCAACACAGTCATAACAAACATCAACACTGTCATTCTTAGCTGGATAGTTCTAGCCAAGTGTGATGCAGTTTAATCTTCAACAAGCAAAATATGTTAACTTCATTCAAGCAACTTTTCAGCATTTCTATAATTTAACATGAGAAGCTTGATTTACAAAACAGAGTCAACATATGTTAGGCACAAAAAAAAGCTAAGAATTTCATAAAGTTATCACACACCTGCTGGAACTACAGTGCTGGTGGGCCAAGAGCCTGGAACAAAGGTGTGGTATTGTAGGCTCAGCAAAGATATGTTGTAACATGCAAAATAATTACCAAAAGCAAAGCACGCATCTGTAATCAATAGAAAAGGCTAAGGGAAAATAATATCTTCCTTTCACCCAGTATAACCACTGCCGGCAGACAGTGTGACTGTACCTTATTCAGTCCAACATATGCATGTATAACTATAACAGCACCTTCACATCTATTTTATTTTAGCTATGCAAGCTTTATGCTTTGCAACTGTTAGCAGTGAGTTCCTGCTAGTAGTAATATTAAGCTGTAGCAGAATAAAGCAACCTGTGTTTCCTCAGTGAGTACTGCTGGACACCTTCAGTGTTACATATCTCATGTAATGACTCCCATCTCTAAGTTAGTTAGCCACTGCAGGCTTGTTGTCAGGCAGCATCCCCTGCAACTGAAACCACACACAGCTACAGATGCTCTTCCTCACCTCTCTCTCTTCAGTACTCAGTGTTTGATAATTTTCCTTTCCACCCTCTTCTTTTTAAAACTGTCATTTTTACTTAGTTTCCTCCCCTTGCTTACAACAATTAAGAGATGCTTAACTTCTTTCTTTCCAGCTTTGCCCTCAACATACTAATAAAATCTTAGATTGTTCTATGTATGACCCACAGGGGATACTATCACTCCTAACATTTATAATGCTTGTGTTAGCATAGGCTGAGTAATGGAAGCCCTTATTCTAAGTCTAGCCCAGAGACTCTCACGCTTCTGTTTCCATTTACTTCTCCCTAAGGTCTCTGGCATGCACTCATATGACTAACACATGTGGTCTTTCATGCACGCTCTACAATATCTGCCACAGTAGATCTGAAGCATGGGTGGCACTGACTACTACTCTTATGGATCAAAAAAGAAAGTATAGTTGTACAAAATATTACCGTTAACAGTAGATAATGTTCTCTTCACTGCTGCTGTATTCTTCATAGTAAGGATCTCCTGCCAAGGACAGCCCAACATCTGGCCAGTATACCATACCTCTAGATCTTGCATACACAGTATGTCACACGTATGCTCCCCATACAAGATGCAAGACATAAATGTGACTTAGGGATGGAATTACCCAGAAATGAATTGCCCCAGAAGAGAGAAGTCTCCACAGGACAAAACAGACCATGCACATCCAGAAGGGGAAAATGGATGTGGAAAAGGGAGACCCTCAGCCAGGAGGGGAACCAAAACAAAATGCAAAAGAAAAAAGGAGGTTGGAGGAAGAAAGTGAATACTGCAACAGTGAAGAGGACGACATCTACTTTTATGGTAAGATTTTACACAACTGTACAATGTCCTGCTATATCATTGTTGCAGTATTCTTCACCTTAGGAAGAGTACAAAAGCCAAGAAAAGGAGTGAGAGGCAAAAGACTTAGGAGCCATCAACAAACCCATGCAGGATCGCTCTAGCAAAACCTGCTCTGGCCCTAGAAACCATATCCAATTTATGATGTTTAGTAAAGGTATGCACTAAAAACCAAGAAGCTGCTTCAAGGATGGAATTGGTGTCCAACCCCTTGAATAAAGCACCAGAAGAGGCAACAGCCCTAGTGGAGTGAACTCTAATGGAAGTAGACAGACAACTGCCATTGAAAAAGAGTAACAAAAGGAAATGGCCTTAGAACAGGAGGAGATGGTTTGCTTAGAAAACAGTCAAACCCAATGTCATGGGATGAAAAATAAACAAAAAGCTGGTGAAACTTATGAATGGCCTTTGCTTTATCCAAATACCTGAGCTGTCTCTTTAAACCAAAGTATGCAAGAACCTCTCACTAGCCAACTCAGGAGAAGGATAAAAGGAAGGGAGTTGAACTGCACGATTCAGGAACAACTCACGGATCACCCTGGGCATAAAAGGAAGATTGTGGGACACCCCGTCCTTGTGAAAAACTAAAAAATGAATGGCCATAAGGGCCTGAAGCTCAACAAACCTCACAGAAGAGGCAAGAGCAAGAAATAACACAGTCTTCCAGGCACAATGCTGCAGAGAAACTGAACCTGTAGGCTCAAAAGGAGCCTGGGTCAATTTTTCTAAAACAAAATTAAGGCTCCAAGGAGGAGGAACAGGCTTCATTGGGGGCCTAAGATGCAGGATGCCTTTAAGAAATTGTTTGACCTCAAAGCAAGAAGCCAAAGGAGGGGTCAAGGGCAAACAAACAGAAAGAGTTGACAAATGGGACTTTACAGAAGACTAGGCCAAGCCAAACGAACAACTCACACATCAGGACAGAATCAGAGGTACCCCCACTGAAAAAGGATTCTGGTTATGAATGTGGCACCAGGCAGAAAATCTCTTCCATTTGGACATATAATACTTTCTGGTTACAGGTTTTCTTGCCTCCTGATGCTGTGGGTGATAGGGTTCTGATTTCTTTAGACACCTGCTTGTCTGAGGATGTGCTTAAGATTCGACAAGTGAGGATGGATGAACAACCCCTTCTCCTGTGTGAGGAGGTCAAGCCAGTGAGGTAACTTGTGATGACTGCCCCTGGCCAGATGCATTAAGAGGGGGAATCAGTGCCATCTAGGGTTACCACCTGTCCCACTTTGCGAGGGACAGTCCCTCTTTGGGCAGTTGTATCCTGACAAAAAATTGTAAAAATGGTAAATGTCCTGAGATTTTAGGACAAAATTATTTCCTATATTTTATGTAATAGTTGCATAAAACAGTTGTTCTGTATCTAAAATACCTAAATGTTATAAGAAACAGAATAAGCAACTAAAATGCTACAAAAATAAACTTTTATTTAGGCAAAAAAGTTAAGTTCTAACCTTTGTACTGACCATGGATATGTGTCGGCCTGTAAAATCTGATGTCTGTACCAAAAATGGCCCACTTTGGCCATTTGAAAAGGTGGCAGCCCTAGTGCCATCTTGGTGAAAAGGGAGTCACTAACAAGAAGGGGAAGGAATGCACAAAGAAATATCATCTTTCAAGGGGAAAAAAAGGGCATCCACATACCTCTCAACCTCTTAAAGCAAGGAATCTGGACAAAACCATAAAAAATGGGGGGACAAAGGCCCAAAAATAGGGACAATTTTTTTTTTAAATTGCTCTTACAAACGATAGTTGATAGAACAGGTTTTGCATTAGCATGAATTTTCTGAAGGGTATGAAGTCTGAATTTTAAATGCCTCATTAGTTTCTGTCTTCAGTCCTAAATGATATGCAAGTGATTTGACAGAAAACCCCCATTTTATGAGAAAAGGACAAAATGTGAAGCAAAAATCTGGACATTCTGAGAAAATCTGTACAGTTGAGAGGTATGGGCTTCCATCTTCCATGCCAGATGGTATGGCATTCTGGAACAAAAGAGAGGAAGTTGCCCGTTCAGACAGGAGGCAAAAAGATTTACCTGAGTAGCCCACAGATGGACTATGTCCAGACACGTCTCCATAAAGCATCCATTATTGCTCCTGTATTTTGGACCTGCTCAAGGTGTGTCACTAACTGTTTTCCAATGGAATATACACTGCCTGAAGAGTTAACTGATAAATGAGAGCCAGATCCCAGGCCTGCAGAGAAGCAATATTTGGTGCCCTGCTGCTTGTTGACATGCCACATTCACTGTGGTGTTGTCTGTGTAAACCTTCAGAGGACCTGGAGAGCGCCTGGGGTGAAAAACCTGAAGGGACAGAATCAGAGCTCTCATCTCTTTGATACTGATATGGTCTGACCTCTGATGATGAGCCAAAGACCTTGGACTTTCAAATGACCACAGGACGCCCTCCCACCCCCTGTCTGAAGCATCTCTGAATACTTGTTTAGAAGGAACTGGAGGCTGAAAGGGCAGGCCTAAGTTGAGGAAAACTTGCTGAATCCACTGCTCGAATTCCCGCTCAGACAAGGAAAGGCAGGTACACTGAAATCTACAGGGTGGCAATGCTGAAGCCAAACTGACTTGAGGTACCACTGAAGCTTCCGCATGTGCAGTCTGGCAAGAAGCAGCATTGGAATACAAGATGCCATGAATCCCAGGGCTCGAAGAAACTCTCTGGGTGGAACAAGCAGGCCTAGGAAGAGGAGACAAAGAAAGAAAGCGGTCAAAGAGTACTTTTGGAGGTGTAAGACAGATCAACATTGGTACTGTCTGAATCCTGCAATCCAGATACACATGGGTCCTGAGAAGGAATCAGGACAGACTCAAAAGCTGATAGTGAATCCCAGACCAGAGGAGAGAAGAGTGAACTTCAGGTCCTCTAACAGGCAACTGGGAGAAGGTGTCTGAAGCAAAAGGTCATCTAGATAGAGAAACATCTGAACGCAGGAGTTAGGAATTTTGTGAATACCCTTTGGAGCAGTAGAGAGACCAAAGGGCAAAGCAGAGAACTGAAAAGGAGAGGAAGAAACAGAGAAATGTAAAAACTTCCTGAAAATATGGTGAACATGTATATGAAGGTAAGCATCCTTCAAATCCAGGGATACTACAAAAGCCTAGGGTAAAATCAGAGGGAACAGGGTTTGAAGAGCAAGTATCCAGAAGTAGGAACCTTGAGAAAGGTGATGAGCAGGGAGATATCCACAATAGGTCTCGAAGTGCCCTCTTTTCTAGGGACCTGGAACATCCTGGAGTAAAAAAAAAACCCTTTCCTACCCAAAAAGGAGGGACAGGTTAAATAGTTCCCTGATCCAACAGGGAGCCAAGAACCTCTGAGAAATGAGAAAGTTGTTCAAGGAGCTGGGAAATCCCTGAAAAAACAGGGAGAGATGTTCACACCATGAGACTCCCTACACTATGGAACAGAATCCCAGTCCATGTGAGGCAGAGCCCCTCACTGACTCTGTTCAAGAGAAATCTTGACGAGTGGATGGGAGATCGTAGGTTTACCCCGGGAATCATCTCTGTGTCACTGCTGGACAGAGGCACAGCAAATTAATGGGTATAGTATTCTCATCCTAAGGGGTGGTGAAAGCCACACACACTCTGGCTAGGCTTATAAATGCCCTAGGGCAGATAGCCTAGTATGAACCTATGAACCTATGAAGTAGCCCTAACAGATGACAGAATCCAAGAATCTGAGGTGATATGCCAATTTGGAAGAAAGAGGGAGAGCCAGAGGGATAATGGAACTGGCCCAAGGGGTGCAGTGGGGGCAAGAAATCAAAGAGAAGCAGTCTTGTCTGATAAAGGAGGTTTCTGAGCCACTGGATCCTGAGAAGACTTAGTAGGAGGAGCTCGCCTACCACCCTTCCTGCCTTTGTTAGCCTGACGAGGTTGCATGTGAACAAAAGCAGACCTAGTAGGATATCTCCTCTGAAACTTGGGGATAAGAGGATACAAAGAAATGTTTAAGATCCCGAAAGGCTTTACCATTTTGGTAAACAAACATCCCAGCAGCAGTGGTACCAAAGGGATTTTTATTATCCGAAGCAGCATCCAGCAACTTGGCCTTAATGTCTTCAGATAAGGACTGCAGGTGAAGACAAGAATAATGCCTCTAATAAGGTAGCCAATACAGAAGGTACTGCAGAAGGTTTAGGAGTATCCACCTGAAGCAATTCATATCTTTCCTGGATGTCGGAAACTTAAGAATCCCACTTGAAGTATTCCATCATTCTAGCTACAGCATTTCCAAATGACAATTCCTCAAAAGGAGACTCAGAACCATAAGCCAAATGCAAAGGCATCTGGGAAGAGTCGGACACACGTTCAATCATCAGACTCTGAAATGAATGAAGGATCCATGCCGGCCTCCAATAGGGTTGTGGCAGAGGAATCCGCTGTAGACACCAGACAGCATGCAGAGCTTTCACCCACTTCAAGAGGGATGTCCAGTGGAGGCTGGACAGCCAAAGAATCCAACGGAGATTTCTTGGCCTTCTTCTTGCTTAGTGGGACCTCTGGGTTAGCAGATGCTGCCATGCTACCTTGGGCTAACAATCTAAGTCTCTGGTTCTTAAGACAGATGGCCAGGGAAGATAAGCTACTTCTAAGGGCTTTGGGTACAAATGCTTTGCAAATACTACAGGACGTATGGTAGTAGGAAGCACCAAAACAAAAAAGACTTTTTGTGAAGATCCTTATGGGGAATCTGCTTCCCACACTCATATTTTCCATTCTTGGATGGCATGAACTCTAGGTAACTAAATAGTAACAAGATCAAAGAATAAAAAATAAAAAAAAAGACCCCGATGGGGTATTAATCTGATGGCTAGGTATTCAGCACAGCAAAGACTGATGAGTGATGATGACATTCAGACTGGCAGCAAAGAAATTCTGGGTCACCGTGTCTGTATGTCACCTTTACACTATGTCCTGTACAGGGAGCATACTTGTGACAAAGTACATGCAAGGTCTAAAGGCTTTGGTATAGTGTCCAGACCTTGGGCTACCCTTTGCAAGAGATCCTTACTATGAAGAATACTGCAACAGTGACATAGAAGGCCATCTGGTGAGCTGCAGATCCTGACCCAGCAGGATCTGAAATACAGTCACACTCAATGACTCAGAATGATTCCAAAAAGAAAGTCACAAGCAATGAAAATGGATGCTATGTTCCCAAATCTCCCATTTTATGCAGATACAGGACACACATCTCTCTCATTCTTTCTCTCAAAATCTTCTCTTGGCTTGAAAACCCTGTGTACCAGCCACCACTTATTCTCATATCCCCCGAAAGGAGGCTACCAGCCTAGTTTGACTAACCCCATCAACAAAGGCAAAATAAAAAAAAATAAAATCCTATCTAGCAGATGCTGCCAAACCATGCCCATGTAATCCCATGTAAGGTAAAGTCCTCCCTGAAACAATCTTGTGGTAACTGATATAGCTATAAAAGAGTGGGCTGAGTGCTATGTGGAAAAATAAGCTTCAGCCTGTCATATACTGGATGCCAAGTACTGCTGGACTATCAATTCACTCTGCCAAGCAAAAACATGCAGTACAGCAGCTTGCATATGCCTGCACTCTGAATACCACTTACATGTAATATCTTTGGTCATGACAGTGTGGTACTTGCTAGTTCTTAGTTATTCTAAAAAAGGATATTTTTACACACTGCACACCCTACCTTGAAAACAGCAGGCCTCTAGCTGTTTGTGCATAGTTGAACCTCTGGATCATCAGCTAATAGCAGACTCTAGGTCACTGGCAATGAAGTACAGCAGTTTGTCCTGTGCCAGTGGACTTTCATTTGCCTTATTCCATCATTATATGATCAAGCACTTAATTTGATTTGATTTCTTGCCTACAGCTTTTCAACATATGTAATAGTCAGCACTTCGCTAAACATACTTTTCGATAAATAAGTTACACACTTTTAAGCTCATTTTTTGCAGTGTGCTATTCATATATAAAATGTATGTGTTATGTTTTGAATGAATATATAACTAGTGTATTATAATGAGTTTAATTAGTAGAAAGTTGAAAACAAAATTCATGAGTTTTTTTTCATGCAGTAACATCTAATTTATAACTAATTTATTGGTCAGTTTGTGAATGAATATTTTATGATTAGTTAAGTGGTATGAAGTTGCATCATCCTATTCAGAGGAAGTTCTGTAGTTTCCTGGAACAAAAGCGCTCAAGTTTTTGCCAATAAAAGTGCCCTGACTGGGAAGAGGTGCATTTCTTTATTTTGATTTTCTATAATTAAATGATTGATTTGCTCACAGAATGTGTAGATAACTCCCTGGGTTATGTTTCTTGTATGTTCCACATTCATTCAATGTGGTTTTCTCAAAAGGGGCTTTCTCTAGCCAGGTCCATGGTAGACTAGGACAAAGCTCTGCTAATACTTTAAGTGATCAGAGGATGATTAGCAGCTTAGGTCCCTGTATCAGCTGGCAGGGAGGATGGAAGTGCACAGTTACTGCTGGTTTGCCCATCCTAGATGGACTGAAGCAGCTTTAGCTCACCACAAAGTCTATGTCTAGCAGGAGCACTGGGTGTTTACCTAGTAGATTTCTGCACAAGCCAAACTCAGAGTACCAATGTGCATCTGTATTAAGCTGCAGTGGGAAACCGGCATGTGGACATACGTTTTCCTCCCTTGTTGGTAGTGACTGTTGGCTTGGAGGAACTACCGAGGGATTGTTGCAATGGGGATAGGCTAGGCTGTCCAGTCCCTGCTGCCCGACTCTCGCTACTAAGTGGAGGGCTGATCGGGGGCAGTTCCCCGAGCAGGAATTAATGGACTTGTAGGGCCTCTCATCTAGTCATCTGGCCTGGTAATACCCAGCTTCCATTCTGCCAGAGCAAAGGTATAAGAGCCATCAGACAAGGTCCTGGAGGAGGGGAAAAAAAAAGAAGGCTTCCAGGATCAAATGGAAGATTATGTTTTTGTGGGTTCCTATAAGACTGTCGAAACTCCTTTTACACGATTACAAAACCGACACGTATTACACGAAATACATAATTGAACATGCAAAACCGCAAAATTTGAGATGTAGAAGTGTTTGGGTTGGCCCGTCTGTGGTACAGCTCCATAAGGTAAGTGTGCGATAGTTACGGACTTTAGGGTTAGTGTGCGGGTTAAGGTAAGTGTACAGATAGGTAATGTGTGTAAGATTTAGTTTAGTGTTAGAAGTAGGGTTTTGTTAAATGTATTTATGTGTATTATTTATTTTGTTTGGGTATATCTCCGTAGGGGAAGTGTGCGGTAGTTACGGACCTTAGGGTTAGGGAAGGGTTAAAGGTAGTGCATAGATAGTCGTGTATGTGGGGTTTAGTGTAGGGTTGGAAGCTGAGTTTTGGTGATTTACTTTAGGGGTAGGAGTAGGGTTTGGTTAATGTATGTATGTGGTTTGTTTATTTTGCTTGGGTAGGTAGTATGTAGCGGGAGGTGGGGTTGGCCGACTATGAACGCTCGATATTTTAAATTTCATGGTTTAGTGCATTCGGTATTTTCGCGGTTCGAGTAATACGCGTCGCTGTTTTGGTATTCGATGTAATGGATTTTCACTGTTTTAATATAGACCCGTTTTTGTACATAAAAATTTGAATATTTTTGGGACCTGTTCAAAGATGGGAAAGATATCCAGCATACATATGTAACCAACCATCCTATGGTAAATAGCTGTATACAATACTGAGGAAACTTCACAGTATGCACAGACTGTCAAGTTTCTTTTCACAGTTCTGATACCTCAATTATCAATGCTCCATGATTACTAGAGTGTAAAGAAATGACTTTTGTTCATGTCACAGCTACGTGGCTTCATTTAATCATGATACCTTACTACTAAGGCTACTGTACACACAAATGCAAAGCACCAAGTACTACAGCTCCAGTAAGACCCATGACGTTAAGCACTAAATGATATGTCAATGCTATAATTTGTAAACTACCCATAACCAGTATCTTTTACTTGCAAGCTAGTAATTAATGAGTCCCCCAAAACTAATGACAAAGGATGCATTTCTGTTACTTACAGACACGGCTCATGAAGTGTTAAAGCTCTATAGCAAGGGCTGCACTTTACCATATCACTTGCTCCTACTACATTAGCTGCTTTAACCCAATATTACATTAATTGACGTGCGATTACCAACTCCTACAACATATGTACCACCATACCCACTTGACCTCAGAGAACATACATTTTGCTATTAAACTATTTTTAGTTTTCTGCCATTATATTGTTGCCATCTCCTAACTGTAAACACTGATAAATGAACTTTGACATTTCCAAATTTTCTGACTTTGCTTTCATATTCCACCTATTAAGACTATGCTACCATTTTGTTTTATTAAAGTACTCATTTAAAGTTTCAGGCTTTCATTTTGATTGATTTTTATTTTCCCCATGTTTTAAGTCCCATCAGGAATAAATGTACACACTGTATAGGTGATTCGGTTGATTTCGTACATATGTAACCTTGGATGCAGCCTTTCATGGCTGATATGGACACCTTGGTTGGGCAGTTGACCTACATGGCATACAAACTATAAATAAACCAACATATATACTTGTGTCTGAAGAAGGTTGTTCAAAATGCTGCCACTAAGCATGTTTTTCAACCAATCGCATGCAAACACACAAACACTTGAAGTAACTTGATGTTCACAGACAAGAGCTCATAAACATGACAAACAGAAGAGGACAATAAAAAAATTTCCACTTTCAGAGCTGCATAGAGTTGTTTTCTGCATTTTTGTTATAAAAACTGTTTCTGGTTACTGTCTTTGCGAACTCGCACATTCTCCCCATGTCTGTGCGGGTTTTTTCCATGTCTATTTCTTGCCACATTCCAAAAACATGCCATTTAACCGGCTATATAAGAATCTCTGTTTCTATGTACATACATATATTGTGGTCCCATTAGTGGCAGAGACAAGTCAAAAGAGAAGCAGTTCATCAAGAGTTAACAGATACAGTTTTAATTCAAAATGGACACCAAGAACAGTTGGAACAGGAAAAACTGGGCAAGAGAATAACATCAGATATTGTGATCATGCCTGTAAATTGCACACTATCCATAACACTAAATTTACTGGTTCAACTTTTTTGACAAGATACATAAAAGGAGAAAACTGCAATTGAAAGAGACTTAATGAACACAGGAATTAATGTATACTGGGAATATCAGCACAGGAGATATTAGACCTTTAACTAGTTCAGATAACTACAAGTTTGCAAGAAACACACCAAGGATATCAGCCACTAACAGCTTAATAATAAATGCTTGGTACATAAACAGAAATTAGTTCTTAAAAAAACTAAACAAACGGCGCATAATGAATATAGCAAATGGTGACAATCTTCAGGCAAAACTGCCCAACATTCAACAGTAGTCATTAAATATAAGTACTTGCCATCCAGTAGCTTCAAGTAGGGTCTCTGCAAGGAGTGTCAGTTGGGGAGTTCTCCTCAAGGGTAATCTTTCTGCACTCTTTTTGTATTCTCTACCTGTCCTCCGGAGTTTCATCCGCAGTTCCATGCCATGAAATCATGTGTCAGCTGTAGAAGGGTGCACTCAGCCTCATTCTACCAAAGATCTAACATCCAACGAAACAAAGAAAGTACACCTAAAAAGGCTTAATCAAGCAAGAACGCAGAATTAAAAACTTGCCAGACTTGCAGGGAAATGCATCCACAAATTTTCACAGGGGACCATCAAAGCACTGTGGACAGTGTGAATGTAATACACATCTACTGCAGAAGGCACTCTCAAAGACTGACTGATATGTTAAGTACTCAATATATTTGTTATACTTTCTTTGAGGATGCCCTCTGAACTGTGACTGATAGGAGATATCTCAAGCAGTATCCAAGCAACTTCAAAGGGAAGAAGCATCTATAAAACAAGGGCTCAGATGGCTGAACTAAGGAGCAATGAGATGCCAAAAGAATCCCAACTCCTGAAATCAATCCTCAAGTGGAAATCATGTTTGGCCAAGGTGTAAACTAATAACTACTTGAATGCTGCAGAAATGCCAATAATACATGCAATTTTTTTTTCTTTGGGGGGGGGGGGGGCTCATTCGTAAGCATTACACAAATATGGCTACTTGAACCAATAGCTCAGAATAGCTGAGGTTTAAAGGTATGAAATGATGAGCACCTGACTGCAAAATAAATATTCAATGTTCCTTTGGGTAGTGGTACTTCAGGATCAGTTCCCAGGCCTCCAGTGTCTGGCCAGCTTCTTGTCATGGTCAACTGTGCTGGAGCGCATGCCTGCAGAAAGAGTCATGGTACTTCCTCATCATCCGGGGTCTGATGATTTGGAATATTCAGAGGCAACTATATCTGACACACACAAGAAAACTGAGTCCACCCTCTATCCATATCTACTCCAAATAATCTCTCTTGATGTCAACAGTCTTTTGAGGAGCAGCTTAGAATGGTATCAGTCCCTTAGATACACCTCATAGAGTTTCAGGGGAAGAAGCCTAAGGAGTCTTAGAACAACTCATCACTGGACCCAGTCACTTAGGATATCATCAAGGCAACCTGAAGAGACTAAGTCAGCTTAAAGCACAATTCTTTGAGAAAGTAAAACAATTGCAGTTTTACCATCAGCTGTTGATGCTAAAACTGATCTAAATCAGATATATGAAAAAAGATGGTTCTGAACTACAGCACCCTATAATACACACACACACACACACACACACACACATGCACGAGTGGGACTTTTTAAACTTAGACAAATAACCAAGTCAACAATTTAAAGTATGAATAGTCAAAGCATTTAAAATTCTTATATGCATCAAGAAAAGGAATACAGCAAGGAATAAATGATTGCAAGGGTTCAGCTAAAAGGATTTCTTTATGATGCTGGGTACAAATCTCTCCTTAGCCACATTTACAGGAGCTCCACCTCACCAAAGGTCTGTGCTATATTCTCTTGCATATGGATCAGAGGACAAGCTCACTGTCAAAATCTTCAGCTCATTCCATCAAACAACTAAACCCCGAGGTTCTCCTGTAACTAACTAAAATTTTAATATATGCTATGTCAAAACATTTTTGATAAACTCCTTCCATTCCTTCTTTGCTCGTAGGAAACGTTCTAGAGAAGATGTCATGCTCAAAAGCAAAAGATTAATAAGCACAACTATGGACATGGTTAGGCCATAAATTAGAATGATCTTACATTTAAAGTTGTAACAAGTCCATAAAATAAAACAGAATCCCAAGCAGTTCACCAAATGAATCCGGAGATGAGGTAAAAAAAAAAAAAAAGCAGATGCACAAAACAATTAACACAACAAGTCAAATGAAAGGCTTTCAAGTCACCATCAAATCTATTATGCCTACTTTGCCAGTAGTAAGAAGCAAATCCATGCCTGCAAGAGTCTTCTAGTTCTTCTACACATAGACAACTATCTAAGTATAGAAAAAACAGGAGACTCGTACATTACAGTGCTGTTGGTATCACCCAAAAACAGCTGCCAAACTTGCACGGTTCTGAATTTAAGCCGATAAGGATCATCCTACAGTGAAAGTGTTGATTTTGCATAGCAAAGTGAAACTACCCTCGTGTGTTTCCAGAAGAATCTAATGAATCAGCATTCATCCATTATGACTATCAAATGCATCCTGTAATCCCTGCAGTAGTGGCAAAGGACAAATTTCTTGAACTGTAACCATCCTGAATTTCTTATGACTGTTAAATATACTTAGGTCTACAACTTGTCCATTCTTCAAAATGGACCACAAATAGAATCTCCCAAGTCCTTTTTAGCTGTAGGCTCCAATACAACCATTCCCTTTTGGAGTAAAAGCCAAGTTTCTGAAAACACCTGTTGAGCTTTCATCTTATGCCTTTGGAGTCTATATTTTTCACTTTAAAATGATCTTCAATATCACCAAATGTATATCTGCACAGTAGCCATGTGGCAAGAACTAAAATACAAAGTTCCTCTATGATACCAAGGTCTTTTACATTTAATTTTGAACTGTAAACATTTTTAAATCTACCTTTAGACCTTTCTACAAATAAGACCGAAGACCAAACTCTGTCTTACAAAGATGACTTTTTTTTTTGACAGGCTGGGAAGGTGACATTTCTCAATACTTGTTTCAACAGAGACAAAACCAATGTTTAAACATTCATCTGTTCCATTGTAGCCACTCAAAGTTCTCGTATAGCAGGACAAAGACTACTAAAACAATAAGAATCACGTATCACTATAAAATCCTGTCTAAAAGATGGCTCCCCAGGTTGGGAATTATTACAAGATTCATCTTCCCAATTAGCTTCTGACAGGAACATATCAGATTCCTCAGTCTCAGTACAAAATGAAGACTCATAAGATGAGGAGAAATCTCCTTTGTCTAAAATATTTTCCATGATACAGGTGGGCTTCTCCCCAACCAGGAAATGGTGAGGAAGAACACTTGGGAAAAGGCACTAGATATCAAATTTATTAAAATGCTTATATCTAAGCATTGCATAAACAACCAAAAGCAAAACAGAGTACAATAAAGTCAAATACAAGTAAGAATGTTATAATAAAATACTACAACATGGAAAAAAATCAAGGAAAAGCCTATATAAACAGATATCCCCGAATGACAGAAGAGATGAAATCATGAGCCAGTGTATGAAAATGGACATTGCTAAACACAAACAGTATTTATCAAATGTTCAACAATACATCACAAATGCCAACTGGAAAAGCAAAAGGAAAATAAAGAGAAGTAGGTCTTGAAGTCAGTTCTCAAAACCTCTAGAAGTAGATGCGAGTGATGATCAGTCAGGAATGATACAAAATGCTGGGGAAAACCACAGCAATCCAGTAAAATAGACTGCAAAGCAGCACAGATGTAACTTGCACCATTTTCAATAGTCACACCAGTTACATCCTTAAATTTGTAAGTCCCTTTTTTTTTGCTAATGGCTCCAAGAATAAAGCAAATAAAGGGCAAAGCGGATACCAATACCAGTTTCTTCTGTTCAAATGTAACTAACCTGAAAGAATTCTCACACATTAATTCTTGCCTCTGACTCTTCATACATCCTCCTCACAACCCTATTACTAAGTTAGGGAATGTAAATGTTACCTTTGCCATACTTAAATTCTCAGATGACTATCAAATGCTTTCTCTACTTCAAGACACAAAAAAACAATGTGTTCTTACACTCTGCTTCCCTCTACATCATAACAGTACTCCTAATGTTGTCAAATGTTTGCCCTCCCCTTTACAAAAAACATCACCACATATCTCTTTGAATGTTCTCATCTAGAAAACTAAGATCTTCCAGGCTGCATGCAGGCAGTAAACAATGTTTTACAATATTTCTTAAAATAATATGAAAGAAATTGCCACTAATATATATATAGGTCCCAGGATTAAAATCCATCTGTATTCTTTTAGTTTCAAGGGCATTATTTATATCCCCACCCTCTAACAGAAGGTGTATAGAATCTATAGCCCTAAATTTGAATGTATGTCCATTTCACAAATCCAAATATGTACACACAGCATTTTATCTCTAAGCTCTAATATCTGATTTATTATGTTCTGTTCTTTCCTTCAACTTATATGTACCAAAGTTAGATGAAAAGTCCTCATATTCCTATAGGCAAAGTATGGTCTGTTGCCTAAACTAGCTTTCAAATCATCACTAGCCATAAGAATTAGCCAGTTGTTACTAATAATCTGCTTATTAAAAGGTGTTTCAAATTTGAATGAAGTTACATATCTTATATGTTTTTCTGTGTAGTGAATGTATCATCATCCCTTGTCTCAGGTATGGAACTAAGAGAAAATCTGTTTTTCCGAAATCTAGTTGATAATATCCCCATAATTGATATCTAGATAATGAGTTTAGAAATAACATAAACTCATCCATAGATTCTATACATCCTTCTTTGGGGATATGGGATATATATATGCCCTTGAAACTAATGAAGAAAGATGATGGATTTTTAAGACTGGCTGGTGATTCACCTCTGGCCTAAACAGTATGGTTAACCTATATATATGGAGAATGTACTCATGTATTTATTGAGAAAGGATTTATTTTAAAGCTTTGCTCGTTATTTAAGTGGTTTTTTAATTAATCTGATTTTTTTATTTATATTATGGCTCTTGTGTTTTTGAATATATAAATTAAACACATTTGAGCAACATAAGATCTGGAAGAAAACCGTCTTTCTCTGGACAAATTTACTACCTATACTTTGATCTGATGCAACTGTTGCAAAAATAATCTAGATTTTTTCTTTTTATTAATTACAAAAGTTTCACAATTTATCAACAAATGTGACATTTAAAAAAACAAGTGTGAGATGCTTTGGAATTAACAGAGTATGAACATCAACCTTTTCTGAATATATGAAATTTGAATGCACAGGTTAGGGTAGGGAAATGACAAACAATTGAATTGATGTAAAAAGACTAATACTGTAGAACTGCAGTAAATAAAGTGAAACTAAAAACAGAGGAGGTAACACGAACACACTTCAGAAATAATTTGTGATGTTATCAGTAGGCACACTTTAATCTAAAATAAAACTGGGAACTGCAAGTTGCTGCCAAGGACACGTGGAATGAAAGACAAGTACTAACAGACAGATATGCATCACAAAGAAGACACAGGTTCAGATATGAAAGGTAACATATATAAATAGAAAACATGGTAGAAAAATTTCAGCCATCCTGTTTAAATAAGTACTGAACTCCCATCCTCGCAAGAAACTCGGGGGTGATGTGAAGAACTCTTTGGTCATTGCTTGTGGTTATGGACTGGATTAGGTGCCACTTTCCAAGGGCCAGCAAAAGACAAATCCTGACTTTAAAGTGATTTGTCACTATTATTAATTTTGTGGTTGCTTGCTTTATTGTTGTAGTACCCCCTACTGTGACTTTACTATAATTGTTTCATGTTTTGCAATCCTTTTCCCTGGTTTATGTTTTTTTTCATTCTATTATGCTCTGCCTCTATACATTTATTTCTGGAATGCCCTCGGACCTTTGACATCAACTGATTCCTCTAAGGCTGTCAGCTCTCTTTGTGGAAGCGAGTCTGATGACTGGGATGTTTTTCCTAGTGATAGCAGTGATGTCCAACTTGTTGGTTTAACTTCTGATGTTGAAGCTCAAAATCCTTACAAGGATAACTCTTACTTGAATTCAGAAGGAAGTTCAGGAGACAGTGATGTACATTTTGATGACAATGTGGCCTTTCTATACCACAGCAAAAGGTGTTTAAAAAATCATGAAAAGTATGGATTTTGCTAGAATACAATGAATTTCTTTTTCTGGTGATTACTAAAGTGTGAAGTGGTATTGTGTTAAAGTTCAGCATGTACATGTGCATGTGTCTAAAAACCCAGTCAGGGATAGTCAACAATATTCTGGCCCATTCACAGGTATGCACAGCACAACTGTCATCATATCCTGAGTTAGGCCACCGAAAACAATACATTAATATTTCCATAGCAATAAAACACACCATTCATGCTTTAAAAATGATCCACAACAAACAAGGCTACCGGCAGTACAACACACAGATAAAACCTATTACACCACTACACACAAAATAGTAAAATACCCAGTGCAATACTGATTAGTTGTCAAAACTGAATTTTGAATGCAGTTACATTGTTTTAAGTCTGTTACAGTTGAAGCCCAGGAAAAAATAAGAGTAAGTCTCTTGAAAAAAGCCTGCCATGCTTCAATATTTCCATCTCTACTCTAGCACTATTTACCCTGCATGACATTATGCTGGGGTTTTAACGGAAAAATAAGTTTTAGAATGCCAGCATAAACTCTGACTTGACAGTTTCATCTAGGAAATAATTAAACCAAGGAACACACACAACAGTTACCACTATGGTAAGTGATAATGTTATTGCAATTAATGCAAAACAAAACCAGAACATAAAGTCTGACAAATCACTTTAATTATTATAGCTCCATGTAGCGAGTTCTAAGACCATAGAAGACAATGGCGAACATTTTGCTTCGAATACAGCAATACAACTAAAAAACATGAAATCACTTACACGCCTGAATATACTTTGATTGATTGAGTTTTCAGTGGTACACCATACTGTTGTGTTTCTTCAGCGTCATCAAAAAATGTTACCACATTTCCTAAGCCATCTGGCTCAGAGAAGAGGTCAATTTGACAAATTCTATAATCCTAAAAAAAAAAAAAGAAAGAAAAAGAAATTCATTATCAGACATGGAAATGATCAGATGTTGCAAACATTGCATTACTAGCATCTTCCTCAACAACTAGACTAATGCACAACTAAAAAAAATTGTTACACAATGGAAGATGGTTTCTTAATTGGGTGAGTTGAGCTGCACTCTTCAATGTTATTTGAAGCTTCAGATTTGAGAACCATCATTTAAAGTTTATCAGTATATGACATATGAGAGTACTCACCATTATGACTAGATCCTTGGTGAGACCACTGGCAGGATACAGAACACCTGGGTATACCCCCCTTGTGTTTTCTCAAGCATAAGTTCTTAAAAATGAAACTTAGATGGAATCAACAGATGCCTCTTTGGAATAAGTACAACTTTCCTACACCAGATCTAAATCTGGCAGTGTAACTCAAATATGATAGTTATGGAGTTGGCAATGAGTTTCATAGGTAGCTGTGGAATGGATCCCCCTCAATCTCCACTTATAAACTGCATACCTATAAACACATCTCTTAACAAGATAGTGCTAAGTCACACATGATAAAAGGCACTTTTACCTAGCGTGTTCACCTAACAAATTAGCATGAGTCCTTGGGATCCCCACTAAAGACCAACACTGAAACATGGCACTGCAGTTGCAAGAAAACATATCAACATTATAAGAAGATAACATTTTCATAAAGGAGGACCTACCACTACAACTCTGCCAGAGGTAACATCTCCAATAAGAAATACTGGAAAGGAATAATATATATCATGCAAAAGGTCCTCTTACAGACAAGGTTAATTAATGAATATCTGTAAGGGAAATGCTCTAGTATTAAATGTTTAGAATTCAGATATGTGGAAGTATGCAACCAAAAATGAGAAGTCAGTGGGTGACTATTCTTATTACAGACTTGTGACAACTCAGGTTTATGAACAACAAGTTAGGTAAACTGTGTGTGCAGTTATCAACTTCATTTAGAATTCTACACTCAAAATTATGTCTGAAATCAAAGAATCAAAACACAATACAAATTTTAATTTCACTATGGTATTTACACTGACAAGGAGAAATTTGGCCATGGCACCAGAAATGTCCCATACCCCCCACCCAAAAGTGTACAGAGGTATTTTATATCCACCTGAGTTAACACCAAGTGAGGCAGATAGTTTACCATCTCATCCAAAGGCCAGCACACTCATGAGTACAGCATTCCTCCCCAAATACTGCACTGTGATGTCAGTACTAGAACATTAATTCAAGTGGTTGGAGTGGGAACAGAACCTACAGCCTTCTAATTTTCCAATACCAAAGGCAAATGTGCTGTTTAGAGACTAACGCAACACATATCCTATCTTACTCTGGGAATTCACTGCTGTGACCAGAAAAAACGGGTAGAATTCCATGCAGTCCACCAAAAGCAACCCAAAAAGTGAGTCAGAATAATCCAAAACGTAGAACAGTAGCCTCAAATTAGGATGCCCTTTAAAGACAATCCTCCTAATGGAGGTCAATCTCTGGTACAGATATTAAAACTATGCCTTGTAATGTTTATTTAATTTTATTTACATAACTGGGTAAGCCCATTAGTCACAACCCCCCCCCCCCACTCTCAAGGGTGTCAGTGGAGAATTAAAATGCTCAGTGTCGCACAATTTGTAAGTGAAAACAGAGGGAATTAAACCCAGGACTACATGGTGAAGCTTGTTAGCAGCTCCCAATCTTAACCCTCTCTGCTATAATGAAAATAAGCCCACAGAGAAGTAAAAAAGCAACCAAGATCCTCCTGAAGCATGTACTGCAGCAGCCAATTCTCTGGAGTTATCTTCTGTCACTGTAACAAAATACATTAGGTAAACCATCTGAAGACAATTTTGTTTTCTTTTTAACCACTAATCTACCATCCTTAGACCTCTGCATTCATAATCGTGACTACTCAGCACATGCATTTTCAATAGCCCTACCTTTTCGAGTCATAAGTGTGCCTGGCTGTAGACTGTGGTTATGATTACGGATGACATTTAACAGAGCACTGGGCTCACAGTAACTGGGCAGCCCAGTGATGCATACAGCTAAATGTGCACAAAAAGTTGAAGATTCCATAAAGCTAGCAAGAGAACTTCTACTCTCTAACAAGAGAAATGCGCCCCCCCCCCCCAATGATATGGGACAATAAACACTTGGTGCTTTGTTCCAACCCTCCCCCAGTTGTGAAGATACTAGCTCAAGCTCATTAACTAGTGCCATCATTAGGAGCAAAATACCTACGGCAGTAAGCCACAGAATCTGTTTTAAATGGCAAACCCTCCTTAACAAATGTAAAGAAATGAACAGCCAGTTTATATTCATATTTTCACAGACATGATGACCTAAACTCACAGATGAAGATAAAAATCCAGGACAGGGAGGGTGCAAAGAAAAGCATAAAGCTGGGTAAGCTTGCTAAGTTCTAATACCCCTAAGGGATGAAACAAAATTTAATTTGAAGATCGAGTCAGTTCTTGTAAATAACAAAACAATGCTCTACTGCCAATACAAACAGATCCTACAGCTTGGAAACTGAATTGAGGTGAGTCAAAGAAGAGTGTCTTCAAGGACACAAACTCCAGGATATAGAGAGCCAATAGAAGAGATGAACATTACATTTTTTAAACACTGCTGTTAAATCATCACTTAAAACATAAACAAGCATACATTAATAGAAAACAAACCATCCTAACATTTTCCATTTATATACATTCTACACCATATTATGTTTTCTTTATTACAAGTCATCAGTTCAACATTATATAGTGTTTTCGATTCCAGGATTCCCTTAAACCTCACTCCTCCACTTGAACATTATTCTGCATATATTTCCCATATTTTCCATTTATTTCTATGTAATTTCCTCCTTCCAATTTATAAAGATTTCTCTTCCAGTCCTTTTATCTATTTTACAACATTCAGTACTTCAAAAGAGTGGTTTAGACTCAGATTTCTATTTTCTACTAACTGCTTTTTAGGCAGCCCTCAGAATTAAACTATGTCTAGGCAAATCAGATCCTGTGTCCCAGCTCCAAAGAATCATTAACTTACAGCCATTTGCTCACCCAATCCCAGCTCCAAAGAATCATTAACTTACAGCCATTTGCTCACCCAATATTTCTGACAGAGTACTCTGTAGGGAATTTATAAAATCTGCCAACTCATTACACTCCCAAAATATGTGCTCCCAAGTACCTCTTTCTTTACCATCACACCTCCAACATTTGCCATATACCTGAGATAAAATTATTTGAAGTTTGCTTGGGGTATAAAAATACTTAAGCAAATACTTCCAAGCAAGTATCCTAAACCTTATGGACTTTCTATAAACTGTCATTCCAGTCGCTCTTCCCAATCTGTTCTAACCTGCTATGCTTGATTCTCAAACAGTTATGGAATATTTTAAGTGCTGCACTAATTATCCCTTTTAACTTCAGTTTCTGTTCTACATTTTATTACAAACTCTACCAGAGCAGGTCTTTCACTTAGAACTCCACTGTCTCTGTACTTTGCCCTTACTATGATATCAATTCTTGACAAGGAAAACAGTCTCTAATCTGCAGTCTAGATGTCTTCTTGGCCTCATCCCAATTTACTACCTTTCCCCTCTCTAGTCATTTGCTCCCAATACCTTGGTTCCTTTGATATTTGACAGTAAATTCCACTCCCCTCCTGCCTAACTTCTGTATACCCGCTTGCAGCCATCCCTTATGGCAAAATCTCCCTTCTCCATTCCCATGTTGTCTTAGCTCTTGTAATGCTTTCTGCAACTTTATGAATATAATATCCTGTATGGTGGTTATTTTTCTCCTTAATCTGCATTTAAATTCTATTCTTGCCCTATTTCTTGACCCCCCACTTCATCATCACCCCTTTCACTTTGAATTATTACCAGTGTGTGTATTATACACAAGATCTTTAACTGTACAGCTCTAAAATACCCCATTGAGGTCAGGTGGTCTTAAACCACCTTGTTCTATTAAAAAGATCAACTTATTCCACTTAACTCTTTCCCTCCCAGAACAATTCCCTCAACTCTCTATTATTGCCCACAACTTTTACTCTGCTTGAAAAAAATATGCCTGACCTATACATAAAACTAACAAGACTAAAAACATATTTACTTGTATCTTACTATTTGAATCCATAAACAATAGCTTCCAGTTTCTCAGTTTTGTATCATCTTTTGTTTGGTCTTTTCCCACAAATCCTTAGCTGAAGACTTTTTTAATCCAAAGTCCTAAATACCACTTATTTCCCCATAAATGTGTACTGGTGAACCAAAGTCATATATGGGTACATAATTTACAGCTATAGTCTGTTTTAACTTCATTAATTTTATATCCTGAAAAGACTTGAAAACTGCCTCACGATGTTGCACAACACAGAAGTGCCTTTTCTAGATTTATCAAGTACAAAATATCATCTGCAAATAAATCCAAGTTTTCTTCATTACCATACCTATTATATTCTTGAATTTGAGTGGCTCTAAATATAAAGCAAATAAAAAGGGGGAAGAGGACACCCCTACCTGGTTCCTCTGTTCAAACACAATAATGGAGAGGAACACTCCCATTTTAATTCATGCCTTCTATCCTTCATATTACCTCCTAAGTAACCATCCATCTGTCACATGCGTTCTCTACATTAAGACCCCTCAACAACAGAGTTATTTTCTTACATTCTGCTTCCCTCTGGATTATCATTGTTTTGTTAATGTTGCCAAATGTTTGCCCCCCCCCTCCACAAAACCACACTGATCCATATCTTTTAATTTTGGCAACAGGTGTACCATTCTTTCAGACACTACACACTCTCTATAATCATGGTTTAAAATCGAAATGGGTCTATATGACGCTGGGTCTAATGGGTCATTGCTTTCTTTGGGTAACACAACCACTACAACTGTCTTCTAAGATGCCAGTGTTTCCCCTCCTTTTAAAATAATATGAAAAAATCTTTCAGATCTTTATGATTTTATTTCCTCCTATCTTCTAAACTTTCACATAAATATCATCTGCTCCTACAGACATCCCTGTAGAACAATTATACATTGCTATTTTTATCTAATTTCCTCCTATCTCAACTATTGCTTGTAGAGTCTTGTCTTCTAATCTTGACATAATTAAATATTCAATAAATATTTCCATTTGAGCTCTTTCTTGGTTTTCACATTCCTCTGCTTTGTACAAATTTTCATAAAATATCCTTAATTACTAATACCTTAATAGGATCTCTGGTTGTTTTTCTTGTCATTGGCTCTCTAAGTTCGGTGGCAAACCATTCTAATTTCTGTTGCCTAAGCTGCTGTGCTAAATGTTTTTGTGCTCTGGATTTATCAAAAAATAGTTTGCTTAGCAGCAATCTTTCTAAACTCATACAGTGGATACAAAAAAAGTGTACACACCCCTGTTAAAATGCCAGGTTTTTGTGATCTAAAAATATGAGACCACAATAAATCATTTCAAAACGTTTCCCACCTTTAATATGATCTACAACTTGTACAATTCAATTGAAAAAGAAACAAATCTGTTGGGGGAAAAATATAAAAATAAAAAACGTACATTAAGCTGGTTGCATAAGTGTGCACACCCTTAAAACTAATACGTTGTTGAAGCACCTTTTGATTTTAATTACAACATCCAGTCTTCTTGGGTAGGAGTCTATCTACATACTATCTGAGTACTCCCGTATTTTCCCTTTAGCACTCTTCAGTTACTCCTCCTCTTGTTCTGTGAAATTATCCTTATTCTACAATATTTTAAAAGTTGTCAGTCCCACTAAATAATTCCCATTACCTCTTAACCATATTGTTCACTTTTATTTCTACCCTATTTTTAATCTCCATTTTCATTTTGCACTACACTCACTAACTATTCCTGAATAAATTTATATCTTCTCTAATAACTCTCAAATAATTTCCACTACCCATTCCTTAAATCCCTCACTTTTTAACAGGTGGGAAAGCATCAATGTCTCCTTATTCCTTAATTACCCTGCATTTTTATCTTAGTTTTTATCTGTGCATGTTCTGAAATAGTTACTGGATGCATGTCAAAAGCTTTCAGCTAAATGCAGATTGTCCTGTGAAATATATTTTTTATTCAGTCTTGCCCACTTATTGTACCTTGGGAAATAAAATATAAATTCTATCAGAGTGCCTACTACTGAATTTATGTCTTCCATACCAAATAATTTCCATAAATTTCCTCAGAAATCTACCCTCTTTTGTTATAATTTCCCATATAGGTCCCTCTGATAAATCCTCACTATTGCAAATCAAGTTCCAGTTCCTACCTATAAGTAATATTCCCTGCTGACAGCCAATTATTTTTCCCAAACTTTTCTTAAGCTCCATAGCAGCAGTTTCAGGTAGAATATAAATACATGCCAGAATAATCCTCATCACTTGCCAGTAGCCCCTTACTACCACAAATATAGCATTATTGCCTTTTTTCATTTTCTATTATTGGATGCCTTCTTGATTCTTACTTTTAGTGTGCAATACTTTATTTGCCCAACTAATTATCCCTTTTTAATGGCACTTGTTCTACACCTAACTTAAACTCTACCAGTGCAGGTTTTTCACTTATGATTCTCCTATCCCTTTCTCTATGACTATGCTTGGATATCAATCCCTAATAGGAAAGGCAGTTTCTGGTCTACAATCCAAATGCTTTCTTGGCCTTATACCACTCTATTACCTTTCCCTCTTTAGTTATTTGCTCCCAGTATCTTGGTTTCTTTGTCAGTTTTCTCCAGTAAATTCCAGACCTCCTTGTCTATTTTATGCATCTCTACTAGCAGTAACATTTATCCATTCTCCTTGTTGGCTTAGTTCTTAGAATACTTTCTGCTACTTTATGAATATAATATTCTATAGGTTTATTATTCTCCTTAAGGATCCGCATCAAAAAATTCATCCCTCTCTCTTTACTTCTTGAACTTCCCCCTTGCTTCATCATCCCTTTCCATTTTGAATTATAACCTTTTGCTTGTGTAACACATATGAGCCACAACTGTGTAGCTCTAGCATACTCTTCAAACAGGCAATCCTAAACAAACTTTATTCTATTTGAAGGATCAACTTACTCCACTTGACTCTAGCCATCCCCTTCCAGTTAAATTCCTTCAACTCTTACTGTCCACAACTTCTATGGTTAATAAAAACATTCCTGACCTGTAAATAAAACAAACATTTTCACTGCTTGTCTCTT
The DNA here is from genome assembly GCF_019279795.1 of Protopterus annectens. Taxonomy (NCBI): domain Eukaryota; kingdom Metazoa; phylum Chordata; order Ceratodontiformes; family Protopteridae; genus Protopterus; species Protopterus annectens. The sequence continues at coordinate 1,060,493,808 of NC_056725.1, read as the reverse complement.
ACTATCCATACCTATAAACAAGAGTTTCCAGTTTCTGTATTATCTTTTGTTGAGTCTCTTCCTGTATACATCCTTAGCTGCCATAACAGAAGCCTTTTTAATCCATACAAGTAAACACTTCATTTTATTTTATCCTCATAAATATGTGTCTTTCTGAACTAATTTGTGTGTGGTTACATCATTTAGGATTACAGCCTTTAATTTATCTTCATTAATTTTATATCCACAAAAGACTTGAAACAGTCAAAAATGTTCCACAACACAGATGTCCTTTTCTGGATTTATCATCAGGTACAATATAATATCACCTGCAAATAAAGCCAACTTTTCGTGATTATGATACTAAATATGTCCTTGAATTTGTATTTCCCTTATTTTCTTTGCCAATGGCTGTAAATATGAAGCAAATAAATGGGCAGGAGGACACCACTGCCTGGTTCCTTAAATTCTTGCCTCTGTTCCTACATATATCCTCCTAATTAACCTATCATTGCCTCAGGGAATGCAAATGTTTTCCACTGCCTTATTCATAAAATCCCAGTTTACACTGCTGAATGCCATCTCTGTTTCAAGTCCCACTAATAGTGTAATTTTTTTACATTCTGCTTCCCTCTGTATCATTATCGTTCTATTAATGTCAAATGTTTGCCTCTCCTCCACAAAACCACACTGATCCACATCTGCCAATATTGGCTAGTACAGACTAACACTTTATAACCATGGTTTAAAATTGAAATGGGTCTATATGAAGCTGGGGCTCACAGGTCTTTACCATCTTTAGGCAATACAGCCACCACATTTTTCTTCCAAGATGATGGTGCTTCCCCCTCCTTTTAAAATACTGTTAAAATCTCCCAGGTCGTTATCTATTTCTTCCCTCATAACTTCCAAAGGAATACCATCTGCTTCTGGAGACTTTCCTGCAAACTGATCACACAACCATTTTTATCTCATCCCCTGGTATCTTAATATTTTATCTGTTGAACCTCATCTAGCTCTAACCTTGGCATAATTAAGTCTTCCATAAACATTTCCATCTGTGCCCTTTCTTGACTTCCGCATTTCTTTGTTTTATAAAAATGTTTATAACATTTCAGAAATATCTCGAAATCCTCTACAGGATCTCTGCTTATTTGTCTTGTTATAGGTTTCCTTAGTTTGGCAACAATCCTTTCTACTTTCCTTGTCAGTCATTGTGCTAAATATTTTTGTGCTCTGGAATTAATAGTTACCTTTCAAAACTCGTGTAATTATCCAAACACTTCCTTATTTTGTCCATAGTAGTCTGAATTTTTGCCTCTCTACATACATGTCTGACACTTCTAAAGAAAAGAAAAACAACACACTGTATAAACATGTAAATGTATGTATATAAAAAGTGATGATAGACCCCAGAGGGGGCCCATGGGAGACAAAAACTTAATACAGGATGCTTTTCTGGCAATTAACCCTAGATGCAGACAATCTCCAAGGTTTAAACAACAATATATCTATAGCCACTGTACTCAAATTGAATGCATGCATACATGCTTATGCTTCTTACAAAATTACAGATACACAACCTGTCCAATGTTTTTTTTTTTTTTCATCGTGTTAAAACTGGTTTGATGTACTTTGATTCCGGTTCCTTTACTTAATTTTGGACTTTTGCATATATTCGATGGAAGTGATTTTGATTTGTAAATAAGAACTTTAACACTGGAAGTTTAGAACATTGCTAATTTTTGAATACTTCCTTATTTGTGTCATTTTAAAACTAATTAAAAACACTTTTAAATCACTGTTATTTGTAACTTTCATTTTTATTGGTTCACATAATTCCTATTATGCATCTTACTTTTTAATTGGAGTTGGTGATGATACAAGTTGGTGTGGACATGTGCTGTGGACATGTGCTACAGGCATTTACTACTCTAGGGGAATGAATGGTGTTATTTCTGATGAAGTCCAAGCTCTGTGCAGACAAAAGCACTTGACTATTAAACTGTCTTTTTTTTTAAACAAGAAACATCTTTATTAAATTATCATGTATGACATATGCAATCTGACATTTACATAAATGAAAATAAACCATACAGACACAATCTCAGTTGCAAAATTACAAACCATGCCAACACAAATGTAGCTGCAAATATACATCATTTAGAACATATCCAGTCATTGTCAGTCATTCATTACATAGTCTATTCAATTCCAGCCTTCTTTTAAACCTTATTCCTCCTCTGCATTTTCTGATACCACACTTCCCATTTTTTCCTACATAATTTGCTCTTACCATTTTCTAACGATCCCAGTTCCAGTTGTTTTATCTCCGTCACTATCTTTGCTACTTATAGTAAATTTGGTTTAGACTGATTTCCATTTTCGAATAATTGCTTTTTCGGCAACTATAATAATTACACTCTGCAAGGCCTTACTATGTTTAGGCAATTCCAATTCAGTATTATATCTCAAAAAAATCATTTTCTTAGTTGCACCAAATCCTCCCCTGGCAAACTCTGCCAACTCATTACACTCCCAGTAAACATATTCCCAGGTACCTCTTTCTTTTCCCATCCCACCTACAACATTTGCGGTCTACCTGAAAAATTATTTGGAATCTACTTGGGGTATGAACATACCTATGTAAACACTTCCAAGCACAGATCCTAAATCTTTTAGACTTTGTTGCACATTTGGGAGACATGCATATATCCCCAATTGTTTCTTTGTCAACTGCTTATCCAATCTCTTCCCAATCCTTTCTGACCTCCTCAGATTGAGTCTTATAGTCATCATGCAATATTTTATATGCTCTAATTATTCCTTTCTTAACAGCAACTTCTTTTGTAGATTCAACTAAAAACTCTACCAGTGCTGGTCTTTCATTTAGGACCCCCCAATTTCTTTCTCTATGCCTTTATACTCTGATATCAATCCTTGATAGGGAATTCAGTCTCTAACCTGCAGTCCAAATAAGTTCTTGGCGTCTTCCCAGTCTACTACCTTTCCCTCTCTAGTTAATTGCTCCCAATACCTGGGTTCCTTTTTCCAGTTTTCTCCAATAAATTCCAGACCCCTCTTGCCTATTGTCTGTATCCCTAACTGCAATCATCCCTACCAGCAGAATCTGCTTCCAACATTCCCGTGTTGGCTTAGTTCCTAGAATACTTTCTGCTACTTAATGAATATAATATTCTGCATGACTACTGTTATTCTCTTTAAAGATCTGCAGCCAAAATCCCAGTCTCTCCTTGTTTCTTGAGCTTCCCCAGTTTCATTCTCTCTTTCCACTCTGAATTATAGTTTTCTGCTTGAGCTATGGATTGCAGCCTTAGCTGTGTTGCTCTGAAATATGCCTTCAAATCAGGTAATCCCAATCTTCCCTTTTCTACTGGAAGAATAAGCTTATCCCACTTGACTCTTGCCGTCTTCCTCTCCCAGACAAAATCTTTCAGCTCTTTATTAATCGCTACCCACAACTTCTCCTCTGGTTGATAAAAATATGCCTGACCTGTATAAAACACTAAACAGACTAAAACATTTTAACTGCTTGTATCTTGCTATCGATATCCATATAACAGAGCCTCCATTTTCTCATTTTTTTATATAGTCTTTTGTTCAGTCTCTTCCCAGATATCCTTAGCTGCCACACCAGAATCATTTTTAATCCATATTGCTAAATACATTCATTTTATCATGTCTGTAAGTACAGACATTGCTGAACAAATTTTTATGTAGGTACATGATTTATCACTTTTGCCTTTGTTTTAGCTTCATTAATTTTGTATCCTGAAAAGATACAAAAGTCTCAATACACTCCATAGCACTGTAATGTTCCTTTCTGGTTTTGTCAGGTATAAAATAATGTTATCTGCAAATACAGCCAGTTTCCCTTGACAACCATACCAATTATATCCCTGAATTTTTGAGTCCCTTATTTTTCTTGCCAGTGTTCTAAATATAATGCAAACAAAGGGGAGAGAGGACACCCCTGCATGGTTCCTCTACTCATGCAGAGATCACAGAGGACCCCACCCACTTAAATATTTGCCTCTGATCCCTCATATATCTTCCTAATCAACCTTATAATTTTATCAGGGAATGCAAATGCTTCCATTGCTCTGCACAAAGTCCCAGCTTATTCTGCCAAATGCTTTCTCTGCATCAAGACCCACCAACAATAGCAGTAGTTTCTTACATTCCATTTCCCTTCCAATCATCACTGTTCTGCTAATGCTGTTAAACGTTTGCCTCCCCTCAACAAAACCACACTGATCCATATCTATAAATTTTGGCATCACATTTGCCATGCTTTAAGCCATTATAGAGAAACACTTTATAACCACGGTTTAGTACTGAAATGGGCCTGTAGGAAGCTAGATCTGATGGATCTTCACCCTCTTTTAGGTATTACAGCTACCACCGCTTTATTCCAGGATGTTAGTACTTTTCCTCCTCTTAAAATACTGTTAAATAAAACCATCCAGATCTTTATTTTTTTTCCTTTCCTGGCATCCAAGCTTTCACGTGAATACTATCTGTTTCTGGGGACTTTCCTGCAGATTGGTTGTACATCACCATTTTTATCTCATCTCCTCGTATCCTGTTAGTAACTGAGCCTCCTCTACCTATAACCTTGGCATATTTAATTCTTCCATAAACATTACCATTTGTATCTTTTACTTCCACATTTCTCTGCTTTAAATAGACTTTCACAGAATTTCTGAAATATTTCTACTACTTCTACAGGATCCCTTACCTTACTAGTTATAGGCTCCCTAAGCTTGGTGACGGCCCCTTCTACTTTCTGTTGTCGGAGTTGTCATGCTAAAAGTTTTTGCACTCTAGAGTTATCAAAAAACAGTTGCTTAACAGCAATCTTTCTAAACTCATGCAGATCATCAAGGTAATCCCTTATTTTGTTTAGCATTCTGCTGTTGCTCCTCCTCTTGTTCTGTGACATTCCTTCCATTTTGCAATACTTTAACATTTGTCAGTCCCTCTAAATAATTCTTGTTACTTCTTAACCATATCTCCCCTTTCTTTTATTTCCACCTTATTTTTAAACTCCACTTTAATTTTATCCCACTCCCCAGCTATATTTTCAGAAGAAATTTATATCTACTCTAAAAGCTCATGAATAATTTCCATTTCCACTACTCATTCCTTAAATTTCTCCTTTTCAACACATAGGTGGGAAAGCACCAGTGTTTGATTTTAATTTCATTACTCTGTTTTTATTTACTATTGGCACATGATCTGAAACAGTTACTGGGTGCATATCAAGACCTTCAATTAAATATACATGTTCTTCTGAAATGAAAATTCTCTCTAGTCTAGCTCAGTTTTTATATCTTGGGGAATATGTAAATTCACTCCAAACTTCTAGTATTGAATTCACATTTTCCATGCCAAATACTTTCATAAATTTATTTAATATCTACCCTCCTTTGTTATATTTTCCCTTCAGGGCCCCTCTAGACACACCTTTATTATTGCAAATCAAATTCCAGTCCCCACCTACAAGTAATATTACTTACTGAAAGCTGATTATTTCTCTCAGAATTTTCTTAAGATCCATTATAGCAGTTTTAATGGAATATAAAAACATGCCAGTGTAATCCCCTTCACCCTTGCCAGTAGCCCCCTGGCACTACAAATCTGCCATTACTGTCTTTTATACTCTTCTATTACTACTGGAGCTCCTCTTGCAATACAAGTCCTCCTCGCTTCCTTTTCGCCTCCACTGAATAACCATCCTGAAAACCTTTGTCAAATTCACATGTTCAGTTCTTTCCAAGTGCGTCTCCAGTAATATAGTTATTTGCACTCTACATTTTTAATACAGTTCACTACTCTTTCTTTTTTGTATTTATCTGTGAGACCATTAACATTAACATTAGCATCAAGATCTAAGGATGTAATGGTGCCCTTAAACCTTTATCTGTGAGACCATTAACATTAATTAACATTAGCATCAAGATCTAAGGATGTAACGGTGCCCCTCTACTCTTCCCTCATCAGACCCATTATTGAGTACAATGCACCAATTGGTATGTACCTGGCTAGGCATCTCCAGCAGCTGGAGAGACCACAGAGGTACCTCACTACAAGGATTACTGGCCTCAAACAGTTGCCCTATGCAGCACGATTGAAAAAACTAAAGCTTTTCTCTGTTGCATACAGCCTTCTCAGAGGCAATCTCTGTCTAACATACAGAGCCATGTCCAACCCAGAACTGTTGAACATGCTTCATCTTAGCAAAACCAAATCCACTCAAGCTACACGCTCTAGGGATATAAACCTCAGCACAACAATGAATAGAGCATGCTGGAGGGATAGATTCCCTTCGCAAAGACTTCCTTTGCTATGGAACAAGGTCCCGATCTACATAAGACAGAGCCCCTCACTATCACTTTTCAAGAGGAACCTTGACGAGTGGATGGGTAACAAAGTTCACACCAGGGATCATACCAACAGCTCTACTAGATAGGGGCCAAGGGTACTAGCTGCTAGATCAAGGGCCTAGGGAACTAACCAAGGGGGCGGTAAATACCGCACAACGTGGCTGGGCTAATATATGCCTTCGGGCAGATAGCCCAGTACCTACCTATGAACCTAAAGACATTACAAAAAGCATCATACTCTTGAAAGATTATTCCCACCTTTTACATAGAACAGCTTTTTCATTAAATGTCTAGTTTCAGCTGTTGCGATACATCCATGTACTGTCTAGCAGGTTAATCTTTTATACAGTTGGTTTCTTGTCGCCATTTGAGCCTATGTCACATCTTACAAAACTTTTTGTTTTACTGAAAATCCTCAAACAAAAATACACACAACAAATACCCTCCTAAATCCTATTAATTTAACAACATATACAACTATGTACATCTTCAAATACTGAAGTTTTACCCTCCTACTAGGAGGGAATGTTCCAAACTGACAGCCACACACACAGACTCAAGCTAACCTAAAATAAATGTTAACAATGCTAAGACACATAGTATAGCCTGTGGTTCTTTTAAGTGCTGTCTGGTTTTGTCTTACCTTTATAACTTTCTCAGTTGGGAAACACTAATTCCTTAAGATGACATTTTCTCTAAGCCCCATCTCTTTCCCAGATTGTCTGCTAGAGACATGAGAACCAGACACAAAACTGTTTTCTAGAAAAAAAAAGCCTTATAATATTCAATATTCTTTTTCATTTACCTGCTTTCTCTTAAAATGTGTTACTAGATTAAGACATTGGCCTTAACCCAGTCTTTCCCCTATGCAAGAATGAGAAAAAGCACACTAATTTTTCTTTTGTCATGCTCTTTTAACCAGATATTTTTTAGATTGTAGTGCCTACATTTCTTAAACCTGAGCAAAAATAAAGAGACTACACAGGATAAAACAAACAAAAACAGGAGCACCTATTTAAACTAGTAGCACCATTACACTTAAAAATAACTGAAAAAAATTTACTTTATACCATACAAAGAAAATCATGCACTATTTAAATATTGTAAAAAAAATTGATTTACTTACAGTTAACTTTCTCCCTCCTCTTCCCCTCTTCTGAGCATTTTCCCCAAACATGGTCACAAAGTAGGGGATATGCTTTAGAGCCCCCTACACATTTGACAAAGTCCAAAAAGTCCATTATTTCCAGATTTTCTTGTTCTGTCATGCTTCACCAATACAATTATTGTTTTGTAATCCCATGTCATTTTCCAAGTTACTGATTTTATTCTCCAAACATGAGTCCCCTACAAGTTTAACAAAGTCCAAGAAAGTCAAATATTTCCAGATTTTCTTGTTTTATTCCTGTTCATCTCCTCCCAAACCCGGTCTTTGCTTCATTTCCAACATACTCTTGATTCTTCTAGTCAACTCTTGTGCTTTTTTCCATCTCTCCATGGTCTTTACCAGAGGAACAAGAAGCAGAATCACCTTCCATTTCACAGCTTACTTTTTGTTGGACAATCTTTTGTATTTCTTCCGTGGCATGTACTTCATCAAAAATGATTTTGTTCCTCTAGGGAAAAAAATATTTTGAAGATACCTGGGTACAACAGTTCAGTGTATGAGCAGTCATTCTCAACAAACACTCTGCTGTCTCCCACTTTTAGTATTTTTGTCCTTCTGCCACAGTTTTGTCAGAATCAACTCCTTCTGTTGGTAGGATTGCATCTTTACTATTAAAGGTCTAGGTTTTCTCATAGCCAGGTTTGGAGCATACACATGTGCCCTTTCAATTAGCAATTCTTGTTGTGGAATACCAGTCCAGTTGCTTATTTGTGCTTTCAAAAAATTAAACAGTCTGTTCCTTCCAGCTTTTTGGGTAAGGCAGAAAATGTTAGGTCTTCCCTATGTGCTCTGTCCTCTAATTTAATATTTTTGAAACCTCTCTTCTTGTGCAGTCTCATATTCAGCCTTTTTCTTCATTTTGACCTAGAGTTTTGCAGTTTTTTCACCTTATCTGAATATCTGTTTAAAGCTTCTTCCATGTTTCCAGCCTTTTGTTTGAGCTGATATACTCCCCATCAATGTTTCATTTATTTTAGTCAAGTCTTTGTGCAGTTGCCTTACACTTTCCTCCAGGTTGATGGAAGTTATGACTGGTGCTTGCACTGCCTTTTGCTGAACAGCTACAGTACATTTCACGTCAGTCATGCCCTTCTTTTTATGTAGGACGTACTGTCAGAGAATTACACAAACGTGTGTATGAACACAAATATGCTGTTGAAACAGGTGACTTAAAGAATGTATTAGTGAAGCATTATGCTTTGAGTAAATGTAATGTTAAGTTTATTGTTCTGCAAGAAATTTACAACTATGACAGAAGGTTTGATGCAGAGAGTGAATTAAGCTGGAAAGAATATATGTGCAAGTGAGGCTTAATGCCGATTTTCCACCCGGCTTAAATAGAGATGAGTTCACTGCTTATTTAAAAAGAAAGGGCTTGAAGCATCGTTTAAAGAATATATGATGCATTGATTGTTTTTTTTATTTAATTATCAGCTTGTTAGAATGCACTTCAAATTTTCACTTCTTTGTATCATTACTCAATCTGAAGAAGTCACTACAGGTGATGAAAGTGCTTACTGTTTAATGATTTATTAAAGTTTTTGGGTGTTCTTGGCCGTCTTATTAGTTTTTATTTTTGTTAAGTTCGGCTATTGTTGTTTTGCTGTACATTTCATAGTCTGTTTTTTTTTAAACTCCTTTTGTAGCTGATTTTCATTCAGGTCCTCTGTAGTTCTTTTTTTCTGGCATCCAGGCAGTGCACTTACTAGCTAGTTACTGATATTTACCCAGAAAACTAGGTCCACTGGCTTTCTCTGCTAACTTTCTGTTTTCACACTGGCAGAGCTAGAATTAAGCTGTTACTCAACATGCAGCCATCTAGGACATCCTATTAAATTGTTTTACATCATTTTACCGAGTGGTTTTCCTTATCAGCTGGTAGGAGTCTTCTCACAGCGTAGTCTTTTAATTTGGTTTGTTCTTCTGCATTTGTTCACTCAAACTGTTTTCAGTACTCCCCTGTATGGCATACCGGTCAACCAGTGGAATGTCCCATGTTTAGAAGCAGTCTGGATAGAAGATGCTAGAATACCATGAGATTTATGCTGCAACTTCAAGCAGCTAACCAAGAAATTTGAATCTTGCTAGATACTTACAGCCACCACACGCATACACAGGCTGGCAGCCCATTTGCAAATATGTACTCCTCCCCTCTGAATAAGGTATAAGCATGCATTTTTTACTTGTCCAGTTACCACATTACTATAAATCTGCCTGATCTTTTGGACAGACAGAGAGACTGGGTTTCAGGAGGGCCATGAGATCCTCAAGATTCAGAAACATTGCCAGAGTCTCAAGACAGCCCACATTACATCTCATGTGGAACCAACTAGCTTTGGATTACAGAGATTAGAAAGTAATCTCTATGCCTAATGTAATACTGTGCAGCAAAAAGTAAACAATAGGAAAACCTAGCCGGAGGGGAGGGAAAGCCTTACCTTAAGACGCACTACACTAAGAAAATGCAGCAAGTATAGGAAAGACCAAAAAGCTGCAAGATAACAACATGACTTTACAGTCACCATCAGTGATTAGTCTACTCCAAAACCTGCATACACAAACAAGCCAGAAGAAATGTGAACAGTCTCTCTCGAGTGGTTGCTGGTAACGTCAATATATGGTGGGACTGAAAGGAGCAAGTGAATGGGTGTAGCCAACTGGATTAGGAGGGGCTACACTGAAGGGTCATATTTGAGGATGTTTGCAGTTCTAAACATTGCAAAGTAAAGAAAACTGGACAATAAATAAAAATAGCTGCCAAGCAAACCATCACACAATCAAAAATATAAATATTCTTACACAAAGCCTTTACTGGATTAGTGTTGTATCTGAAGAAGTTTATTGGGAAAATATGAACTCAAGTTCAAATTAAGAGAAAGTTTACTTTTAAATGCTTTAATTCAAACCCTGCATGTGAAGGAATGGGGCCCACTGCAGGAACTCTGGGGACATTTAAGAAGCATCTGGTGTGTGCAAAGGCTCTGGGACTCTTGCTTTCTGCTGTGTTTAATGCTTCTGCTTGGGACTTCTGAATGAGCCTTCTGACAAATCCTTTGCTTTGTTCACTCCAGTGCTACTAAATGCATGAGCACTGCTGAAGATGTCAAGGTTCTCTTGTGAAGCCAGTGAAGAATGACAGGAGCAGTCAATTCTGTGCTCCTGTACCACAGACATAAAATTCAACATGTACGGTATTCCAGACTCATTTCATGATTACCTGTACATCTAGAAGGTTTCTGCATCAGAAATGCAGAATCAAATTCAGTAACTTACCAATGACAATTTAAGAAGAGACCAAACTGCATGAGTTGGCTAGAAATAACTTTAAATTCTGGGGATGCATGCTTTCCTTAGTCCTTGCACAGGCTGTGCGTGTTCTGAGCAGAGGATATAAAGTATTGCTCAGAGTTCTACCATTGAACAGGATCCTTTTAAATGAGGTCTCTTACTTTCTGGTACACTGAAGACTGCACATATTCCAGAACAGGTTAATGTTGCCCTCAACACAGCAGGCCAGTGTTTCAGAATACTTTTTTTTACTTAGGAAGCACAGAAGTGAAAGTGATGTCACCATTTAATTCAATACATCCGAGTGATGCCTCCAGGTGCATCTGCAGTTAACTCCTACTGACGCCTGTGGGTGTCAAATACTGCTTGCCCATATTTGCATCAATAATTCCAAAACCATGCTATGTACAAGTTTTTTTAAATATTTCATCTTAAAGCTTACACAATAGCAAACTCAACAGTATTAACATTTGACCTCTGTCTCATGCGGGTAAACCGATATTAAATGTTTTTATTATATTAATTTATATAGATATAATTTTCACATTTTCTAAATATCTCAAAAACCAAGTAACACAGAGCTCCTTAGCCTCATATGAAATCGCTCAGCTAGATGAATGAAATACTGCTGACAGTGTGTGTAACTTGAGAGGTTGCTGAGATATTGTACGCAGTTTACAAAATATTGTAAATGTTAACTAACAGTCACTGTGTTTACTGTGACATACAAAATTCAGTTTAAGAGCTAGAACCGAAAGAATACTACCACTACAAACTAGTTTGTGCTGAAGAGTTTGTCATTTATACTTCTTTCATAATCCCTATGGTTCCAGAGATATGAACATTTGTTTGAAATATGAAGACAATTTGATTCAGTCAAAAGGCTTAGGCTCTGCCCATTGGAAGTTAGAGTGCAAACTTTCTGAGCTCCACTGGAGTAAACGAGTTAAAAAAGCAGAACAAATTCTTCTGTGACAATTTTACTTCTAGCTCACTGACTTGAGTGGTACAAATGATAGATATTTGCTATTACCACCTGCAGCATACGAATCCTACACTTAATGCTACAGAAAAGTGATAGTAACTATCAAAGGAGTGCAGTGCGACTTACCAGTGTTCGAAAATAAATGATCATTAAGTCATTTCTGCCCCACCAGCTCTTTCACATACACCACCACCCACTGCCTTTCTGATCTTTCTTACTCTTAAAACGGATTAAAATGGAAATACTTCTTCTGCCCTCTTGGCACTGACAGGTCACATTAATGTAGCTGAAGTAACAGAGACATAAAATAACTCCCCCCACCGCCAACACTAACAAAAAAAAACTGGATAGCCCAGCCAAGGGTATGGGCAGCAGTTAGGTGGACAAAAAATGGCACAATAAGGTCTGCAAATTAAAATATAGCAGCTTTACGAAATATGTTAACATTTATACATAATGTTTGTATTATGAATCTTGAAAACATTATTTTATGCAGGCATTTTTGGGTGAAGTGTTTTTTTTTTTTTTTTTTTTTTAAAGATGTTAGAACTCTACTCCAGGGGAAAGCACATCTTGTTGTAATCTAATTACACATGCGACTACAACTAGTGTGACTATTTTTGCCAAGGCATGGATCAGAACTACACCACATACTGCAAATGAGGCTGGTCCTCCTCTCAAAGTAGTCAGTCCTGCAATTATGCAAATATCTTGGACTCGGCCCACATCAATGAGGAGATGTAGGACTAAGGCCACCCTGGTGGCACTTCCAACCTCTGTTGATAATCTATTTATTACTTAGCCCACCCTAACTTGAGACTGTGTTAAATCAAGGTATGTTCTAAACTTAAATGCTACTGTTGCAAAATATAATCCAAGCCAATACACTGGTGGATATAGCAGTTTTTAAGCGTGCTGTTTAAAAAGAGAATAATGAATGTGTTACCTTAACAACATGTCTGATAGAACCAATCACAGCAGACTTGACAGGTGAAACATCGGATTTCTCAGCAGCACTGACTTCAGGACCAGCCTTATTTTCTTCATGGCTTTCTCCATGGATATCATCGCCCCACATGTTCACCAACTCGACTTCTCCTTCTTCCAATGGAATTGACTGACCTTCAAAATTGGGCTTTTCATAAATAATCCAGCTATTAAAAAAAGAATATAACACCAGTCATTACATGAAAACAATGTGCAATTCATGCAAGCATTTGCTGTCTTAACATTCCAAAAACTAAAGGACCATTCTATACTTCCAGTGCTTTTCCCTCCAAGCCTCCACTGAAATTGGGCTATGCTCAGTTCGACAACCTGGTTAAAAATATAAATAAATGTGTTAAATAAAGTTGTGAAGACTGTGATTTAGTTTTCCACTTACTCTATGATAATTCAAAGGATTTTGATTTATATGTTATGTATTCATCTTAACCAAATTACATATATCAAGATATATTTGCAGTCATTGACTGCGGTGGTTGTGCTGCGGTAGCGTTGTCGCCTCACAGTTAGACGTTGCCCGTTCGATTCTCAGTCAGAGCGTCTTCTGTGTGGCGACATGCGTGAACGGGCGTTCTTTCGTTGAAGGTTGTGCGTTAGGCCTGGCAAGCCAGCACGTAAAACTCTACTGCCAATCATTAGCGGACCGGAGTTCCGTTGTGGCGACCCCTAACCGGGAAAAGCCGAAAGACAAACAAACATTGCGTACAGCACAAAATCTTTTAAGTATCACCACTTTACATTCAATATCAATGGCTATGACAAAGTTCAGATTAAACATACAGGACCCTATACTGTGTTCTTAAAATACAATACTTTAACACACCTAAACAATTTCCTTAACCCTACAAAAATAAGTCACACTAAACAGCAAATGACCAAGAAGAATGAAACTAAAAAAAAAAAAAAATTAAAATTATAGAAACCAATTTCAATACTACCCCAAATAAAAATGTAGCTCCTAAACGGAAGTAAACATTTTAACACTATAATAATTAAGCCACACATTTCACTGCTAATACAACATTTAAAAATTAAAAAAGGCAATCACATAACCTAGTCCCTATAGAAAAGCACATAATATGGTCATCAGAACAGTTCTAAAACCTGAAACAAATCCAAACAAAATGAGGAAAGAAATGTTTCCAAATGGAAAAAGCATGTTAATAACTGAGAAACAAGAGATCCCACGTTGCGTCTCAATGAAGGGCATATTCCCCAGTCTATCTCTGCTTAGTGTTATCAATCTGATGACAAAGTATTTTTTTCTCAAGTGGAGTTAGTGTAAATAAAAGTGAAAGATAAATTAATAAAGACTAGTTAAACTGTGGAAAGAATACGGTTTAGAATTCAGTTGTGTATAACTGTGACTTGGTAAACATCCTTTTGGCATGGCAGGGCAGGAAAATAGATGAATTTTATGAAACTGCTTATGCAGTAGTGGTAGTGATGGTATCGCTGCAGGTTACAGTTTGAATTATTAAAAAGAAACATTAAATTGTCCCATTTTATGACCAAAATGGATATGGCATATCTAAAAGTGGATCTCAAACAGAAGCCATTTTGCTGCTGCAACAACAATGTGCAGAAAGGATTAGTTGTTAAAAACTGGATGACAAGGCAAGGAGAAATAATCTGTGTATGACTGGACTCCTGAATGATGGCTGGAAGTAGTGTACAATTTATCCGAGGGGTAGGATGATGGAAAGATGGTCTGGTTGTCCATGTAACAGTATTAATTTTGAAATATGCAACAAAGTCTCGAAGATTTAGGACCTTTACCTGGAAGTGTTTACATAGGTATTTTAAAACCCCAAGTAGACTCCAAAGAATTTTTCCTCAGCTGGATAGCAAATGTTGGAGGTGTGATGGGCTATAGAAAGAGGTAGCTGGGAATTTTTGAAAGCGTGATGAGCTGGCAGACTTTTGGGATTCCCTGTGGAGATGCCGAGTGAGCAGACTGGACTGACTGGGGAGATTATTTTCTTTGAGTTATGCTACAGAATCGGAATTGCCTAGCCATAGTAAAGCCTTGCTGAGTCTAATTATGGTGGCTGCCAAAAATTACTAGAAAATGGAAATGAAATTCTAGACCAACTTTACTAGAAGTAGTGACTATAGTAAGAGAGAAAACAACTGGAACTGGGATCTTTAGAAAAGGGAAGGATAGGAAAAAATGGAAATTGTGGGAACAATATATGCAGAGCAAGAATGAAATTTAAGAGGCAGAATTTGAATGAGCCATATAATGCTCAACTGACAATGACTAGATGGTTTTATAAGTGATGTATAATGTTTACAACTACAGTTGTTTCAATAGTGTCTGTGATGTAAACTGTTTTCAACTAAAGTGATATAATTTTGTAGGTTTTTCATTTATACAAATGTAAGATTGCCTTTGTCATGTGTGTAAATTTAATAAATATGTTTGGAAAAAAGCAGTACTAATTTGGAGAACGCCTGCAGAATACCATTATCCACACTGGACCGTCTGGCTGGAGGACTAGGAAACATTTTGGTGAAATGTCAGTCCTGGTTTGTCAATGAACAAATTTTGTCATACAAAAGTGCATTTCAGACAATGATTGTTTTGATCTAATAGGTAGAAAGTGGCAAAATTCAATGAGATCATGCATGCAAACTAAGATAAAAGTTGACAGATCCAACTATTCTTAAGGTTTTTCCCTCCTATGGATGTGAAGAGTTTTGCTGATGCTGGCTTTGTAATGGACAGACAGCCAACCTCAGTATTTTAAACTAACAGAAAAATAATGAGCGAAAAGACTTGCAGGAAGGGGGATGTTTATAAATAGTTTATATCTCATGACTCCAAGACACATACAAAAATGTAAATAAATATGTCAAATGCTAAAACAGTATGGAATAACTAAGAAAATGCTTAAAAATGAAAAACTAGTCAGAATACACAAAAATTGATGCAAAACACATTAAAAATCGAATTACACTAATGCTGTAAAGGATATATGGAAAAACACCGAACTTATCACCACAAACCAAAAAAATAAATAAATAGCAAACCAATACTACTACAATTACACAACAAAACAATCAATGAACAACCATAAAAGCAATGAATTGCAATCACAATAAACATACACAATGAAAATCTCAAACTATGGTAAATCACAAATAGCCAAAATTAAACCACTTCCAAATTCCAAATATCACACAGATCAGAAAACCTACACCACCACAAAACACAGACCCATATTTTCATATGCCATACACTAATCTTCAAAGAAAAAGACACTATTCTGCATAAAAGGAAGATACAGTCCATTCACACTACACTGTTGGCAAAGACCCACTAAAATGTATATAACATTCCATCTACAACAAGCAATACATTATCTCAACTGAAATACTAAAACACAGAACGCAATAACCAGAAAATACTTTTTGCTTCCTGTAAAGATAGCACATACATACAGTGATCCAAATTTGATTATAAAACATATTAATACAAAAAAAAATTAAACCAAAATGCAAGACAAACATTAATGTCAAGCTTTACCCTCACACAGTCCACTTATATACACACTAACTTGGCTGTCACATAACAGTGACACAAAAATTAGATGCTTCTTTGAAAAGTTACGGTCAGCAAAACAAGTCTACTACAGCACACACCAAAAGAATACTAACTTGATAAATGCAACAAAACTGTTAAACTGCAAAATAAAGGTACAATATGTTACAATAAGATTATCAAATATAAAATTAATGCAGAATACTCAAAATTTACTTTAGGGGAAAAAACCTGTTCTATGCAGCTATGCTGAAGGCAGCAAAATTAATCTGGGCCTAACAAAACCCGCTATCACTACACCCATTCCATTCACAAAACCACTACTGCAACTGTACACTTACACAAAAAGACCAAAACTGCACTCCTATTGACATTAATGGAAAACAAGAAAGAAATGGAATGCATGGGAGTATGAGTGAAATAAATTAAACTCTTCATTCTGTGAGGCACAGCAGCTCTGTTTGGGATCCATCCGTTCATCATGAAATTCATTCCCAAAACACAGAGCAAATATTTCTGTTACTATACCCAGGATGGACTACACACACACACACATATATATATATATATATAAAAATATACATACACATTTTCTATATATATTATATATATGTATATATACACACATCACGCAATATACATCCCTTACTCAATTGATATGTATGCAAGCATAAGCTTTTTTTGTAAAAGAAAGTTGGGCAAACTTTTTTGGTGAAAAAGAAACTTCAATTTTCTTAAGATAGACCAACATAATTCTGTATATCTCCCTTTCTTTACTAATTGTGTGAATATGACGTAAGCACATTTAAGTTCCAATGATGTGGGGGGCTGAAGCCCCCACATTAAAGGAGATTTTTAATGCCGTAGTCCTTTGCCCTTCATTTCAGTTGTATTTTAAGTTAGGTATAGTTATGACTACAAATGTAAAAGTGCCATTTCCAATAATTAAGTTTAGATGTTTTTGGCATAGATACAATACAATACTTTCTGATTCATGCATAATAACATACTGATATATATATATATATATATACACACACACACACACACACACACACAAACACACATGTACATATGACACGGGGTCTATATTAAATCAGTGAACGCTGATTTATCGACCCCATGTGAGTGAAAGCTTACAATCCCAAACACTTAGAACAGTGATTTTTTTTCGCTTATATGCCGTTTTGGTACTTTGCCATTTCGTGCTTTCAAGTTCTCAAGACGCATTCAAAAGAATGCATCTTCGATCATATAATAGGGAACCTATGACACACACGCGTGCGCACACACACACACACTGTGTGTGTGTGTGTGTGTGTGTGTATATATATATATATATATATATGTGTGTGTGTGTGTGTGTGTGTGTGCGTGGATAAGCAATACACATGTATATAAAGATCTCATCCATACACCAATACACACACGTCAATAAATAAAATAGGGGAATACATTTCAATACATACACTCACAGTGAGCATAAACAAACAATTGGCAGAATTTGTTATGACCGAGAACAACTGTTTTTGCTGTTTTTAGTCTTTCTTCTGTATTCATATGCAACAGTATATATAGCCTGTTTAATACGGCTATAGGACTAGTATGCATTCGAGTCATACTTTTCGTAATGTACTAAAGGGACAGTTTTTAAGATTTTCCAGATTGCATACTAGTGATGATAGGTTGGCTGAGCATTTTGCCTATCTAAGTGATGAATTTCACATGAGGGGCTATGGTCATAAGGAAGTTATTAACATTTTGGAACAGGTCAAGGGCCTATGGCCAATGCAAGAGAGACCGTACTTCTCTGCAAACCCATATGACAAAAGTACCAAACATCGTAACTCTGAGAATTGGTTTTACCTGCTCTACCGGTGTGCATGATGTATATAACATCATTAAGAGAAATTGGCTAATATTAGTAAACTTCTTAGAGACAGACCTCAGCTCCATTTTAGAAATGCAAAGAATTTAAAACAGACACTTTGCTTTAAAGATGGTTTTACAACACAGCCTCATGTTACTTATTTCAGAGAAGGTACATTCCCTTGCCGTAACTGTAAAGCCGGTCCATTTATTTCTGATGTTCCATATTTTGTTCACCCTACCACTAATATGTATGAATTTAAGTTCTATGCTGATTCTAAAATTACAAATTTGGTGTATTTAGCAACTTTTACATACTGTCCTAGTTTTTAAGTAAGGATGACCACTCGTAGCCTTAAGTAGTGGGTTCCGGAGCACATTGGTGATATCATAAGGAATGTCAGCACTAATGCTCTGAATAAGCATATTAATTTGCATTCTGGTCACAGTTTTCTTTCTAAAGTAATTCAGTTGACTGCTAAGAATATTAGAAGAAATGTGTTTAATAAAACTGGGATCAATGAATTAAAATGAGTCATCCCTTTACAAGCAGATACAAATTTTGCTTTAAATGAAAATCTTCCCTAGGGCCTTTCCTAAAGGGATGTGGTATTAAGCACCAATTTCCCGTCAAGGCAACTGATTGATTTGGTTGCCAGTTGCTTTTACTCAGTTTTTACTATTTGTTCATTGGCTGTTTTATGTTTTACAATGGTATTTAAAGTTGGCTCGAGTTGTTTGATCACTCTGAAAAAGTGCTTACGTTTGTATTTAATAAAGTTCCAGTTCTTTTTAGCCGTGCTGGTTGTTCCTTTTTTGTTTTACTGTGCTTTTTGTTGGAAGATCTTTAGTTATGGTGTAATCTATTTTACTTTAACCTATAAAATTACCCAGGATTCATCTGCTTATCTGGCAAAAAGAATCAACCTTCCAGTCTTTTAAAAACCATTCTGAAAGACTTCCTAGCCGATAGCTGGCTCTGTTCTTGCTCAGCTCCAGCATAAATTACATCATTAAATATAACTACCTAGTCATACTAAACATCTCCTTACTTCTCACTCTTTACTGACCTCTTAACTTCATTCAGTTTCTCTCCCCTGACAGTATCTAAAGAGGTCTTAAACATGTTTTTTTCCCCTCTCACTTTACATTGCAATTCTTGTTTGGATTATTCTAACTTACATTTCTCTAAACTGGCTAAAATTTCTCTAAATACTAAATTGTCATACAAGTTGTATTGATTTTTAAGCAGTGTCACATTATGTCTACTTTGGCATAATTTAAACTGTAGATGCTTTTACATTATTTTTTAAACTTGCCCAGGTATTGTTCTGAAAATCTTTTGTAATACGTTGGAGCTTTTCTCTTCAAGACTACACTGAAAATGGGCCCGTACCCAGCTGGACTTTCCCAGTAATGAAATGTCAATGATTACTTAATTAAATTTAATTAATTTAATTATCAGTCTAGTTATAAAAACAGTACATCATTTATTCTCTTGAAACCAATTCAAAATTCACAGATCATTCCTTTAACATACTTGGTCCTAAACTATTAGCTCCCCTCCCAAGTAATATTAAAAACTGTCAATTACCTAAAGATTTTAACTATAAATATAATAAACTTTGGGAAAAAGACAACTTGCACTGGAACAGCATGTTTAGCCATTACTTAAATTTATAACAATGCATAACCTACTAATTACTGTACCTAAAGTCTTTATATACTGGGATTTAGGAAAGCTCATGAAAAAAAATGTATGCATCTCACTACTGTGAATTGTCTTGGATAACTGCCTCTTATTTCCACTGCTTTCCCTTTGCCTCAACTGGCTGCAGCTATTCTCATCTGACTGACTGTAAATGCTACCTTCCACTATATGCAGTGCAAATTGCTTTGATCTGTATATTACTGACATTTTAACATTTCCTTTCTTGCATTGTTATTGTGCATCCATACAGTGGTTGGATTGGGTTCATTTGGAGTAGGCCACTACACTTGCTGACAAACTTTAATAAGTAAACACAGTGTACACAACCGCAGAGTTAGGGGAGCTTGCCCACCAACAAGAAAAATCATTCTTAATTTATTAGTTAATGAAGAATTGTATGATTTGTTAAATCATAATTAGCAAGCCCTTTTGTTATGTACTTTAGTGCTGAAGAACCTATTTTTTCCTACTATGCATGGCCTTCCTAATGTTCACAAAAGTCTTACCAACCTACCTATGAGAACTATAGCGTAAGGGGAAGGGTGGGTAAACGAACCATTGACCATATATGTGGAAGAAATACTAAAACCTATATTGGTAAAAGCCCCAGCTGTGTTGAAAGATACTAAGCTTTTTGGCAGGCCTACATGAACATATTGGTCAAGTAAATGATTCTTCTAGTTTTATTTTGGTAACCATGGATGTTTGTACTTTATATACAGTGATTCCAAATGACTATGGAGTGGAAGCAGATAATTCTTGAATCAGCATATTGATTATTCTAATAATCAGATTAATTTGATATGCATGTTATTAGAGCACAATGTCTATTTTTAATGGTGATCATTACCTTCAAACTTTAGATGTAGCCATGGGAACTGTGTGTGCCAATAGCTACGCCAATATGGTAATTGCTTATTGGGAATCACAGAATATTTTAGGAAATTATATATTTTATAGGAAATTAGTGTATAATAAATGGTTTGTTGAGGATGTGTTCCTGTTATGGCAGGGTACATCTGAAGAGATTCAAGACTTTATTTATGCAATTAATAATAGTTCAAATTTTTTGAAATTCACAGTTAAGTCAGATAAGAGTACTGACTTCTTAGATGTGAATATTTTGATAGATGCTTTAGGAAGTTTTAAAACAAATATTTTAGGAAAATGTGTTGGAAGAACAAAACCTTACACCGTACTATTATGCATCCCAATTACACTTATAAAAATGTATTGAAGGGGCAGTTCTTACTAGCTTCTAGAATACATACAGATGATTTAGAGTTAAAAGAAGAATTCAACTCCATGAGTAATGAATTTGAAAAAAAAGGGGGTATAGGAAGAAAGAAGTGGTAGATTTAGTTAATGAGGTAAGGTCAACTAGAAAAGATAAGGGAAGACCATATTTTTCTGAATATAGATGAAATGAAAAAAGCCTGGATAATTCTGGGAAGATGAATAAAAATAATGTGACTGTTACTGACTTATTCTAACAATATCAGTATGGTATGCAATATAAGAAAAAAACTGGCCCATTTTGTTATCCAATGAACGGTTGGGAAGGGTTGCATATAATAATCCAGGGTTTTACTCTAGGAATGGGATGTCATTAAAAAGGCAGTTGTGCTATATGAAAGATAAAAAGAAATTTGAATTAATCTCAAACAGAACAGGTAGACATCCATGCAGATCCTGTAAAGCATTATGGTTCTAGAACTACAAAAAATTAAATTTATTCACTAGATAACTAGAGCGCTTCTCTGCTGGCCTCCACTGAAAATCGACTTCGTTCCAAATCTGACTTTCCTGGTTAACAAATGTTAAATAAATAAATAAATAAAATAAAATAGAAGATCCTCCCAGTTTACATGCGGACTGTAAAAGCAAATACTTGGTTTATTCTAAACTACGGTCAGTTTTGTATGTATGCCAACTATGTTATATAAGTGTAAAATTCTTAACAGGCATAATAATTAGCTAGAATCTTTCATTTCTTCCCTACTCTTTGACAAATCAAATGTCAACCTCTAAACCTCAAATACATACTTCTAGAACTACTGTACTGCTAAAACCTGCACATTTTTTTATGCTAGTTTCTACTATGTTAGCATACAGCAGTGTTGTATTTAACATTGTCAGCTTTATGTTGCTTTACTGCTTTTTATTCCTGTTAACATTAGTTTAATTTTGGAACTTTTCTCCCCGGGCCTCTACTGAAAATGGACATGTATCCAGTTAGACTAGACCGATCAACAAATGTAAAATAAATAAATTGTTTTTTATGGCTATGTGCAAGAATTGTCCATGCTAATATATGGGGAAAACTAATTGTACTTTGAAAGAGTGAATTTTAGAGCATTCCAGGGATATTAGAAGAGATGTTGCATCTAGTGTTCTTATAGGCATGTGAAATCGAATATTGGACAGCTGAGTTTATGGTCTTGCAGTTAAGCTACTTTAATATTAGAGAGAGTAGTTTAATGGATAGAATGTGACGAATTCAAATGGATTTTGTTGCTGCAGGCAGATAAATGCGTTGGGCTTAATGGGAATGTACCATTAAAACCGGCATTTAAAGCTGGGAGGTTACTTAGTTGATTTTAATTGGAGTTCTATGGTTACTAATTTTAACCAACTGTATGAGATTGCTGTTTTTAATTAAACTGTGTATCAGGGAATTTTTGTATGGTCTGAAGTACAACAGTACGAAAGCACTTACCTGAAAAAATATACGACTTTAGCAAAGGTGGTGGATTTTTTCATTGTTTTCTGAGATTTAATATTTATTAACCAACCTTTAATCACGGTGTGCACTTTGAACTGAAGATGGACATTTCTTCATAAAGGATAGCTACTGAATGGGATAAAATGAAAACAGAGTTCAAAAATAAGGTAGAAATAAAAGAGAAAGATATGGTTAAAAAGTTATAGGAACTATTTAGAGGGACCAACAAAGGTGAAGGCAATGCAGAATAAGGGAGATCTTATAGAACAAGAGGAGGCACAACTACATGGTGCTAAATAGAAAATAAGGAAGCATTTGGATAATATACATGAGTTTAGAAAGGTTGCTGTTCAGCAACTATTTTTGACATCTAAAGAGCACAAAAACTTTTGCCACAATGGCTTAGGCATAAGAAAGTACAACGGGTCGTCGCCAAACTTGACAGCAATATTACACTAAGTCATCTAAGCAGTGTTCATCTGCCAGTAAAGATCTTCTAAATCAAAAGGAACTGAGTACAAGTTTTTCTTCAAACTGAGCACAGGGCAGATAAAGGGACAACACAGCAATAACCATACTAGACAGCCTTCTATTCAGGAGAACTGTGCATTGCTTCTGCACTCACCACAAGGCAAGTTGCCAATGGTTAAAGCTTATAGAGCCTATCACAAGAAAAATAACTAGAGATCCCACAGAGGTATTACTTCCATTTTGTAAATATTATGAAAATTTTTATAAAGCAGAGGAATGTGACATCCAAGAAAAAGCACAAAGGGAAATATTAAAGGGAAATATTAAAGGAAGACTCAAGTATGCCAAGGTTAAGGGGAGATGAGGCTTATCAATTAATATTTAAGATAGGAGGAGGTGATATAAAAAGTGATGTACAATCAATCTACAGGAAATTTTCTAGGAATAGATGGCATTCCTGCGGAGGTTTGGAAGCTAGGAGGGAAGAAAGTGATAAAGATCTGGAAAATTTTGTTTAACAGTATTTTAAAAGGAGGGGAAGCACCAACATCCTGAAAGAAAGCAGTGGTAGCTGTAATACCTAAAGATGGTAAAGACCCAGTAGACCCAGTTTCATATAGGTCCACTTTGATTTTAAACCATGCTTATAAAGTGTTTGTCTAGAATAGCTAAAAGAACAGCAAAGGTGTTACCAAAACTGATTTTAGATTAGACTACTGCTGACTAAATACTGACTAGTTAGGGATACAAATTTCAGTGTGCTGCCATGGTTACATTACATTGCTGCATCATTCATAAAGAATAATTTATTTTTTTTGACTCAGATGATCATGTGTTGCTGATATGAATAACTCCAGAGAAAAGATAAATGGTCAGGGTAGAATGAGTGAAGTTACAAACTTAACAGAAGACTGCTTGCTCCACCAGTGCATATAAGTTGTGTAAGATCAGCACTTTGAAGCATAGCACTTGCTCAGAGCAAAAGGTTATGATATGTTGGAAACTTACAAGACTTGGGAGAAGAAATAGTTCTTCATGGGAATAATTGTGGTTACTTTAAAGGTGTCTGTAGTGAATAATAAAAATTGTGATGTGCAAGTTTCCATTCAAAAACTGCTGTTTAATACAGATATTCTTAATTAGTATTTACTTTTAATCTTTTATATTTATTAAGCACTAGATGAGCTAGAATACTTGTGCCTCGTCAGCCACAACAAAGTAAAAACAGACACACAGTAACAGAACTGGTTATAGAACTGCACCCACAGACTAAAAAAAAAAACATGTTTATTTCTTCACGGTTTCGTGTTTTCTACATTTTAACACCACTCTAGGACTATTTTCATGTTTTTAAATATTTTTATATGTAATTTCTGAGTCTGAACACTTGGGGTCTGGCATCTTGAAGTAATTCTGATTGTTTAGTCTGCCTCTAGGTATCCCACAATACAATGCTCATCTGTAAAAAACTGCATCACACAGGCGTCTTTCTTCCTAAAGCTTCTTTCACTGCACTGATTTTACATACATACACTGCTGTCTTTCAATCAGTTTTAAGTAACATTTCATGCTGTTTGGTGACTACTTAAAACATGAACAGCACAAATGCCACAGAACAGACTTTCAATGTGCTTTTTACTGCTGCTTCTTTTTAGAAAGGCTAAATTGCAGTTTTTTGTGAAGCCAGAATTGTACTACTATGACTCAACTCCCATCCCCCTTCATACCTAAAGTCCCTAGCTGTCAAAGTGCTAAGGATAATCTGACCTGTTACCTTTTGTGATAGACAGCTCACAGCAAGAGACTTGACTCATGTACTGTTTCCTTGTTCTACTCTTTACTTTCTGTAGGGGTAGGGGAGGACCAGGGAGCTGTGACATCACATCATGGGTGAGTTTTTAGGACGGTCATAGTGATGTCAGTTTGGGGAAGGAGTTGGCCAAATAACTACTTGTATTCATGACCTTGATGACATCAATGAATTGTAGACTGCAGCAAGCTTTTCCAGGGCAGGATTTTTTTTTTTTTTAAGTGAAACCACCACAGTACAGTAAGGTACTATTTTAGTTAAGATAAACAGTACATTTAAAATATTTTAAATGCTGCATTTTTTAATCATAGCAGGGACAGTAAATAGGAAGAAAAAGGACAGAGAAATTAAGCATTTAATAAAAGAATCCCATTGTTGTCCTTTAAAAAACTGTCAAGCAGAACGTTATGAAATTACTTCAGTGCATTAATACTTTTGGCTTCATTGCAGGCATTCTCCAAAATGCACATTTATATGGTCGAGCATAATTGCTCTTGTGAGAGGGTAGTTTGTGTCAAGTGTACATTTATATGTACATTTTATCAGCAATTTAAACCTACAGTGGATATAAAAAGTGTACACACCCCTGTTAAAATGCCAGGTTTTTGTGATATAAAAAAATGAGACCACAATAAATCATTTCAAAACTTTTCCTACCACAATAAATCATTTCAAAACTTTTCCCACCTTTAATGTGACCTATAACTTGTACAATTCAATTGAAAAAACAAACAAATCTGTCAGGGGAATAAATATAAAAAATAAAAAATGTACAATAAGCTGGTTACATAAGTGTGCACACCCTTAAACTAATGCCTTTGTTGAAGCACCTTTTGATTTAATTACAGCATTCAGTCTTCTTGGGTACACACCTACCATTAATTAGACAGACTTTTATTAACCCCAAATAAAGTTCAGCTGTCCTAGTAGGATTTTCTTGACATTTACTCGGTTGCCTGCTACAGTAAAAGCCATGGTTCGCAGAGAGCTTACAAAGCATCAAAGGGATCTCATTGTTGAAAGGCATCAGTCAGGAGAAGGGTACAAAAAAATGTCCACAGCATTGGATATATCATGGAACACAGTGATGACAGTCATGCAAAAGTGGAGAAACTATGAGACAACAGTAACGTTGCAAAGAACTGGATGTCCCTCCAAAATTGGTGAAAAGACTAGACGAAAACTGGTCAGGGAGGATGCCACGAGACCTACAGCAACACTGAAGGAGCTGCAGGAATTTCTGTTAAGTACTGGTTGTGTACTACATGTGGCAACAGTCTCCAGTACTCTCCATACGTCTGGGCTATGGGGTAAGGTTGCAAGATGAAACTCTTTTCTTACACAGAAAAACATCCAGGCCCATACTAAAATTTGCAAAACAATACATGAAGTCTCCCAAAAGCATGTGGGAAAATGTTTTATGGTCTGATGAGACCAAGGTTGAACTTTTTGGCCACAATTCCAAAAGGTACACTTGGTGCTAAAACAACACTTTGCATCACCAAAATAATACCATCCCCATGGTGAAGCATGGTGGTGGCAGTATCATGCTTAGGGTTGTTTTTCTTCAGCTGGAACTGGGGCTTTAAACAAAGTGGAGGGAATTAGTTACAGTTCCAAATACCTGTCACTTTTAGCCTAAAACCGTCTGCTAGAAAGCTGAAGATGAAGAGGAATTTCACCTTTCAGCATGACAATAACCCCAAGCATGCATCCAAATCAACAAATGAATGGCTTCACCAGAAGAAAATTAAGGTTTTGGAATGGCCCAGCCAGAGCCCAGACCTAAATCCAATAGGAGGTCTGTGGGGTGACCTGAAAAGGGCCGTGCACAAGAGATGCCCTCGCAATCTGACAGATTTGGAGCATTTTTGCAAACAAGAGTTGGCAAATATTGCCAAGTCACGATGTGCCATGCTGACAGACTCCTACCCAAGAAGACTAAATGCTGTAATTAAATCAAGAGGTGCTTCAACAAAGTATTAGTTTAAAAGTGTGCACACACACAAAAACATACAATAAGCTGGTTGCATATTTTCCCCTAACAGATTAGTTTGTTTTTCAATTGAATTATACAGGTTATCGGTGACATTAAAGGTGGGAAAAGATTTGAATTTATTTATTGTGGTCTCATTTTTTATATCACAAAATCCTGATATTTTAACAGGGGTGTGTATGCTTTTATATCCACTGTAATTCTCAAGTCTTAAAGGGACAATTCCAGAGTCTAAAACTGTGACTTAAAGAAGCTTGGTCTGATACCTCCTAGTTGTCACCACCCACTTATTACATCATCCACCCAACCCCTGGTTTCAATTTTCTTTATGCAGCCTTGTTTTCATGCCCTCTGGTGAACACAATTAATATTCAGTTCCTGTCAAAGTTTTCAGTCCACGATCACTGGGAAACAATAAGGTTATTACATTTGTGTGTTTTTGTGGTGGGGATGGTTAGGCAAAACTCTCAGTGTTTACTTTTTATGATATCATCAAAAAGCTTTTCTTAATTGTGCAGCTTTACTTCATTTATTGATTTTGCATAGCGTGACTGTGAGCAGTATGTAGTCAAAAACAGTACAGTTTAGTGAATTCATACTAAATCTTAGCAGTCTCTTGACATATTCCCCTTACTCTGTAGTAAAGCAATCTCAGAATTAGTATGCAAAACTATCGTAGGTTGCCATACACTACAGCCCCTACTGGGACAGTAAGTTTTGGACTTTGTTGTTTAAAATGAATCAATTGCTTGTGTCACACACTTTTTTTTTAAACAGCAGGTCAGACATCCATTACACTTGACTAGTATTCAGAGATAAAAAAAAACAAAACATGAAAAGACGACTGCTTCTACTATTGTTCAAAACTTGCATCATTCTGATGCTTTCGATACAAGTGGCAGTCATGTACATCATCATAGTACTTGGCTAGAATTCAGAAATCCACACAAAATAAAATAGGAAATGAAACGAACAGAAAACTGTGTTAACTAATGCTTTAGCTTTGTACTACTCATATGCTTTCGTGCAAGTGAAGGCATAACAGTCCTGAAAGGCTACTTTTCTTGGAGGATAAAAAAGCACAGGTGAAACTAATGAATGAATCAATCTGTGGGACTTTCCCTTTAAAAGATTTACAGCTGTCTATCAGTAATCAGCAAATCATTTTTTATGTGGGGGGGCAAGAATGGCAAAGGGTTTTCAAGCACTTGCTGGCAAATGGAATATGCTGCATAATGAGTTTAGAGGTGATACACAACTTTGTGTTTTTTTTTTATTGGCTTGAGAAAGTTCTGTGCAAAATTTAAGGTCAAGTCATTTTTAAGTCAAGATTCCCAAGTTAAAGTGGACTCTCAGCTTTATTTGTAGCTGGACTGCTTTGAGATGAAGACGACAAATTTACTTCTTTGTAAGATGGCATTTTGAGTTAAATACATGCTTTGGAAATTATTTAGTTACAACTGGTACGGCATATTAAGAGTATTGTAACACCCCCTTTTGTCCATTGCTTCTGTAGGATTTGTTGTACCATGGTACCCTAGAGTAATAGATTACTATGTTTTATTGAATGTGTTTTGAATACATTACATCAAACATGGTCAATCAAGACTCCAAAATGCTTGGAAGGCGGCATTGTGATAATGTAACCTCCTGCTTTGGGTATGGATGCTCCAGTTTGACTTCACAAAGCTGAGTCCGTCTTAAGTACCAGATGACAGTCTATCATGGGAAAACTGAATCTATCTGTTGGGCCATTTCCTGTAGCAGTTAACATAACAATGCCAAGTTTTCCTTCCGTTTAAAACACCAGTCTTGGGAGTTAGAGTGGTCAGTGGTCCACCCCACAGACAGCACTGGGTTAAACATTTAATGGCTAAAGCCCTTACTATTCTAGTAAGGCATAGGACCAGAGGTACTTCCTTAAGAGAAGTAAAGGCCCTTTATCTCATCCTTTTAGTACACGTCAGCTATTTATTACACTAAGCCCTGCCTAATATCCAGGTGAATGGCATTTGATTAGTGTCTCAACACTGGAGGAGCCAATGAGGGAAGGGACAGGAATAAAGAGGCTGTGCCTGCATGCCTGTTTCTGGGAGTGGGATGGGGATTATGTGGCAGGGAGGAGTGTAGCATCTGGAGAGCATTCCATTGCTGTAGTAGTAAAGATGCAGTCACATCCAGCGGAAAGAGTTGATTCTGACAAAACTGTGGCAGAGGGGCAAAGTATTAAAAATTGGACACAGTAAAGTATTTGTGAAAAATGATTATTTGCTGTACAGAAGAGAAATGCATTTATCCCAGAAATCAGGGAATGTCAAGAGTCAGGTGAGAGATTCAAGCTGCTGTATCCAGCTGTCTTAATATTTTTTTTTCCTGGAGGATTAAAGTTATTTTTTGATCCAAAACAGGCTAACGAAGAAATACAAAATGTCCAACAAAATATCAAACAGAAGGGAACTCTTTCTAATTCTTCTGATAAAGCTGACATGTAGATTTTACCAGTGATAGTTTTTCCAATATTTCAAAGGAAAATACGAGAGCGCGAGAGAGAAAGAGAGGGAGAGATGAAAAAAAGCACAGTAGTTGACAGAGTAATTATAAAGCATTGATCGCATTTGTGAAATATGGCTTTACAAAAAAAAAAGTGGAAAAATTGGACTTTTGTTGATTTTGTTAAACTTGTGGGGGACTGAAAAGTATTCACCCCACTTCATGTCATTAAGGTTTAGAAGGGCACCAAGAGAAAAAGGAAAAAGTAAGTAAAACAATTTGTGTTAACAATATTTATTTAAACAATTCATGATATAAACTGCATGTTGTATAGTAAAACATTTTCAGTTATTGCTGTATGCGATAATCATACTAAAAGTGTTTTTTTCTTCTTTTGTAGTTTTAAGAAACGTAGGTAATTACAATGTAAAAAGAGAAGAAACACTGGACAAGAGCATAACTTATGCTGTAATTTTGGGTTGTAGAGGTGGGGGTTGGAGTGTAAAAATTAATTAAGGTCCTTGGCTTGATCTAACAAGTTTTTAGTGTAAGCAAGTAAATAAGAGAACACTGACAGCAATGAAAAGTTTTCCTCTAGCAAATAAATGTTCAGTGTGATTTAAGAAGTCTACAGCTAAGGGCCGCTAGCTGCACATTTGGTTCTTGTTTCCACAGGGACTACAGGGGCAGGGAATTAAAGCCAAAGCACTTTTTAAGGTTAGAAGTTAATGTTTTCTGAAAGCTAGCAATAAGACACTGCAGGTAACAAAAGATAAAAACAGTGACTTGCAAGGATGAAAGGAATTTACTTTTTTTAAAAAACTTGCTCACAAATACACAAGTTAACATCTAGTAACTGTAGAAGATGGCAGTGAGATGTTAAAGGATAGGACATGATAGTTTTATTATTCTCTCTTTTTATGTTGTTAGAAAAGGTTACAAGCAGCAAATCAGTATAACTAAATGTCTACCCTAGCTGGTTTTGTGTATGTGTGGGGGAGAAAAATACCATCTGGTAAGAGTACTGCTCTGCATCTGTGACAAAGCACTGACATAAATGCACGCAAGACTATCCCACTTCAGTTTCAAATTGCTTCTACAATGCAAACTCAGTTCTCAGTCCTCAATTCCACAAAGTCCAATCCCACACACACGTACAAACAGGAAACTACTTTCTCAAGAGAAGTACTCAAAACCAGAAACAGTTATGTGCAAATTCACACAAAACTTAACTTTAAACAAATACTTCTGCAGGGAGGATTGACTTCTCAACCCCCATCTCATCCTTACTTTCACTGTCAGGTCAATACAACTCATGGAAAGTGTAAAAAATTAAAACATTATTTGTTCTTTCTCTGAAAAGCTGCAATCTCTGAAAAATAATAAAACAATAACACATTGCTACAGTATGCACAGGGCGGGTGAAAATGGGCAAATGAAAGCTTAAGCATCACAGCTTCAAATAACCCATATTTGGGTACATGAAATGAAATCATTCATACTCTGCACTGTCCCCACACTGCTCACAAACTACAGGGCAAGTCAGGATTTACCTAGCTTGCTGAAACAGCAAAGAAGACATGAGGGAACAGTGAAATGTCAGCATTTTTATTATCTTAACTTCCTGGAAACTTTCTCTGAACACTGGTTTTCATTAATGTGATCTACTGCCTTCAATAGAGAACCCTGGTATTCTATGGTCTAAGCCAGCAGAAACCTGCCAACTTTCCTGCTATCACAAAGAGTTATTTATAGTAGGTAAAAATCTGGAAAACAGCCAAAGAATAAGATTTATGGCTTCTAACACTGGCTGATCAGCTTAGAAAACAGTACTGTACAGGCAAATAAATAAAGCTGTAGGCAAATACATTTCATGTATTAGCATATATTCAATACATAGTCACAGTCATCTTTAGCCTTCTCCGTTACATCTCATAAGTTGAAACTCTAAAGGCAGTTTTGTCCCCTTTAGATACCAAAGCACATCTAGCACTGAAATGCAATGATGTAGGTATGTATGTCACTCCCTTATACATCCCAGACTCGTGCACATTCCCTTCAGTTTTTGGAGGCAGAATACCTTGACAGAAAAGGATGCATGCGGCTGAATATAACTTTGCAGAGTTCAAACCATTATGTATATATTCATTAACATTTGTTCAAGGAGTGTGAAACTATAGCAAAACAGAATACAAACATTTAAAGCGGAGACTGAAACCCTTAAATTCACACACCACACACAACAGCATCAGTCAATGAATAATCTAATCCAGACCAAAGGTATTAGTATCAGAACAGGGGAGAATCATCTTTAGGCTTAACGGTACCAAACAAAGCACTCTAAGTCAATTCCAAGAAGTATCAAACATGACATGCATGGGGAAAGAGAAGACTAAACTACAAAAATTCTTGACCCCACTGCAGATCATGCCACTTCCCCCAGCACTGGAGATTGAACAGGTCGATGGTATAACCAAAGTAGTAAAAAAAAAAAAAAAAAAAATGAGAGCTTTTGCAAAGCCAAAAAGCTGGTAGGTAATACTACAAAGATTTAGTGGCTACTACAAATAATGTACAAAAGCAGTAGATCTGTGTGCGTACACATGTACATATAAAGACACACAACCTCAGTATCCATAAGCAAATGTGTCTGTGTGTAAATTGGGAAGGAATGGTGTGCCACCCAGAACTGGTTACATGCTGTAATTGGATATAGCTTTCCTATTGCACTGACAGAGATAAACACGTACCAGATAATGAATGACCAATGGAGAAGTACACTAAAGTACTGTGATCAAATAAATCACAATTGTCAACTATACAACGCTTCAGCAGATTAACTTATTCGTACAAATCCAGTTCAAAATTCCCTTCTTAGAAAAGCAGATGCAGAAAAACACATTCCTGAATGTTTATTTTTTCTTAAACTATTTGTGAGACACATCTGCCAGCATACCTATGAAAATTCTTCTGCCTGCCTGCTCTTGATCTTCCAGACAGGTCACAAATCATACAGCATAATAAAACAAGCTCAGCTTTCACCTGAAATGCACATCTTAATGCCAGCTAGTAGGTATGAATATTTGTAATATGCTCATAACTGGAAGCAAACAGAATAATTGACCACTAACTTCAAACAAAGCACTGCACACACACAAACACACACACCTTTCACTTTGTGTGAGTTTGCAAATTTTACAAAGGAGCACTAAGGGTTTTACTAGGCTTTGTTTTACTAGCTTTCAAACTCTTTCAAACCTAGCAAAACATTTAATATGGATAACCATACCACATGTAAAAAAGAATTTCCCCCTCAGAGAAAAGAATACACTGAAAAGCCATTAGGCACTTTATTCTGCCATATGTTCTGTTTGCAACTGTGGCTGAGGAAAGTATCAAAAGGCTTTCAAAGCTATTCTACCTTCTGCCACTGTTCTTTGATGACTGGCACTACCTCCTGTAAATATTAGTAAGAGATCCTACATTAAACAGCACTTAGGGGTGCATAAAGAAAGCTTATTAAGCACCTTTTTGATGTCATAAAGGTGCTTAATGGGCTTGAATTTTCTCTCTCTTTTTTGCAATGTAATTGTGAGGCTCCTTACACTACAAAGTGATAAGCATCCCTTTAACTTTCAGGTTGATTTTTATTTTTTAAAAAAGGCTAACACTCTTACAGCTTGATATTCAGCTAAACAAAATGTAGGCAGAGTCTAATAATAACGATAATAGACAAAAAAAAGGTATCATGTTTAATAAAATATCAATGGATAAAGCTCTATTTTTTGCCAATTTTGTTTTAACCTTTATTAACATATATTACAAAGTGAGATGAGTACACATTTAATTTCAAATGAAAAACAAAACATTATTGTATGCATTATACATACATATAGTAACGATTACTCAATTGAATATTACATAGATTGCTCAGACATGTTAATTGTAATGTAAGAATTGATTGCAAACATTATTTTAATTTGCTTGATCAGAAAAATTTACTGATCCAAACAAACCCTGTCCAATCATGACTCAGGTCACAGGCAACAGTCAAAACAGAATAAAAAACTTTCTAGTTATAGCAGTGAATGCAGAAAATGAATACCATTCCATTCTACCATGTCAGTTTAGGGTAATTATTGGAATTTAAGTAAACATTAAACTTTAATTATACTTCCAACCTCCCAAAGACACCTAGTACGATGACTAGTGATTCTAAACTGCCCCTAGGTATGGGTATGCTACTTAAGAAAAGGACAATACTTCCATTCCCTACTTGCTTAGTGAATGTCATGGATGGTGATGGCGGTCTTTCATGAGGAGCTGACAGCGACTTACAAGCTTCACCTAACACTCATTTTCAAAAGTGGACTGAAAACTAGAGAGAGATCCTTGACCACCTCCCTCCCTCTAACAAAGCTATTCCAAGCAGCAGGTCATTGATAAGATGGCTTTGGAACCTGCACAAATGCTGCACTGTATTTGGGAAAGGGAGACAGTAAGTAAAACAGCTCCTTTCACAAAAGATCTAAGGGTGTGAACTGGGTCTATGACAAACGACCTATATCCTAAACAAAGGCAATGGTCTATACAGATGTGACTGAATATACTAATCATCTACGAGTACCCTCATGCCAAACCTGTTTGACATTTAGCAATTCAGTGTAAAATTACATACAAGTTACTGGTGTTTTTTTACAGTCAGCAAAGGACTTTAACAAATGCCTGATAAGTAAAAAAAAATACACAGCATTCATTACTGAAGATAACAAGTGCATACTGATCTTCCCATATGCAGCTGTCTCAAACAGAGAAACTGCAAACTCTGCAGCAGCAACTTGGCTGTGTGTAGAGCTGGTTATCAAGTGTTAACACAAAGGTTATATTTTACTATTTCACCATTTTCAAGTGAGACTCCCCAACCTCTGTGGCAAAGTCGGGTGAAGCTCTGACTACAACCCATAAAACTGGATTTCTACTATTGGCTTAGGTGCTTAAAGAGATGGGAGGATGACAGTGACCAGTTTATGCCAGTTCAACTGTCTTGGTACATGAAATGGCATAGGTTTACAAAGGCAGGGCATTATGGAATGCACAACAAACTTCCCACAGATTTCAAGAATTTCAAAAAAGAAGTTATGTACTCACCATAACGTTCCATGTGAGTTGTTCCATCTCGCCTTCATTCATCACTGATGGGTTCAGAACCAATCCTCGGCTCTGACACGGCCAACTAGCAAGCTCAAAATTCTCCAGTAGCTCGAGACCCCACCCCTTATCCCATAATGCACTGCTGGAATTGCCTCAGATCTTGTTTGCTGCGTACCATATAGTAGTACAATAATTATTCTGCCACATTGAAAAACCAGGATGAAGACAACCTCCAGGTCAACTGCCAGCCAGGAGGGAGGGATGTGAGAATGAAGGCGAGATGGAACAACTCACACAGAACGTTATGGTGAGTACATAACTACTTTATGTGAAGTTGTTCAATCTCGCCGTTCATTCATCACTGATGGGTAGTACCCCTAGCACCCTGATCTTGGGTGGCTCACGAAAGTACACTCTTCAGAACAGTAGAACCAAATGAAGCCCTGTCCCTGGAAGCCTTATCCACTTTGTAAAGAGTTATAAAAGTGTGAGGTTTAGACCATGTGGCTGCTGCACAGATGTTATCCAAATGTAATTTGGCTTGAAAGGTCGAAGAGGTAGAAACTGCTCTGTTGAATGAGCCTTTACCTTACTAGACAAGGTCATATTATGATAAGCATATGTGTAGGTGATACAATCAGACAGCCATTTAGACAGGGTTGTTTTAGCAACTGGTTGACCCTTTCCTGGCCTCAGAAAAAGACACAAAGAGCTGATCTGATTTCCTAATGTCTTTTGTTCTGTCCAAAAAAAATCCAAGTTGTCTATGAACATCGAGTTTATGCAACATATATTCCAATTTGTTGGTATGATTAGGGAAGAAAATGGGCAACTCAATGACTTGATTAATGTTAATCCCAGAGCATACTTTGGGCAAAGGATGGATTTGTCCTGAGAGATACTCTGTCAGCATGGAAGACCATGTAAGGGGGAGCTTGATGGATAGGGCTTGGAGCTCTTGACACTCTATGGGCTGAAGTGATGGCTACTAAGAAGATAGTTTTCCATGACAAAAATTTTAGTTCACAAGATGAAGCAGGCTCAAAAGGAGGAAGAATGACACGAGATAACATAAAATTCAAATTCCAGGGGGAATAAGGTGTCTTCACTGGAGGCCTTATGTCAAAAGAACATTTAAAAAAAGCCTTAGACAATTGGTGAGCTATAATATTCAAACCATCATCAATTCCTAGATGGAAATTAGATATAGTAGCTAATTGCACTCACACCGTAGCTGCCGCTGCTCCCTTGTTGAAGATTTCTGTCAAGAATTGTAAGATAGAAGACAATGGCGCTTGGTAAGGGTCAATGTTGTGGGAAGAAGTCCAAATGGGATGTCTCTTCCACTTAATATGATACAATTTTCTGGTAGAAGGTTTATGGGAAGCCAACAAAATCTGACTAGTGTCATGGGAAAGATTATAGAGCCTGGCTATCCAGGGAATTGGAGCAGCCAAGCAGTTAGCTTCAGTGTCTGCAATGATGGGTGAAGATTCCCTGACGGATGTGTCAACAAGTCCGGAACTGGGTCCAGGATCCATGGATCTTCCAGAAATATGATGGTAAAGAAACGGGAACCAAATCTGCCGAGGCCGATGAGGGGCTATAAGGATGATCGCCTGTCCCAACGACTTTGCTTTCTGTAAGAATTTGGATATCAGAGGAATTGGTGGAAAAGCATAGAGGAGACCCAGGGGTCAATCGCGGACAAGAGCATACCTCGGGGAGTGACCTGGCATGGGAATCAGGGCAAAATAGTTTCTGCATTTGTTGTTGATTTGACTGGCGAACAGGTCGCAGGAAGGCTGGCCCCATTTGTGGAAGATCCTGTCCGCAATCTCTTGTTTGAGGGACCATTCATGGGGCAATAAGATTGCGCTGCTCAGTCTGTCCGCTGTGCACTGCCAACAGAAAGCGCTGGGATGACAGTGCCCACTGCCATACTCTGAGGGCTTCTCGGCAAAGGGGATAAGACTTGGTCCCGCCTTGTTTGTTCAGATACCAGACCACTGACATGTTGTCCATCTGTATTGCAATTGTCCCTAGAGGAAGAGAGTCCTGATAGTATTGTAAAGCTAGACATACTGCTCTCATCTCTAGGACATTGATATGCAGATGTGATTCTTGATCTGTCCATGTACCTTGGGCAGTCTTTCCCTGAAAAAGCCCCCCCCCCCACCCTATCAGGGAAGCGTCCATGGTCACAGTGGCAACAGGAGGGGGGAGCATGAAAGGACGTCCTATTGTGACATGAAGAAATGTCAACCACCACTGAAGATCCTTCTCGCAGGAATTTAGCAGGATCATGCGACTCAGAAGGTCTTGGTAAGACCATTGCATGAACAGAAGCCATTGAAGGATTCTCATATGCATCCTTGCTAACGGGATTGCTAAAATAGCTGCTACCATCAATCCTAGAAATTTTAATACCTCTGCTGCTGGTGCTCTGTTCTTTGATATCAGAGACATGATGTGTTGGCGAAGAATAGAAATTCTTTCTGGCGGAAGGCGGAGAGTGGTGGTTGACGTGTCTAGTTCTGTCCCTATTAAAACAATATGCGGCGATGGCGACCAGGCAGACATTTCAAAGTTGACTACAATGCCTAGCCGATCACAGTGTGTCAGAGTAGCCTCTCTCGCTTGAAGAAGTTGATGCCTGGTGGCGGAGTAAGGAGCCAATCGTCCAGATGAGGAAACACCTGGAATCCTTGACACCTCATGTGAGCCGTGACTACTGCCTTGCACTTGATGAACACTCTGGGGGCTGTAGTGAGACCAAAAGGCACAGCTCGGAATTGATAATGACTGGCTCCCAGCCGGAAATGCAGGTGATCTCTGGATGGTCTGGCCATCTTTATGTGGTAGTACGCATCCTTGAGATCAATCGAGCACATCCAATTGCCCTTCCCCAAGAACGGGAGTATGGACTGTGGCGTGACCATTTAGAACTTCTCTTTTTTCACAAATTGGTTGAGTCTGCTGAGATCCAAAATGGGTCTCCAGTCCCCTGTTTTCTTTGGAACCAAAAAGAACCTTGAATAAGTTCTGAATCCTGTCTGGTCTGCTGGGACTGACTGGATGACTCTTTCTAGCAATTGGAGTACCTCTATTGCTGCTTGTCCCATGTGACTAGGTGGAACGTCCTTGGATTTTTTTGACGGGAAGAGACTGGGTGGAGAACGGTATGAAATACCCTCTGGAAATACTTTGTACCAAAAGTACAGTTTTGTACCCACCATAAATGTAGATGTTCGAGTGCTCATACAGCTGCAGTCATTACAGATGGGTTATCCTGCCGTCAGGCGGGTCCTCGGTCGGCCGAATTCCAAAGTCTAGGTCCGGCGTCGGTTGTCGTCGCTTCTTCCCTGACGTCAGTGTGGCAGGGGTATATAAGAGGCAGCCGACGCCATTGTATTCAGTTTTTCTTGCCCCAGATGTCAGGTGCCCCCAGAAGGAAGGCAAAACAAAGTTATGCAAACATGCAATACAGAATAATCAAAAAACAGTAGTTGCAAGCAAATACACCATAAGAGAATACCCCAAATAGGTTGTATGATAAGGTGTTTGTCATAAGGCTTGTCCTAAGAGGGGACGGAGGGGGGGTAACCTGGACTGCAGCTGTATGAGCACTCGAACATCTACATTTATGGTAGGTACAAAACTGTACTATGTTCATCGTGCATACAGCTGCAGTCATTACAGATGGGAAGAATCCCAAAGCTAAGTAGGGGTGGTAGGCACTAAGTGGAACTAGGAGGAGCGAGGATGCCCTGCAAGACTGCTGTGGCAAAACCCACTCTAGATTTAGAGAATAGTGGGAGGTGATGGTGCTTGGAGAAAGTGTGCACTGAACTCCAGGTGGCTGCTTCCAAAATGTCCTTGGTAGGGACCTCCCTGAGGAAGCTGCAGAGGTAGCTGTGGCTCTGGTGGAGTGGGATCTGATGCATGCAGGCACAGTTTTTCCATGAAATGAGTAACAAAAGCGTATGCAGTGGGCTATCCATTTTGAAATTGTCTGTTTGGAAATAGCCTTTCCTTGAGCACCTGCAGCATAGGACACAAAGAGTTGCTCAGATTTCCCGAATGGCTTTGTCCTGTC
Source organism: Protopterus annectens (assembly GCF_019279795.1). Classification (NCBI taxonomy): domain Eukaryota; kingdom Metazoa; phylum Chordata; order Ceratodontiformes; family Protopteridae; genus Protopterus; species Protopterus annectens. The sequence goes on along the minus strand of NC_056725.1, from coordinate 1,060,455,104 downwards.
CAAATAGTAACGAAGTTGTCTGTGAATGTCCAAGGAATGTAGTAGTCTTTCCCCTTTTTGTGGATTAGGATAAAAGGTAGGCAAGTGGATAGTCTGATTCAAAGCTACATGGATACTACCTTTGGCATAAAGGTAGGGTTGGCTCATAAGGAAACTCTGTACTGATGGAAAATGATGAATGGTTGCACAGCCATGAGGGCCTGTAGCTCCGAAACCCTGCGTACTGAGGTGATAGCCAGAAGAAAGGCTGTTTTCCATGACACGTATTGTAGTTCTGTTGAAGAAGCTGGCTCAAAGGGAGGAAAGTGTCAGCTTTTCCAACACGAAGTTGAGGTCCCAAGCAGGGACTGGTGGTTTCCTTGGGGGTTTTATATTCTTTGCCCCTCTGAGGAACTGCCTTAAGAGAGGATGAGAGAATAAAGGAGGATCTGTGTTGTATTGTGCAGAAATGGCTGAAGCGTGGATCTTGATGGAGGAAAAGTAAAGTCCATTGTTTAGCATCTCAGCTAGGTACTGTAAAATTTGAGGTATATTTATTACCCAAGGATTTTGGCCCTTTTCTTGATTCCAGGCACAAAATCGTTTCCATTTGGTGGAGTAGGCTTTTCTAGTAGAAGGTCTTCTGGCCTCCAAGATGACATCCTGCAACTCCTTGAAGAGGAGAATCTGTTGGGAAATCAAGGAATTCTCCATGCAGCTAGATTTAGGGTTTCGAGCTGGCTGTGAAGGGCTTTGTAGTTGTGCTGGGACAACAGAAGAGGAACTAGAGGCAAGATCCATGGTGGGGAATGTGTCAGGCTCTTCAGGAGCGGATACCAGTGTTGTCTTGGCCAGTCTGGAGCAATGAGAATCATTTTCGGCCTCTCTGCTCTGGCTTTTAATAGAACTTTGGGCAGCAGAGGAAGAGGCGGGAAGGCATAGACTGTCAATGTTGTCCAATTGAAGGAAAGTGCGTCCACTTCCCAGGCCTGTGGATGATAGGTCCTTGTACAAAATTTTTCAACTGGCAATTTCTGTGGGTAGCAGAGAGATCTATGCCTGGCTGTCCCCATGTCAGAGTTACCTTTGTGAAAACTTGAGGATGCAACTTCCATTCGTGTGGATCTGTCATATTTCTGCTTAGGTCGTCTGCCAGTGTGTTTTCCCTCCCTGGCAGGAATTGTGCCTGTAGTTGAATTTTCAATTCCAGTGCTGTGTTCCATAGGGTCATGGCTTGCTTGCACAGGGGGTATGAATGAGTTCCCCCTGTTTGTTTATGTACCACATCACTGTGGTGTTGTCTGTACTTATCAATAGCTGGCCTGGATGCAGTAGGCCTTTGAAGGTCATAATAGCATTTTGCACAGCTAGCATTTCCTTTTGGTTGATGTGTAGGTGCTTCTCTTTTCGGGTCCATTTTCCCTGAATGCACTGATCTGTCATGTGTGCTCCCCAGGCGTAGTCTGAGGCATCTGTTGTGATGATTTGAGTTGCTTGAGGCACACAGAAAGGAAGACCTGTGTTTCTTTGGCAAGCTTGAGCCCACCACAAAAATTCCTTTTGAAGGCATGGAATGAGTGGTATAATTGCTTCCAAGCTGTGGCTGTGTTGAGACCATAAGTTTTTTAGGTACCATTGAAGTTTCCTCATATGCAGCTTTGCACAATGGATTAGTAGGATGCAAGATGCCATGAATCCCAGAGCCTGCAGGACTTTCCTTGCAGTTAGCCTGATGAAAGTTGCCATTTTTCTGAAGTATTGAGACAGCTGCCCTTGTTTGTCTGGCGTGAGGTAGGCCATCTGGGTGGTTGTATTCAAGATGGCACCTAGGAAAAGTATTTGCTGAGAGGGTATTAGTTTTGATTTCTTTTTGTTGACTGTGTATCCCAGGAAGTTCAACAGTTTTATTACAAACACCAGGTGCTGCAGTAGTATGTCCTTGCTGTCTGCTTGGATCAGGTAGTCGCCCAGATATGGATAGATTTGTATCCCTTGTAGTCTGCAAAAGGCGATTACTGATGCCAGGCATTTGGTAAACACTCTGGGCGCAGTAGATAAGCCAAAGGGCAATGCAGAGAATTGGTAATGGGTTGAACCTGCAAGAAATCTGAGGTATCTTCTGCAATCTTGTCTGATAGGGACACGCAGATATGCCTCCTTGAGGTCCAATGTTACCAGCCAAGACTCCTTGCCCAGCATGGGAAGAAGCTGCTGTAATGTGAGCATCTTGAATTTTGGCACCTGTAGATATGTGTTTAGGATGGATAGGTCTAAGATAGGTCTCCAATCTTTGTCTTTCCTTGGTACCAGGAATAGTCTGGAATAAAACCCTTGACCTTGTTCTTTAGCAGGTACCTCTTGAATCGCTTTCATGTCCATGAGACCTGAAATTTGTTTTTGTGCCTCTGCCCTTTGATTTTGTGGCAGGTTTGGCATGCCTCTCATTTTTGGAAGGGTGTGAAAGTGGAACCTGTAGCCTCTGTCTATAATGTCCAGAATCCATTTGTCTTTTGTAACAATATGCCAATATTTTGAAAATAGTGCCAGTTTTCCGCCCAAAGGTGCTGCCATTAAAGCTTTGCTTGGCAGGTGTAGGGGGAAGTCATTGTGTCAGTTTTCTAAAAGACTGTGATCTATCTTCTCCACCTCTTGGGGTTTGTGCTTGCCACTGTCTGGCTCTGAAAGATCCTTGAGGTTGCCCTCTACCCCTTGGGCGTCTGTATCTGCCTCTTTGAGGTCTGTCCATGGCTGGAAAGGACCAATTTTTTGAAGGCCAGTTTCTGCTGAAACGTGGAGGTTGTACCTGCAGGAAATCTTTCACTGTTTGCATTGATTTCGCTTTTTCCTCCATTTTCTTTAGTACCTCCTCAGCTTTAACACCAAACAATACATCTTTTTGAAGAGGTGCATCTAATAATTTAGCTTTGACATGATCTGGTAAGGTTTGCTCTTTGAGCCAAGCATGCCTATGCATAACAGACCCCGTAACAGCAGCTCTACATGAGGCCTCTAAAGCATCAAAACCACACTGCAAGGTATGTTTACCCACTTGCTCTGCACCATGCAACAAATCCTGCAACTCTTTTAAATCTGGTTGTTCTGGTTGTGTCATCTTGCTTTTCAGCTGAGATATCAAAAACTGTTGATACTTTAACATATGGAACTGACAGTTTAATGCCCTCATGGTTAAAGTGGCCAAGGTGTACACCTTTTCCCCCCACCTTTCTAAAGCTCTGGAATCTCTCTCAGAAGGTAATGGGTTTTTAGCAGTAGAGGCCTTAATTCCCTTGGGACCCTGTGAAATGGTTTCTGGGTCAGCAGTATGGCTTTTATATAGGAACTGGTGAGAATCAGGAACCCGGTAATACCTGTCTGGTTTAACAGGAGCTGGAGGCAAAGAATCTGGATTAAGGCTGGCTTCTGTGTACACATCATCCAATATATCTAAAACAGGAGGGATAGCCTAGGGCCTATGCTGGGGGAGCAGAAGAAATTCCCTGAGCCTTTTCTTGGAATCTGAGTAATCTTGGCCTTCCCAGTGAAAGTGTTCCCTCAATGTATGCAGGGTTTCCCCAAAAGAGTAGTCCTCAGGGGGGGAGACTGAGGGAATAGACTCCTCTGCATCAGAGTCTTCGAATGGAGAATAGGCATAATCCTGGTCCTCAGATAGTTCTGAGGTAACATAAGCTTGATCTGAGGAAGGGTAGTCTTCCTCTAATCTGGGCCTTTTGTCAGAGGGGGGTTGAGAACCCCTGACAAGAGTAATCAAATCTTCAGCCATTTTAAGCATCTGCTTTTTAGGCATGGGGCCTTGAGAGGGGGTCTGAGGACCCTGTATTTTGGTTTTCATGGCTGCTTTAGATTTAGTGAAGGCTTTAATTGAGAAGGAGGAAGGCCTGAAGACACCTTGAGAAATGGCAGGCCTGTCTAAATTCTGAGTTTCCCCGCCAAGGGTGGCATCGGTATCTGCAGTAGGAATGGGGACCGAGGAGCCTGCAACCTCGGGTACTGAAAACACCGGTAAAGTAGTGTCATCGGTACTCAGGGGCTGCCTAGGCGCCTCGCTGAGTACCGGAGAACCGGTAGTCGGCCTTAGCGTGGTCTCAGTAGACGGTGCAGGCCTCGTATGTCAGTCCTTATCTTTGCATGTTTTGCTCAAAACTGGAGTCTGAGTATCCGACGACATAATATAATAAATTTTTTTGCCAAAATAGTGAAGGGCGAACTCCGCCCGGCACTTAATAGTGCGCTTGTTGAACCTAGCACAAAAACGGCAGGCCGAGACGTCGTGGTCTTGGCCTAAGCAAGGTATACAGTGAGAGTGGAAATCCTTATGTGGTATTTGCTTCCCACATGAAATGCAATTATTAACTTTGTCTGACATCGGTCTGAGGCAAGAAAAGTTTCCCCAATGGGGTACTTAGCTTTCAAGAAGATTTCGGCTGAAATACTTTCGTAAATCTCAGGAGCTGGCCGACCGGCACTTGCGAACTGCTTCTGCTTCGGGCACCATGTGGCAAGAAAGACTGAAGAAAATGGCGTTGGCTGCCTCTTATATACCCCTGCCGCACTGATGTCAGGGAAGAAGCGACAACAACCGACGCCGGACCTAGACTTTGGAATTTGGCCGACCGAGGACCCGCCTGACGGCAGGATAACCTATCTGTAATGACTGCAGCTGTATGCACGATGAACATCTGTCATTTGTTATATTTAGTCAGGCTTTGGTGTATAATGATAAGTGACCCCCAACTGCCTCCAGTGTAGGACAGCTGGGCCTCCCTTCAGGACTGCTGGTAGGAATGACCAGAGAAGTGATCTCTGTCACCCTAGTGTTGCGGACCCCCTCTGCCGCGAGGGCAGAGTTTTCCATTGTAACCCCCTCCTCTGCCTCTGGAGGGGGGCTCTCCACGTGCATCTTAAAAGGCTCCTTGGGCTTTCCGGAACCACATCTTTCCTCCCCTCTGACCTTTCGGAAATGGTCGAGTGGGGGTGTAAAAACGGACTCAGACGGCAGACAGAGTCTTTCCTTCTTGCTCACACCTGGTCAAAGTCTCCTCACATTTGGCCCAAACAAAGTTGAGCCGTCAAATGGGGTATTAGTAAAAGAAGACTTGAAGGGATCCACGAAGTAACAGTCTCATCCAGGCATGCCTACGAAGAGCGATTGTTGTACCTGCAGCTCTACTCGAATCATCAGCTGATACAAGACGCATGGACGAGTTGACTATCGAATTGAGGGTAGAGAGCTGAGCGCAATCTTATCGGATACACTCGAAGCTACAGCACCCTGAAGAGCATCTCCCAACTCCTTAAGGAGATCTCTCTGCAGTCTGGTAAAATGTGTCAAGTAGTTCAGTGATCTGAGTGAGAAAGTCACTGAACTGAACATGCATTTTCCATATCTATCCTTGATCCTAGATTCTCTGTTAGGAGGATGGATAGATGAGGAAGTCTCAGACATTTCCTTTTTGGTGGCTGCCTTGGTCAAAAAGGACTTATCCACAGGGGCTGAAATAAACTTATTAGGTCTCCTAGGAACAGGTTCCATAGATTCTGGAGACTCCCACGCCCTACGAGAGACCAGATCCATAAGCTCATTGTAAGGTGGAGATACCCAAGAGGTGAAAAGTTGAGACCTGAACGACGTCAGAAGAACCATCTCGTCCTCAGCAGGGCTCTTGGATTGCCAATCACCTTCTGCATAAGAATTTCAAGAATCTCCGCAAAGGAGATGTCCTCAGAGGGGAGAGGGGGATTCTGGGGGACCCTTCTGATTCATCCAGGTCGGTGTCCGATGTGATAGACTCCTGGGGGGGAGTTCAAATGCCTCCTCTTGCATAATCTCTTCCTGGGAACCTCTTCAGGGGGAACTTCTGGAGAGGTCTCAGAAGAGTACGGAGCGCCCTGTGGGGCTACCTGAGGCTCAGGGTCTCTACGCTTGGGATGACCGGAGAAAACAGAAACTGACACTGGCACTTTAGGGGAAGAGGAGGCCAGACCTTGAGATGAGGTAGTCTTGGGAGAAAACACTCGCCTCATGGCATCGAATGCACCTCGGCTCCGATGAGAAGGAGTCGATGGCTCCGACGCAGCCACAATCTCCTCCCGCACCGAAGCCGTGGGCTCCGAGCCTGAGGTAGGAGCTGAGCTCACCCGAGCCGAGGCCCCGAGAGGAAGAGTCAGCACAGACAAGTCGGTGCTGCTATCCTCCCCGGACCTGAGCGGAGAGAGAGTGTTGGCTCCTAGAGTCCCCGGTCGGTGCCGAGAATGTCCGAGCAGATGGAGCAGACGACACTGGAGCAGGTGTCGGCTCCACAGGATCCACAATCATCAGGTCGGCCTCCTCTGGCTGCAAAGGTCCGGTATGGCTTGGAGGAGGAGCAGACAATTCAAAGGTAGTGGTCTTCGGCTCTGACGGTTATGTCTGAGCCGACAGCAATTTAACTAGGCCTGGTGCCTTTAAGAGTTTCTGAACCAGCCGGTCCATATCCAGATCAGATAGGCTGACAGAGGACCTGGAAGAGTGGACAGATGGAGCCGACTGGAGCAATATGGATGAAGGTTTTTCGGCAACCGGTTCCAAAGCAGTGTCCCGGTTCCGAAAAGAGCAGACTGTCGGCTCCGAAGGCAGTGGAGCCAAAGTCACCACACTATGACCCTTTTTCCTTTTTTGGATCTAGAATCAGTGGAAGGTTTAGAAGATTTAGATGATTTACTGGCTCCATCCTGGTCAGACAATGCCTCAGAAAAGGGGTGTTTGATGATATCCCTATCAATCAATTTCCTCTTCCTTTCTGCTAACACTCTTGTGGAAAAGGAGTGACATACTGCAAGACTCTTGCAGATGTACCTCACCCAATCAGTAAACACACTGCATATGGGCATCTATGACTGACATTTTCTGCCCGCAGTCTGGGCATTTTTTAAACTCAGACATTACGCAACTCAAGCACACTATTACTCACACACACACACACACACACACACACACACACACACACACACACACACACACCCCAAAAGTGACACTAACAACTAAATAATTATAAACAGTAATAAGAAATCCAAAAACAATAGCCCCAAAAGGGAACACTGACTAATCACTAAAGAAGGGATCCTAAGGCCAAAGGGCCGAAGGCAAGATAGAGAATACTAAGGGAAGGGGTATGAACATAGAAAACTATCATCTACTAGCTAGTATATCTGCTATTAAGAATAGAGCAAGGATATATAAAAATTAGAAAATATAACTTGCTGAAAGTTGAAAAACTCCCAATAAAGTCACGAGCCAAGCTGGAAACCAAGAGATCCATGTTGTGGCAAACTAGATCTGAGGTAATTCCAGCAATGCATTATGGGATAAGGGGTGGGGGTCTCGAGCTACTGGAGAACTTTGAGCTTGCTTGTCGGCCATGTCGGAGCAGAGGATCGGCTCCGAACCCATCAGTGATGAATGAACGACGAGATTGAACAACTTCACATTAAATGTTTTCATGCCTTGAGCTTACAATATCTAACAGGGAGATGCAGATCTTGCTGACCTATGAGGACTTGATTTCTGCCTGTCTACATTTTCTTCTGAATGTGAGAGGAAGGGATGAAAAAAATGGTCCTCTCTGACAAGGTCCCGAACACAATTCATTATAAATGCCTTAATCACACCTGAAGCCTTTCATACATAACCTTCACAGATGACCAAATAAGGCGAGAGAAATGTGTCCAGTTCAAATTACTCATTTGAGATCTGTTCTGTTGGCATCAAACCAGAAATCTCTAGAGTAAATCATAAATTTTTCTTGTCCACATCACATATAGTCAGCTTTGTGAACTGGCATTTCCGGCATGTACTTTGCTATGTATCCTGATGTATTATTTACTCAATGACTGGTATCCTGTGGCTTGCGATAGACATTTATACACTTAAAAGGTTGAGGCAGCCATTTGTTTCACCTGCCAACCTCTTTCTTTTAAGAGGACAGTATTTATCCAAGAGACAACAAGCTGCGGTGGTGCAGTGGTAGCACTGTCACCTCAAAGCAAGAGGTTCTCCCGTTCGATTCTCGGCTGGAGCGCCTTCTGTGTGGAGTCTGCATGTCCTCCCCACGGTCAAGTGCCGTTTGAAAGACATGCCTGAATGGGCGTGCCTTCGTTGAAGGTTGGGCGCCGAGCTTGCACCTCGGCACCATAAAAATCAACTGCCAATCATTAGCAGACCAGAGTTCCGCTGTGGCAACCCCTAAATGGGAAAAGCGGAAAGAAGAACATTTATCAAAGAGACACATCACTCAGAAGCACTTCAGAAAAGGGTTCCAGTTTACCTAATCTCATTATACTTGTTAGTGCAGGAGAAAGCATGGAAGGCAGCCTTAACTTCAAGGCTTGCAAAAGGTACTAGACTTGCAAAAGGTACAAGGAGAGTTCTTCTATATGCAACATTTTACTTTATTTTGGGTTTCTTGGCCAGATATGTGGGCTGATCCAAGTACCCTTTTCAGCCACAACCTGTACGCACAGAAAAAGAACACACTACAATACAGTACAGATGCAATTCAAAAGGATATGCATCTTGGCAATGACAGACCAAGGTTCTATTAATGACTCAGGTGCTGTGCAACAGGCAAGAAAACAGGCAGCTGAGGACCAGGTGGACAACTCTTTTCCACCTAAGGAGAAGGGGCTGCTGTAAAGGATAGTACAGCTTACTGCTGAGATTAGCAAACCCAAGACAGAGGATTATAACATGCAGACAACTAAATGGGTGAAGTTCAACTACACTGCCATAGGTGTGTGTGTGTGTGTGTGTGTGTGTGTGTGTGTGTGTGTGTGTGGGGAGGGGCGTGCTCATGCTTTGTACACTGACAAGACCACAAATCTGTAACTGGAAGAAAAGGCCAAAAAAATCACAACCTCACGATATAATGGCTTCAAATGTCCCCCAAACAGGCTTTGTTCCTAAAAGCAACAAATGAGGTGGTGGCAGAAGTCAAAAAAGTACAGTTGTGTACCTACCATAAATGTAGATGTTCGAGTGTAATCAAGTCATTACTCTTGGGTTATCTTGCTGGCAGGCTACCTGCAGTCGGCCTGAATTCCAAAGTCTTGGTCCGGCATCGGTTGCTGTTGCCTCTTCCCTGACGTCAGTGCCCCAGGGGTATAAAAGATGCAGCCGACGCCATTTTCTTCAGTTTTTCTTGCCCCAGATGTCAGGTGCCCCCAAAAGGGTAGGCTAAATATATTATGCCAATAAACACGCATGCACTAAAGTAAACATTTCCTTCATCTATAAGCAAATAGACCACAGAGGTTGTATAAAATAGAGAAGTACAGATAAGACCCAGCAAATGAAAGGGGGATGGAGGGAGGGTAACCTGGACTGCAACAGTGAATACACTCGAACATCTACATTTATGGTAGGTACACAACTGTACTATGTTCATCGTGTTTCACTGTTGCAGTCATTACTCTTGGGGTTGAATCCCAAAGCTGAGGATGGGTGGCTGGGCTAAACAGGATTAGGAGAGGCTATGAGGCCCTGCAGAACTGCAGTGGCAAAGCCTGCTCTGGATTTAGAGTAGAGAGGTAAGTGGTAGTGCTTTGTAAAAGTGTGCACTGAACTCCAAGTTGCAGCCTCCAAGACATCTTTGGTTGGTACTCCTCTGAGGAAGGCTGCTGAAATAGCTGCTGCTTTGGTAGAATGTGGCCTAATGTCCTTGGGCACTAATTTGCCATACTGAGAGTAGCAGAAATGAATGCAATAGCCTATCCATTTTGAAATAGTCTGTTTTGAGATGGCCTTTCCTTGTGATCCTGCAGCATATGCCACTAAAAGTTGATCAGTCTTTCTGAAAGCTTTAGTTCTGTCGAAGTAGAAGCGTAGCTGTCTGTGTATGTCCAAAAAATGCAGAAGTCTCTCACCCTTGTTCAGTGGATTTGGATAAAAGGTAGGCAAGTGTATGGTTTGGTTAAGGGCCACACTGGACACCACCTTAGGCATAAATGTAGGGTTCATCCTCAGAGAAACCCTGTCTGGATGGAAAATGATAAAAGGTTCCACAGTCATGAGTGCCTGCAACTCCGAGACTCGTCTTGCAGAGGTTATTGCTAGGAGCAGAGCTGTTTTCCAGGATAAGAATTTTATATCAGCTGTTGAGGCTGGCTCAAAAGGAGGCAGTGTAAGTTTTTCCAAGACATAACTGAGGTCCCATGCAGGAATTGGTGCTCTCCTTGGAGGTCTTATGTTTTTGACCCCTCTGAGGTACTGCCTTATTAAAGGATGAGAGAAGATAGGTGGTTCTCTATTGTAATGGGCTGAAATGGCAGAGGAATTAATCTTAATTGATGAAAAGGATAGGCCTTTGTCCAGCATCTCAGTTAAGTATTGTAAAATTTGAGGAATATTTGGTACAAACGTGTCCATTCCTTGTTCCAAGCACAGAATCTCTTCCATTTTTCTGCATCAAGATTTTCTGGTACTGGGCCTCCTGGCCTCCAAGATAACATCCATTACCGCTTTGGAAAGAGAGTGTTATGAATGGCTACATTATCCGCCATGCTGCCATATTTAAGGTCCTGAGTTGGCTGTGCAGGATCTGATTGTTTTGTTGGGTCAGTAAGTGAAAAGTTTGCGGCAATGACCAGGCTGGACCTTGAGACAAGTTCTTTAGGATTGGGTACCAGTGCTGGCGTGGCCAGTCTGGGGCAATCAGTATAATTTTTGGCTTCTCTTGTCTGACCTTTAGGAGTACCTTGGGGAGGAGAGGCAGTGGAGGAAAGGCATATACTGTTAGGTTTTTCCAGCTGAAGGACAGGGCATCCACTTTCCATGCATGCTTGTGATAAATCCTTGTGCAGAATCGCCGTAGTTGGCAGTTGTGAGGGGAGGCAAATAGATCTATGTCTGGGCATCCCCATTTCCTTGTTATCATGCTGAAGACTTGTGGGTCCAGTTTCCACTCGTGGGGATCCATGAGGTTTCTGCTTAGTTAGTCTGCCAGAATATTTATTTTTCCTGGCAATTATTGTGCTTGCAGGTGAACTTGATAAGTCAATGCTGTGTCCCACAAAGTCATGTCTTGTCTGTAGAGAGGGTAGGAATGTGTGCCTCCCTGCTTGTTTATGTACCACATGACTGTAGTATTGTCCGTCCTTATCAGTAGTTGTCCTGGATGAAGTAGATCCTTGAAAGCTGTCAGGGCATTCTGAACAGCTAGCATCTCTTTTTGATTGATATGAAGATGCATCTGGCTTGCGGTCCATGTGCCCTGAATACATTTTCCTGCCATGTGGGCCCCCCAGGCATAATCTGATGCATCCATTGTTAGTGTCTGCCTCGCTGTGAGTAAAGTGAATGGCTGTCCCTTGTTGTGGTGACAGGCCTGTGCCCACCATCGAAACTCCTGTTGCAGGCAGGGAATGAGGGTAATTAAAGTTTCCAGGCTGTGGCAATATTGAGTCCAAACACTTTTTAGATACCACTGTAGTTTCCTCATATGCAGTCTGGCATATGGAATTGGCAGAATGCAGGATGCCATGAAGCCCAAGGCCTGCAGAATTTTTCTTGCAGATAACTGGGTCTTTGTTACCAACATTTTGAAGTAAAAAGTCAGTTGCCTTTGCTTGTCTGGCATGAGATAAGCCATCTGGGAAGTTGTATTTAAACTTGCACCCAGGAATAGTATTTCTTGAGAGGTGTAACAGTTTTGATTTCTTTTCGTTTACTGTGCACCCTAGGCAAAGTAGTAATCTTTTTACAAATGCCAGATGCTTTAGTAGAGTGTCTTTACTCTCTGCTTGAATAAGGCAGTCGTCCAACTAAGGGTATATTTGAATTCCTCTGTCTGCAAAATGCAATTACTGGTGCCAGGCACTTTGTGAAGACCCTGGGTGCAGTAGATAAGCCAAAGGGCAGTGCAGAGAATTGGTAATGCATTGAGCCAGCTATGAATCTGAGGTATCTTCTGCAAAATTGTCTGATTGGGACATGCAGGTATGCCTCTTTTAGGTCCAAGGTTACGAGCAAAGCCTTCTTGTCCAGCATGGGCAGTAGCTGCTGTAGGGTCAACATTTTGAATTTTGGAACGTCCAGAAATGTGTTTAGAATAGACAGGTCCAGTATTGGTCTCCAGGCTTTGTCCTTTCTGGGCACCAAGAAAAGTCTTGAGTAAAATCCTTGTCCCTGCTCTTGTTGTGGTACCTGTTGAATGGCCCTCATGTCCACGAGGGAAGAAACTTGCTTTTGTGCCTCTGCCCACTGATTGTGTGGCAGGTCTGGCATACCTTTTGCCCTTGGCAGGGTGGGAAAGTGGAACCTGTAGCCCTGAGACACTATGTTCAAGACCCATTTGTCCTGGGTAATTATGTGCCAGTTTGGTGAAAAAAAAGTGCTAGCTGTCCCCATAATGGGGCTGCCAAAAGAAAAGTGCTTGGTTCTGGCAGAGGAAAGTCATTGGGACCGTTTCCTGTATGGTTGTGATTTGTCTTCTTCGCTTTTGGAGGTAGAAGCACCCCATTGTTTAGGCCTGTATGAACCTTGAGGCTGGGATCTGCCTCTGGGGCATCTGTAGTGGCCTGTCTGACACTGGACCAATTCTTTGTAGGCCAGTTCCTGCTAAATCTGGGTGGCTGTACCTGAACGTAACCTTAACTGTCTGCATGGATTTCACTTTATCCTCCATTTTCTTCAACACCTCTTCTGCCTTAACACCAAAGTATCATGCTGTAATGGAGCATCCAATAATTTTGCTTTAACATGATCAGGCAGATTCTGTTCCTTTAACCAAGCATGCCTTCTAATAACAGAACCCATAACAGCGGCCCTGCAAGAGGCCTCCAGTGAATCAAAACCACATTGCAAAGTATGATTTCCCACTTGTTCAGCTGCATGCAATAAATCCTGCATTTCCTTGTTATCAGAACATTCAAAATGTCAACATTTTCTGTTTAAGCAGTGACATTAAGTATTGCTGATATTTAAGCATATGAAACTTGACAATTTAAAGCCCTTCCAGCCAAGGTAGCAGAAGTGTAAACTTTTTTTCCCCCATCTGTCCAGTGACCTTGAATCCCTATCAGAGGGGACAGGGTTTTTTGCAGTGGAAGCCTTAACCCCTTTGGGACCCTGAGAAATGGTTTCTGGGTCAGCAGCAGGGTTTTTATATAGAAATTTATGAGAGTCTGGAACCCTGTAGTATCTGTCTGGCTTAGCAGGTGCAGGGGCTAAAGAGTCAGGAGACAGGCCGGACTCTGAAAAAACATCATCTACAATGTCTAGAACAGGTGGAATAGCAAGAGGTCTGTGCTGAGGTAGTAAAAGAAAGTCTCTGAGCTTTTTCTTAGATTCTGAGCAATCTTTGCACTCCCAGTGAAAATGCGCCCTCATGGTATGCAGGGTTTCCACAAAAGAATAATCCTCAAGAGGATAGGCTGAAGGAATAGATTATTCAGCATCAGAATCCTCATAGGGAGGAAAAGAGTATCCCTGTTCAGAAGAGGTATCAGAGGAAATTGAAACCTGATCAGAAGAGTCACATTCTGTCTCTTGCCTAGGCCTCATCAGGAGGGGGATGGGACCCCCTGATCAAAGTAATTAGGTCTTCGGCCATTTTTTAGCATTTGTTTCTTAGGCATGGTAGTCTGTACAGGAGAATGCTGCACTTGTTTCTTTGTCTTTAGAGCTGTTTTAGTCTTTGAAGCTGAGGTTGGCTTGACATATAATTGTGTAGGTCTGAAAACACCCTCCGAAGCCGATAACTGCTCAGCGGCTCCAGACCCATCTGAGGGAATAGTTTCCAAGAGTCCAATACCTTGAGTATCCAGAGGCCTAGTCGGCTCCACGTGGGAGTCGGAAGCGGGCGTCAGGGGATGCGAAAGCACCTCACTGAGAACCAGCAACTGGCCTAGCGGGGGCCTCGTCAGTTTTGGACCTCGCATGCCTGTCCTTTTCCTTGCGCTTTTTATAAACTCCGGTCATCGGCTGTTCCGACAGCATTATATAATTAAACCTTCGGCCAAACTAATGAAAGGCAAAATTGTACCAACGCTTAACTGTGCGTTGGTTAAGACTAGCACAAAACCGACAGCTAGCAACGTCGTGATCAGGGCCTAGGCAAGGAATACAGTAAGAATGAAAATCCTTATGAGGTATTTGCTTCCCACAAGAAATACAATTGTTAACTTTTTCTGACATCGGTCTGGAGCAAGAAAAAAAAAAGCTTCCCCAATGGGGTACTTGGCTTTAATGAAGACTTCTGATCTGAAATTTGATTTTGAAAAATCTCAGGAGTCGGCCGACTGGCAGTTGCGAACTGCTTTTGCTTCGGGCACCACGCGGCAAGAAAGACTGAAGAAAATGGTGTCAGCTGCATCTTTTGTACCCCTGGTGCACTGACGTCAGGGGAGAGGCGACCGCAACCGACGCTGGACCAAAACTTTGGAATTCAGGCCGACTGCGGGTAGCCTGCCAGCAAGATAACCCATGAGTAATGACTGCAACAGTGAAATACGAACATCCATGAGGTTTCGGTCAACTGGGAAGGATGGATAATAAATTAACACATGTTCACTTTTAATGATCTTTTCCGTGCAGTTAGCTACATCCATGTTCAGGAGAATCTGATTACCAGTAATGACACTGTATCTGGCTGCTTTATAGACTAGTCTAACGATGACCTAGACCGATTGCCCCAAAAATATAAACCTTACCTGGGTTTACAGCACCGACACTAAAGTCATTCCATCCAAAGTTGAGAGGACAGGGGAGGAAGGAAGGAGTTTCTTACAACCACTGAATAGGACTTCCTTACAAATGGGATGAAATTACCAGCTCTGCTGGTGTACAGTAATAAAACCCTGACCTCAGCCCAGGCAACCCAAGTTTGAATAGCATCTTAAGTGACTGTTGTAGCCAATGTGGAGGAAGTAGTGATGTGGCTTTGTCATCTTGTCTTTCTTGGGGGGGGGGGGACAGCACAAACTGTACACCTGGCACTTCTTCCTGTGACAATCATCAATAGAGATCAGAGATGACTGTGGAGTGTTGATTCAGGGGGGTGTCAGTCTTGAGGGATTATATCACCCACAAAAGTGAGTGACATGCCCCCACCAACACAGTCATACTCCATACCCTGTATTTTCTCAGCCGAAAGTGCTTACTTTAATAAAGAGTCCGTGCCTTGTTTGTACCAGTCCGTTTCTGTGGTTTTTTGTTGTTCCATACCCTGGGGAAGTGAAGGACATGCACATGGGGATTGTGGACCCAAACAGCAAATTCCCTGAGCCTCAGTCAGTCAGGCTCTTAAACCTAAGAGGAACAAACAGGCCATAGAACTCTTGCTTCTTGGGGAAGGAACTGGTTTTATAGAGCACATAGAGAGAAAGAAACCTGATGATCAAGGTCGGGTGGAAAAATACCCCCATATACACAAAAAGGGGGCTAAATTCAACACTGGAATCATACATTCTCCAATTTTTTTTCTTGAACGTGACAGTCCACCCTTCATTTTTTTCCCTATGAACTGTCTCACAAAACAGCAAGAAAAGTTGTTTTGTAAGCTGAGGGTATGTGGGGGGTATCTTGGCTAAGTCAGATCTCAGACAGACTAATCTGGTTTATGCTAATGCATCCACATCTTCAGTTCTTCAGCCTTGCTGTGGAGGCAGTCAAGTATATTCAGAGGCCTCGGGAGCAAAACTTGGAACTCATGTTCGGGTAAGGCCCAGTAGCTTGTGGGTACCGGGTTCACAGAGTTAGGCTTACATTTCCATCTAAAAGATGGAATGAGACTAACTGGAAGAGGTACAATGCATAATTATGGGGAAACCGGTACAAGTATGAAGGCTCAAATCTCTCTCTCTTTCATAGGAAACGGAGAATGCAAAATAAAAAAGGGTGGTGGTTTCCCTTAGCATCTTACATTGATCATGACTGGAGTACGAAAGCTGAATCTAGTGGTAAATACCAGTGGCAAGAATTAGAATCACAAGATGACCAGTAGCCAGGAGACAAACAGAAGCATCATGGTACCAAAGAAGAGGAGCAATCTTAATTCAGCTATGGAATAAAAGAAATCATTACTGCATACAGACGGTCAATAAGCAGAAGTGTAGCTAGGATGGCATTAAGCAGACCGCTGCCCCAGGCGCAAGCTGTTGGGGGGGGGGGTTGCAGTACTAGCACTTATTTCCATGCTGGCATTTCTGAATGTCAGTACAGAAATAAATTAATTTACTGTCAGTGCTTTGTTTGTGGTACAAGTTGAAGCGAGCCATTTGCTATAAATCTATCAAGTGACTGGCTACATTTTTTTTTTAAAACCAGAAAATACTTTTTTCCCTCCTTAACTCCCTGAGACTCCTTTGACAGGCTCAAATTTTAGAAGCACCAGAATGGGAAAGGACTTTTTTTGCTCTTGTACAAGTCTAGCCTGAAATGGAGGAATGATCTTTTTTGCTCTCCAGACACTAGATGAGCTCTAGCAACAGCTCTGCAAATGAGTAAGAATGGTAACGGCAGCATTTCAAAACTGAGGAATGAGGATTGCGGGCCCTGAAGCTGTTGAGTCGTAAGTCTGCCTATCTGGCCCCCTCAAACCACTCAAAAGCCACAGGCTTAAAGGCACATTTTTCACAGACTGGAGTCTAGAAGTGTGTATCAAGTTAACCAGTCAAGAAAGAGTCAAGAGTTGTGAAGAACAAAGTGTAGAGTTCCTCAAAGACAGTGCAACTAACACCAATGAAGAATACTTAATAGCTATCAACTGTTCCCAAGAAATTGTGCAAAAGAAATCTGCAGTTGCACAGCCTGATGATAAAATCCTTTACCTCAAAATAATTATTACCTGTTCACTATAGGAGTAGTAGTAGTCATATCAGAAACACAATTAGATTACAAGAAGCAACTGCCAACATGCAAGCTATACCCTGCTAAATCTAGGAATGTTTTACAGTTTCTAGACACAGTAAATATACTCAGATTCCAGGTCAAGAGGAAGACTTGTGTGATGAGGTACTACTGGCTAAGGCTAATTGATTAGAGACAAAAAAACAACATCACTGACATACTTTTCAACTGCCCAAACTTTCAGTTCATATTTTTAGTCTGTTCCTCATAAAAAGTGTGATTTTCTTCCAAACCACTGGGATATCTGAGGACTGAAGTAATTAAATAATGACATACATTTGAGTTTCAGACTTCAAATCCTTCAGAAAATGTATGTTAAAACAAATCCTGTTACTCTAGCAACCTTCTAAGTTTATATGAGCAATATTTAAAATGTGTCCCTATTTTTGGGCCTTTGTTCCCCCCATTTTGTTGGGCTTTGTCCAGATTTCTTGCACTAAGACGTTGAGAGGTATGCTGCCATATTAAGAAATCAAAATATTTACTGTAAAGCGTGTTAATCTGTTATCAGTCAGACTTCATTAATCTATGGAAGGAATAAAAAAGCCTTGCATTTTATTACTGTCGGTGCAATGAATTCTCAGATGGTGTACCAGGGAGAGAGAGAGAGAGCACACTTCTTGTTTCAAAATTCTTCCAAAACAATGATCAAGTGTTAAGGTTTAGCACGGCAATAAAATACCAAACAGCTGTTGGCATGCTAGCACATGGGCAATACATCTGCAAAAACCACCTGTAACCTAGGATTTGGCCTTCAGATCTGGCAGCACAGGGTCAATGATTAAGCAGCTGATGGCAAATTTCTCTCTCAAGAGGAGCAGAAACAGATTGCAGCACTGTGAAGCCTTATTCCTTGAAGAGACCAAACAGACATCAGGCCATAAGAACGTTGGTGCATAAGAAGTTGTGCATGCTGTATTTCTCTTGCTACTTTGCCCAAAGGAGACAGGAACTAAGCAGAAGAAAAGATTCTGCAACTACAGTATGACAGTTCTTGCCTACATCTGACATCCTACCACAATATGACAACTCTTACCTGCCTCCAACTCCCAACTCAGGTGCATGAGTTAAATGCCAGGGCAGACAAAGCTTCCTCCTCATGAAATGGGTACCTGACCTCGGACAGCATCAAGAAAGAATATCGTATTCCAACACAGAACAGGGGGAAGCTGTAGTCACTGGGAGACCAGTAGAACACAATTAGTGATAATAGTCTGAGCAAAAAATAAATCAGGCAAAGGCCAGAAGAAAGTACAGTTGTGTACACTTACCATAAATGTAGCTGTTGAGTGTATTCACTGTTGCATCACATTTGGGTTATCCCTGCCAGGGTAGCCCTCGGCTGGCCTGAATACCAGAGGCTTACTATTTCTGCCTCGGTTGCTGTCGCTTCAGGACTGACATCAGGTTGGCAGTAGTATAAAGTAAGGCAGCCGACACCATTACATTAGTTTTTCTTGCCCTAACCTGTCAGAAGCACCCAAGTGGGAGTCAGGTTCTGGTGGAAGAACTCCACCAGTAGAAAATAAATACAAATACATCCCTTGTAAGGAAAGAGAAGAAAGAAGAGGGGGATGGAGGGAGGAAAAACAGGACTGCAACAGTGAATACACTCGAACATCTGCATTTATGTAAGTGTACACAACTGTACTATGCTCTTCGTGTTTCACTGTTGCAGTCATCACATTTGGGTTGATTTCCAAAGCTGAGGAAATGGGGGGAGGCAGTCAAGGAAACTAGGGGCTGGCTAGGATGCCCTGCAAGACTGCAGAGGCAATCCCTGCCCTGGCTTTGGAGAAGATAGGCAGGTGGTAGTATTTGGAAAAGGTATGAACAGATGTCCAGGTGGCAGCCTCCAGGTGGAGGCTGCTCTGGTGGAGTGAGTCCCGACCCCCTTGGGGGGAGGGCTTTCTGTATTGTTTGTAGCAGAAATGGATGCAGTGTGCTATCCATTTGGAAATGGTTTGTTTGGATATTGCTTTGCCCTCTGCCCCTGCAGCAAAGCTAACCATCAATTGATCAGACTTTCTGAAGGATTTAGTCTTGTCTAGATATAATCTGAGCTGTCTTGTGCACATCTAGAGAGTGCAGGATCCTTTCCCTCTTGGTTCTGTGGGTTAGGGAAAAAGGTGGGCAAATTAATGGATTGGTTGAGAGCCACACTGGCAACACCGTGGGCATGAAGGATGGGTTAATACCCTGTCAGCATGGAAGATTATGAAGGGTTCCACAGCAATCAGTGCTTGCAGCTCAGAGACCCTTTGGCTGATGTGATGGCCAGAAGGAAAGCTGTCTTCCAGGAGAGAAATTTTAGCCCCTCTTAGGAACTGTTTGATCAGAGAGTGTGAGAAAAGGGGCTGCTCAGTGGGAAAATGAGCAGAGATAGCAGAGGCATGAATTTTAATAGAGGGGAAAAAAAAAAAAGAGGCCACTGTGTAGCGGGTCAGCTAAGTAATCCAGGATGAGAGGGAGGGAGGGCTGTACAGTGTTGGCTCTCTTTGCCTGAATCCAGGTGTAGAACCTTTTTCATTTGTCAGCATAAGGCTTTCTAGTGCTAGGGTGTCTGACCTCATGTACAGCACCTAGAATCTGTTTACTGAGGTTGGCAGATTGATCAGGGGTTAGGGAATAAGCCAAGGTGCCAAATTCAGTGTCTGCAATTGGGGATGCATGAATTCCCCTCCCCTCTGGGTTAGGAGGTTTGGAATCTGAGGGAAGATACCATTGTAGCAGTGGGGACAGGCTGCAAAGCAAGGGGTACCAGTGCTGGTGAGGCCAGTCTGGAGCTATAAGAATGGTCCTTGGTTTTTCCTCCTTTATTTTGAGCAGTACCCCGGGGATGAGAGGTAGTGGAGGAAAGGCTTAGACTGATAAACTGACCCAGGGGAAGGACAGGGCTTCCACTTTCCAAGCCATGCAGTGATGCTCCCTGGTGCAGAACTTGCTGAGCTGATGGCTGGTGTGGGAGGCAAACAGGTCAACCTTCGGAGTGCCCCATTTCTGAGTTATTAGGGTGAAGGTTTTTCTGTTGAGCTATCATTCGTGGGTCCAGAAGATTTTTGCTTAAGTGGTCCGCCAGAAAGTTGAGAGAACCTGGTAGGAATTGTGCTAACAGGTGGAGTTGCATGGCAGAGGCTGTGAAGCAAAGGGTCATAGCCAGCCTTTCCCAGAGGGTAGGAGTGAGTCCCCTCCCTGCTTGCTGATATACCACATCACAGTGGTGTTGTCTGTTTTGATCAGGAGAGCCCCTGGGGAGAGAAGGGTCTTGAAAGCTATCAAGGCGTGCTGGACAGTTATCTCTTTTTGGTTGATGTGCAGATGGATTTGCTGTGGGCTCCATTGGCCCTGTATGCACCTGCCATCCAGGTGTGCACCCCAAGCATAGTCTGATGCATCTGTGGTGAGGGTCTGGGCAGCAGGGTGTGGTGAGAAAGATAGTCCCTTGTTGTGGGAGCATGCTGTTTGCCCACCAAAGAAAATATTTTCTGAGGCAAGGTATTATAGGTACAAGAGTCTCCAGGTCTTGACAGCGTTGACACCAAAGGCTTTTTAAGTATCACTGAAGTTTCTTCATATGCAGTCTGGCATATGGAATGAGTAGAATACAAGATGCCATGAACCCCAGAGCTTGCAGGATTTTCCTTGCAGACAGCTGGGGTCTGGTGGCTAGTTGGGAGAAGTAGGCTGTCAGGAAAGTTTGCTTTTCTGGTGTAAGGAATGCCATCTGGGATGCTGTATCCAGGCTTGCTCTCATGAATATAATCCTTTGGGTGGGTACCTGTTTGGATTTCTTTTCGTTGATTGTGCACCCTAGGGAAGTTAGCAGGGACTTTACAAAGGCCAGCTGCTTGAGCAGCTTTTCCTGGCTGTCTGCATGAATTAGGCATATGTCTAAGTATGGGTAAATCTGGATATTCCTTTGTCTGCAAAAGCAATGGCCAGAGCCAGACATTTTGTAAAACTCTAAGAGCAGTAAATAAGCCAAAGGGAAGTGCAGAGAACTGAAAGTGCCGAGATCCTGCCCTGAAACTGAGATGTTTCCCGCATGATTTCCTCATAGGAATGTGAAGTAGGCCTCTTTTAGGTCTAGGGTGGCTGGCAAGGCATCCTTGCAGAGCATGGGTAGCAGCTGCTGGAGGGTGAGCATTTTGAATTTTGGGATCACCAGGAAGGTGTGTAAAATAGTTAGATCGAGGATGGGGTGCCAAGTGTCCTCTTTTCTGGGTACCAGAAAAGTCTGAAGTAGAAACCTTGGCCTTTCTGTTCTGCAGGAATTTGCTCTACTGCCCTCATGGAGAGCACGTAAAGAACTTGCTTTTGCGCTTCTGCCCAGTGGTTTGGAGGTAGATCTGGGAACCCTTTTGGAGCTGGAAGGGTGTGGAAAGAAAATTTGCATCCCTGGGACACTATGTTGAGAACCCAGCAAGCGTTGGTAATGGTGGCCCAGGTGCTTGTGTGAAAGGAGAGTTTTCCTCCTAGGTGTAAGTGAAGGTGGGCAGAGGGAGGGGATGGGGAGGAGAGTCATTGTGAGTTCTTACCATAAGGGGGTGGCTTAGAAATCCCTGGTTGGCTCCTGAAGTGGAGGTAGTCCACTGCTTAGGTCTCTGCATTCCCTGTGGCTTCTGTCTGGTGGGTGGGGGGTCTGGGCTGAACTGACCTGGTGGGAGCAGGAAAGGACTAGTGCTTGGAGGGACAATGCCTGCTGAACCTGGGTGGCTGGATCTGTAAGAAATCCTTAACTGTCTGCATAGATTTTGCTTTTTAAGACCTCTTGCACCTTAATGACAAATAAGTTGTCTCTCTGCAAGAGGGCATCCAACAATTTAGATTTCACATGGACTGGCAAGGGCTGTTCCTTAAGCCATACATGCCTTCTAAGGACAAAAGCAGTGACTGCTGCCCTGCAAGAAGCTTCTAGGGCATCAAAACCACAGTGCAAGGTGTGTTTAGCTACTTGATTTGCAGAGTGCATTAACTCCTGCAATTCTTTAGATTCTTCACAAGCAGGAAAGGAAGACAATTTTTGTTTGAGGAGTTCCAGGGCATGTTGCTGAAATTTTAGCATATGGAACTGACAACTTAGTGCTCTGATAGCAAGAGTAGCTGAGGTGTATACTTTTTACTCCATCTGTCTAGTGCTCGGGAATCCCTATCTGAGGGGGTGGGGTTCTTAGCAGAGGTTGCTTTAATTCCTTTAGGCCCTTGAGAAATTACCTCAGGGTCAGCAGTAGGATTTTTAAAAAGAAATTTGTGCGAGTCAGAGACTCTAATACCAGTCTGGTTTTCAGGGTGCAGGAGGGAGGGTGTCAGGAGTCAAGCTGGATTCCAGGAAAACATCCTCCATAACATCCAGGGCTTGGGGGGATGGCCAGGAGTCTGCTCTGTGGAAGATCTAAGAATTCCCGGAGTCTCATTTTAGACTGAGGGTAGTCCTGACTTTCCCATTAGAAATGCTTCCTTAAGGTATGAATGGTTTCCCCAAATGAAAAATCCACTGGGGGAGAGGCTAAAGGAATGGCATCCTCTGCATCAGAATCCTCAAGCAGAGAGTGGTTGCATGTCTTCATATTCAGATGCATCAAAGTCATCGGACTCCTGTTCAGACAAAACTACAGGGGACAGATCTTTTTCTTTTGGAAGGGGTAGCTCGGCTTCCCCTGATCAGCATGATAAGGTCTTCCGCCATTTTAAGCATTTGAGACTGCGGCAAGGAAGCAGGTGCCTAAGACTGGGTCGTCGGTTTCCCTGGTGTAGTTCGTACCCTGGGCCTAAAAAACTCAGTCGTTTTTGAAAGAATGGTAGTCACGAAAGAAGACGTCGGTTTTTGTCGAGAACTGGTAGTGCGAAGGACTTCCTCGGAAGCCAGTGCCTGCTCAGTGGCTCCGGACCCATCCAAGGTAGAGATGATGCAGGATCCTAAGTCAAAGAAGAGTTTTGTGGCATACCAGACTCCGAAAGGGTCTCGCTAGCGGCCTGTGAATCCAAAGAGGCAGGCATCAGGGGCTGCAAAAGCGTCTCACTGAGGACCGGAGAACTGACGACTAGCTTAACGGGAGCAATGTTGGTAGGTTTGAACCTGTGCGGTCTGTCTCTGTCTTTATCTTTACGTTTTTTCAGAAGATCTGCTGGCAGATTGCTTACTGAAGCCATATCGAAGTTAGAGGACTGTAAGAGAAAATATCTAGCTACAATAAGGGCCAGATGACAAATAGTTCTGGCGTTGAACAAAGCACAGAAGCGACAGTGGGGGACATCGTGATCTGGGCCTAAGCATGTGATGCAGTAAGAATGAAAGTCTCGGTGTGGTATTTGCTTTCCACAGGCGAAACAATTGTTAACTTTTTCTGACATCAGTTAGTGCAAGAAAAAAGGATCACCAATGGGGTACTCAGTTTTAGAAGACTTCAGCTTCAATTCGGTAGATGAAACTCAGATAACGGCCAACTGGCACGTGTGCGAACTGCTTCTGGCTCCACGGCAAGAAAGACTGATGTAATGGCATCGGCTGCCTTACTTAAATACTACTGATGACCTGACATCAGTCCTGAAGCTACAGCAACTGACGCAGAAATACTAAGCCTCTGGTATTCGGGCCTTCGAGGGCTACCCTGGCAGGGATAACCCAAATGTGATGACTGCAACAGTGAAACACGAAGAACATCAGCTGGTTACAAAATGTTTAACAAGCATATCTTGAAAGGGTTAAAGTTCAAAACAGTTAGAAGTTTGAAAATAAGGTTAGAAACATATGCACATCTGATAATGTTAGCAGATGCTAGCCTAATGACACACAGCAAAGGGCAAGGCATACAGGTATGAAATTACAGCCAGTCTTAAGGGAGTGCCTGCTCAGCACCTTCAAAGCAAACAGAAGCCTAGTTTCAGGAGAACAGTTACTATGACTGTGTGCAACACCCAGTCAAGCTATTTAATCAGGTAAAATGAAATTCCACCCAAGAAAAAGCAAATAAAAGCTGAGAGTTGGGAGCACAGAGAATCAAAGTGAAGCAAAGAAATACTACAAACAGGCTATGCAC
The DNA here is from genome assembly GCF_019279795.1 of Protopterus annectens. Taxonomy (NCBI): domain Eukaryota; kingdom Metazoa; phylum Chordata; order Ceratodontiformes; family Protopteridae; genus Protopterus; species Protopterus annectens. The sequence continues at coordinate 1,060,431,188 of NC_056725.1, read as the reverse complement.
TACAATCTGCGTCTTTCAATTAATCGGCTACTGCTTAGAAAAACATTTTGACATCTAAACTGTACAGTGACCAATCAACCTAGAGTAATTTATAAAAAAAAGAAAGGTAGTTATTACATAGAAAATGTAAGCATTCTGGAATAAGATCAGGCAACAGAAGTGAGTGCTATCATCAGACATTTATCCCCTGTTAGATCAGGTTATAAGGTGTATAATTTAAAATTACTGAAAACAGAAAACTAGGTTTAGCAGTACAACCTTGCCTCAAATTCTAGGTCGTGTGTCTAAAAATCAAACTTTCCAGAGAGTGGTCAGTGTTCAAGAACATCTGTGCCAAAGACCGGTTATAACTGAAGCCTGTCAAAAATGACATTTTTGTAGCATGCGTCTACTTGTCAAAACATTTAATATGCAAATCCAGCTCCGTGATGTACAAGGGATAAAGCCCTAACTACGGTCCAGGCAACCAGAGATTAACTAGTAGCTTGGGTCCCTGCAAGAGCTGGATAGGAGCTCATTCTCTTGGGGAGTAGAGCAGCTATGGCTCACCAGTTGGGTAATACCTAAAGGGAGCACTAAGTGTTGCATTCTGTGAAGCACGGCTTAGGAAATATGCACTGCCATTACGCAAATGCAAAGACTGGTTAAATTCAATATACAGAGGCGTGCTTCTCACAACAGCAATATGCAAGTGAGCTCAGGGAGCCACCAAGAGGTGGGCAGAGCTTCTTCAAAGGAGGGTACACCACACCACAGGACCAGCAAACTCTCCCATTCTAAGACATGACTCTCGCCGCTGATGGGGTTAAAAGGGCTTCCCAGGAAAAAATGGGTGTAGGGTTCTAACCTAGTCAAGAAAGGGAGGCTCCAAATTCTCTAACATTTTGTCAACAAATAAGGTATTCCACAGTGCTGTTGTGAGAGTAACTAAAAGCCTGGAATGTATTGTAAACATAATTGATGACTTATCAGTGCATTACTGGCATAAGAGCAGTATGGCAGAAGAACTGTGTTAAGAGTGTTATTTCAAAGTAAGAGCAAATGCAAATTCAGAGTGACAAGATTACTATACCTAGATCATAATCTAATATCCAAATGAATGAAGGCTGATGCAGAAAAAAGCAGAGCAACAGGGTAAATGTCAAAGTCAGAAGACAAACAGGCATTACAGATATTTCTAGGAATGATGCAGTAGTTTGCAAAGTTTATATCCAAGAAGCCTGAAATACTGGGTCTACTTTTCTTGATTGAAACTTCAAAATCTTGAACAAGAAAAGTAGAAACCCACTTAAGCGAAAGTGCACAATATCTAAAGTGCACTTTCGCAAAAAACGATTCACAGAAGCACATTACAGTGAGGGTAAGGAAGTATATCCTTTTCCCCACTGTAGTGCAATCTCGGAGTTAGCATATTTAAGTAAGGGGTGTGGGGGGCCACAGCCCCCCACATGGGGATGCAGGGGGGCTTTCCCCCTGCAATACAGCATTTAAAGTATTTTTTTCCCCCGATTCGGTGAATAAGCTTTTGTGAAAGTGCACTTTAGTTGTAGTGCACTTCTGCTTAAGTGGGTTTCTACTTTTCTTGTTCGAGATTTTGAAAGTTTGATCAAGAAAAGTAGACCCGAAATACTATACCTCCAAGAAAACTGTTAAAGCAAGAGAAAGCCTTGGAAATGTGATCTGAGAAAGAAAGGAGCTCTAAAATGCTTAAGAAATTATTTACAGATGTTCTAGCATGAAATATCACAATGTAAATAAACTACCTGTACCACAAATATACACCTCCTCAGACTGGTACAGAAGTTACGAGTTTACAAAAGAACAGGCCTGCTGCCTGCAAGTCAGGAGCACTTGCAAATGCACAAAAAGAGAGATGCCTATACAGAAAAAGGAGCAGTCAGCAACACTCCGCGATGCAAGAAACTCCATGTATATAACTATGGTAAAGTTCAGCTGGTAGCAGATCACAAACCTTTGCAAAGCATATTCAGAAAGTCATTACAAAAGGTACTTCTAAGTCTGCATATAACAACTTAATCTACAGAAGTATAATCAAACATAGGTACAAGCCATGCTGCTTCGCTACAGACGGCTTGCACCTGTCACCCCTAGGCTTTCGAATTCTGGCCAAGGCTCTTCCCACCCCCATAGTGCCTTTTTTAGGCAAGGCTCAAAAGACAAACCCACCGCCATAAATAGCACAAGTAAAAAAAACAGGGTAATGCTACTCAATGCCAGAAGTCTAAACCTCAAAACACATTCACTCGAGGCACTCCTCAGTATGGAGAAAAACCGATATATGTGCAGAAACAGAAAACTGGTTTAAGGCTCCAGAGAGCACCCCAGCACTAGCAGGCTACAACTCATACCATACATTTCGGCCACAGAACCAGGACCGAAATACAAAAGGCAGGGGCATATCCATATTCATCAAGGATACCCACACCTCCAGGTTAGTAGCACAGCACGATGCTCCAGAGGATCATCCACGTGCAAAACTGCAATTCAAATTGTAGCTTGCTACAGATCACCCACCATGTCCCAGGACCCCCATTCCTAATTTCTGGAAACACTGGGAAATATAAAGGTCCTACCAAACACCCTAATATTCGGTGATTTCAATTACCCAAACATTAATTGGGAGAACTACTCAAGTACTAACTCCCTTGCCCAACATTTCCTAGAATTTATAACCTCAAATGCCCTGAATCAACTGGTAAACACTCCCACCAGAGGTGACAACATATTGGACTTGGTCATCACCAACATGGGTGACCAGTGCTCCACACCGGAGATCAACCCCTCGCTGATTAGATCTGACCATAAACAAATCACACTGGATATCCACATTCCACCCCCAACCCACACAAAGAAACCACCGTAAAAACTTTTCAAAAGCAAACTTCACGTTACTTAAGACTGAGGTGGAAAGTTTCAAAGCCCCCATGCTAAAGGATAACATTGTCCAAGCTGCAAAATCCTTTACTAATGCATTCTACGGGCACCTACAAGAATGCATGGATTGTGCTATCCCAAGCAAAACCAAGACTCACTCCTCCAAGAAAAGGAAACCGGTCTGGTGGACTCCTGCCATAAACAAGCTATGCAACAGAAGGAGGAAACTAGTACAGAAAAGAGTAAAATCCCAAGAAGGAAAGACATCCCTGATCAGTATCAGCAAGAAACTACAATCCCTCATAAAATCACCCAAGACGAGTTTCGAAAGAAAAATTGCCTAGGACTCCCAACGATAACCATAAGGCATTCTTTAGCTATGTCAAGAATCTAAGTGGCAATGCTCAGATCTGCTCGGAGTTAGTGCAGAATGGTACAAAATATACTGAACCAACCGATATTGCCAACATCCTGGCAGACAGGTTCAGCGCAAACTTCACCCCCCTCACACCCAAAAGGGCCCATAACCATACCAGAAGAATGTAGAGCTCTTGAAATCACAGACACTCGGGTTAAAACAGCCCTCTCCAAAGCAAAAAAACAGCATCAATGGGACCAGACGGTGTCCCAGGCCGAGTCCTACACAAGCTCAAAAATGAACTAACCCCTCACCTAAACACACTGTTCAAACTCAGCCTCTCCACAGGTTACGTACCCATAGAGTGGCGCACAGCAATGGTTATTCCGCTCCACAAAGGTGGAGCCAAAACAGACCCCAGGAACTATTGCCCTATAAGCCTGTCTAGCTTGGTCTGCAAGGCTAAGGAGCACATCATCATGGAACTCATTAACAGAGACATTGGGAACCTCCAAACACTGGACCCTACCCAGTTCGACTTTGTTAAGGGCAGATCATGCCTCCTAAACCTCGTGGACTTCTTTGAGACAGTTACCAAGGCTACAGACGAGGGAAAGGTGGTACATACAGCCTACCTAGACTTTGCAAAGGCCTTCAACACCATTCCCCATTCTTGTATTATAGACAAGCTCACCAGTCTTAACATAAACCCCTAAGTCACAAGATGGGTTGCCAACTGGCTCAGGGACAGAACCCACATGGTTTGAGTTGCGGGAGCTAGGTCTGATTCTAAACTGGTTACAAGTGGCATTCCCCAGGGCTCAGTCCTAGGACCCTTCCTGTTTGGCATATACTTTTCAGAGGTACAGGCAAGCACAGGACGACTGGCTGACCAAGTTCGCAGACGACTGCAAACTAAGGGCTATAACTGACTCTCCAGACACAGACATCCTCCATAAGGGTCACACTGAGATGGATACCTGGTGTCAAAATCATGGCCTCAAGCTAAATGCCAAAAAGTGCATAGTCATCCCCATTGGAATAAGAATATGCCCACAAACTACCACGTCCCCTAAAAACGGAAAAGATCTGGGGACCCAAGTAGATAGTAAACTCTCCTTTGATAATCACATCGCCAAAGTTGTTAGAAAATCCTTCTACGTGGCCCACCTTATCACAAAAGGGTTCACATCCAGATCAAGAGAGGTCATTGTGCCCCTCTACTCATCGCTCATCAGAACCATCATAGGGTACAATGCCCCATTTGGGAGGCATCTTACAAGACACCTGCAACAGCTGGAAAGACCACAGAAGTACCTCACCAAGAGGATCACTGGCCTCAAACAGATGCCCTATGCAGCTCGACCGAAGAAACTCCAGCTGTACTCGGATGCATACCGCCTACTCAGAAGTGATCTCTGCTTGACATACAAAGCCATGTTCAACCCAGAACTGATGGACATGCTCCACCTAAAGAAAAGCATATCCCCACGAGCCACACGCTCTAGGGATCTAAACCTCACCACAATAATAGATAGGACATGCTGGAGGGATAGATTCCTCTCACAGACACTTCCTATGCTTTGGAACAAGATTCCAATCTACATTAGGCAGAGCTCCTCGCTAACACTCAAGAGAAACCTTGACGAGTGGATGGGAAACAAAGTTTACCCTGGGGATCACTTCAGTGGCTCTGATGGACAGAGGCACATTGAACCTATCTAAGGGGGCGGTGAAAGCCAACACATTCTGGCTAGGCTTATAAATGCCTTCGGGCAGATAGCCTAGTACCTACCTAGGAACAAAATTGACAAAGAGCAATGCATAGCACATACATTACTGAAAGGGGGGGGGGGGAGTAACCCCACAATACAAATTAAATTGAATATACTTGGCAGAAATGCAAGCTCTGCTAAAAACACAAGTGATTATTTGGATAATACTACTGTCAACAATGACAGAAGAAAAAAAATAAACTAATTTCAGAGATGTACAATTGCTGATTAAGAAATGCAGCTACTGAAAAATGTTAACATGAAATACTGGCCTCAGCAAAAATGATGGTTAAGGAAATATGACTTACTTTTTTTAGGCAAAAAATAAGATTTTTGTGGCAGCAGCAACCTTGGTTCGAATCTGAGTATGGCAGAGTATAAAAAGTAGTGGGAAATTTACTTTTCTCTGTTGATAAAGAGGCTCATGCTCAATGTTCGGAGAGTGTTGAGGATAACATTCAAAGTAGAAAAATAATGGTTTCCAGTCAAATGAAAGCATAAATGATTGAAAGGATGTCTGAATCGCATCAATGAACAATAAACTTCAAAATGTAGCAAAAGTCATAATGCACCTGCTAGGTCAGCTCTGACAGAATATGTAGCATAGAGTTGTGACACCTGCATACATGCTATAACAATCCAGAAGAAAGTGTGTTAACTGATGCACTCTGGTTCGTCTGGAGCATCTCTGCCTCTGGAACCAACTAAGCAGTGATTTCAACCATTTCAATGAAATGCACTTTAACTCTCAAACTTTGATTACTTCTCCAACTTAATTAAAATAACCAAACTTCTAGACACAAGCTCAATGCATAAAAGCCTGCATTCCTGAGATAGGGGTTATCTAACATCATATACCAATACCTGCCAATACAAAAGTCAGGTTAATCAGATCTGTGCACAACTGGGAATTCAAACAAACAGCATCCAGTACAGAGCATCCATAATATAATACACAAGTGAAAGAATTATCCAAGCAGTGAAGACTCATAAGAAAAAGCTGTAGCAATAGCTACAAGGACTGCCAGTTTGAAATTTTGCAATAAAGGAATACTCCATGTAGGGGCTCAATCATTCACCAGATGAAAAGCAAATTACCTACTTCAACTACATTACTGATACAAGAGAATTAAAACAACTGAAAAGAACTCAGCAATGACAACTTTCTTCTATGACCGAAACTGTAATAAAACTACCAGACTTGCAGGTTGGAAACAGTTACAATGAAAGCCATGGGAAAGTTTGCAACCTAGTGTTTAAGTTGTTGGTAAGACTCCTAACATCCCTAATTGAATACAGGCACACCAGCAGAGCATAAATGACCTTGGTGCATCCGGAAATCAGTTTGGACAAAAAGTAAACCAATATTAAAAAAAAAAAAAAAATGCCCAATGCATACAATCTAAAGAATAACCTACTGATACATACTTTACGCATAGCACTTGACATTTTATGAGTGTTGTACATTTCTTTGCAAACCCAGAATACAAACAAATGAATTAATCTAACAGTTTTTGCCATCTTTTCCCAAAAGCATGGGATGGTTCAGAAATTGTCAGTGTGAACCCTGCCTTATATAGCACAGAAGAGTAAAGCCCTGCCTGCAATTTGGACAAACCACATTTGATTAGTGGCAATGGTTCTGGACGGGATGGGCTGGGAAGGACTACAATAAGCAACCTCAGTTGACTCACCTTTTCTGAGGGGAGGGAGGTGGCTTTGATCTACTCCTTGGGTGACACCTAGAGGGAGCACTCATGGAACATAAGCCTACAGAGCACAGGCTGCCCAGTAACTAGGGGTAGACTGTGCATAGAGATATGTATACTTCCTATGGGACTGGCAGTGCTAGCAGAACTCAAGCGAGACAGTGTGAGGCTAGAGTTCCGGTGTGTAAGGCACAACAGAAAAACAGCCCTAACAGATGCCTGGATGATGGCCTCTTGATAGACTCTTGCCATGAAGGAATGAATGGGCTGGTGATGGCTCTCACCTAGTAGGGAGTAAATGGGACAAAAAAGTCATGTAGGGTGCTGATGGTTGGCAATTATTCTCCTTCCCTCAAAAAAAAAAGCCAACAATTACTGTACAGTGATTTAGACAGTGCAGTGTTACCCATGAGCACAGAAGTCAAGCCACAAACACTTTACAATTGTGGTGTTACAAAAGCATATGTGAGTAAATATTGTAGAGACTGGCACTCCTAACATAGATTATAGAAATTACACCTTGGCTGGAAATTATTTTACTTACATCATTTAGTTTCATTTTTGTTTTACTAATTATCTAGAATCTTGGGAGGGGAGGACAATATATCTAACATCCTCCACAAAAGCTCTCGAAAAAGTGCTTAAAGGTGTCACCAGAGGAGGATTAACAGCGCACCTTTTTTTATTAATGGAGCTGTAAAAGTAAGAAGAATTTGACACAACAGGCAGTGATTTTAGTAATTCAGTACAGCTGAGGGAGTTAAGGAGCAGATACAGCAAGCAGCTCAACATCAAAGACTTAAGAGCCACACCAGTATAAAATGTTTACTTGAAATTAAGAGTAATATAATTACATAGTCATATCTTCCCCATCTTTTACCACCTAATGACTACCAGCAGGCAGTTTTACATGTACGTATACATATTTACTATGTACACACATTTATATATATATATATATATGTGTGTGTGTGTGTGTATCTACGTGACAACCCTGTTTAATCTTTTACGCTACCTATTACTACCCCAACTAATTTACCCTTTCCTTTCTCTCTCCACCTTTCAATAACCCCTTTTCCCCACATTTTACATCAATCTGTACTGCATCCTTAGCTTTGAGATCCTGTGTACCACTTTGTTTGCGTCTTTCGTCTTTTGCCGGTTAGGGGCCGCCACAGTGGAATGCCGGTCTGCTAATGATTGGCAGTAGAGTCTTACGTGCTGCCTTGCAGGGCCTAACGCACAACCTTCAATGATGGAATGCCCATTCACACATGTTGCCACACAGAAGACACTCTGAGAATCGAACAGGCAATGTCTAACTGTGAGGCGACAACGTTACTGTTATAAGTCAGAAATTAAATACTTCATGTAAAGGTCTCCAGCTTTTATACTGGTCAACACCATCATACTTCTGTGAACTATTACTATGTATAACAAAGTGTCTTATGTAATCAAAACTGTCAGATGTAAAAAGGTTAAAGGTAAACAAACGTAAAATAAAATAAATTATAAAATATATATATATATATATATATATATATATATATATATATATATATATTAAAAAA